>NC_092141.1:29348929-29651959 GCF_043159975.1 Macaca nemestrina | reverse complement strand
GTGAAAAAGGAAATATCCTCCGATGAAATCTGGAAAGAAGCTTTCTGAGAAACTGCTTAGTGTTCTGTTAATTCATCTCACAGAGTTACATGTGTGTTTCCTGGATCTCTTTGCTAGTCTTATTTCTGTGGAATCTGAAAACAGATATTTCCTATCCCTTTGAAGACTATAGGGCCTAAGGAAATATCCTCCGATAACAGAGAGAAAGAAGCTTTCTGAGAAACTTCTTTGTGTTCTGTTAAATCATCTCACAGAGTTACAGCTTTCCCCTCAAGAAGCCTTTCGCTAAGACAGTTCTTGTGGAATTGGCAAAGTGATATTTGGAAGCCCATAGAGGGCTATGGTGAAAAAGGAAATATCCTCCGATGAAATCTGGAAAGCAGCTTTCTGAGAAACTGCTTAGTGTTCTGTTAATTCATCTCACAGAGTTACATCTGTATTTCGTGGATCTCTTTGCTAGCCTTATTTCTGTGGAATCTGACAACAGATATTTCCTTTCCCTTTGAAGACTATAGGGCCAAAGGAAATATCCTCCGATAACCAAGAGAAAGAAGCTTTCTGAGAAACTTCTTTGTGTTCTGTGAAATCATCTCACAGAGTTACAGCTTTCCCGTCAAGAAGCCTTTCGCGAAGACTGTTCCTGTGGAATTGGCAAAGTGATATTTGGCAGCCCATAGAGGGCTATGGTGAAAAAGGAAATATCCTCCGATGAAATCTGGAAAGAAGCTTTCTGAGAAACTGCTTAGTGTTCTGTTAATTCATCTCACAGAGTTACATCTGTATTTCGTGGATCACTTTGCTAGCCTTACTTCTATGGAATCTGACAACAGATATTTCCTTTCCCTATGAAGACTATAGGGCCAAAGGAAATATCCTCCGATAACAAAGAGAAAGAAGCTTTCTGAGAAACTTCTTTGTGTTCTGTGAAATCATCTCACAGAGTTACAGCTTTCCCCTCAAGAAGCCTTTCGCTAAGACAGTTCTTGTGGAATTGGCAAAGTGATACTTGGAAGCCCATAGAGGGCTATGGTGAAAAAGGAAATATCCTCCGATGAAATCTGGAAAGAAGCTTTCTGAGAAACTGCTTAGTGTTCTGTTAATTCATCTCACAGAGTTACATCTGTATTTCGTGGATCTCTTTGCTAGTCTTATTTCTGTGGAATCTGACAACAGATATTTCCTTTCCCTTTGAAGACTATAGGGCCAAAGGAAATATCCTCCGATAACAAAGAGAAAGAAGCTTTCTGAGTAACTTCTTTGTGTTCTGTGAAATCATCTCACAGAGTTACAGCTTTCCCCTCAAGAAGCCTTTCGCTAAGACAGTTCTTGTGGAATTAGCAAAGTGATATTTGGCAGCCCATACAGGGCTATGGTGAAAAAGGAAATATCCTCCGATGAAATCTGGAAAGAAGCTTACTGAGAAACTGCTTAGTGTTCTGTTAATTCATCTCACAGAGTTACATCTGTATTTCGTGGATCTCTTTGCTAGTCTTATTTCTGTGGAATCTGACAACAGATATTTCCTTTCCCTTTGAAGACTATAGGGCCAAAGGAAATATCCTCCGATAACCAAGAGAAAGAAGCTTTCTGAGAAACTTCTTTGTGTTCTGTGAAATCATCACACAGAGTTACAGCTTTCCCCTCAAGAAGCCTTTCGCTAAGACAGTTCTTGTGGAATTGGCAAAGTGATATTTGGAAGCCCATAGAGGGCTATGGTGAAAAAGGAAATATCCTCCGATGAAATCTGGAAAGAAGCTTTCTGAGAAACTGCTTAGTGTTCTGTTAATTCATCTCGCAGGGTTACATCTGTATTTCGTGGATCTCTTCGCTATCCTTATTTCTGTGGAATCTGACAACAGATATTTCCTTTCCCTTTGAAGACTATAGGGCCAAAGGAAATATTCTCTGATAACCAAGAGAAAGAAGCTTTCTGAGAAACTTCTTTGTGTTCTGTGAAATCATCTCACAGAGTTACAGCTTTCCCCTCAAGAAGCCTTTCGCTAAGACAGTTCTTGTGGAATTGGCAAAGTGATATTTGGCAGCCCATAGAGGGCGATGGTGAAAAAGGAAATATCCTCCGATGAAATCTGGAAAGAAGCTTTCTGAGAAACTGCTTAGTGTTCTGTTAATTCATCTCACAGAGTTACATGTGTGTTTCGTGGATCTCTTTGCTAGTCTTATTTCTGTGGAATCTGAAAACAGATATTTCCTATCCCTTTGAAGAGTATAGGGCCTAAGGAAATATCCTCCGATAACAGAGAGAAAGAAGCTTTCTGAGAAACTTCTTTGTGTTCTGTTAAATCATCTCACAGAGTTACAGCTTTCCCCTCAAGAAGCCTTTCGCTAAGACAGTTCTTGTGGAATTGGCAAAGTGATATTTGGAAGCCCATAGAGGGCTATGGTGAAAAAGGAAATATCCTCCGATGAAATCTGGAAAGCAGCTTTCTGAGAAACTGCTTAGTGTTCTGTTAATTCATCTCACAGAGTTACATCTGTATTTCGTGGATCTCTTTGCTAGTCTTATTTCTGTGGAGTCTGACAACAGATATTTCCTTTCCCTTTGAAGACTATAGGGCCAAAGGAAATCTCCTCCGATAACAAAGAGAAAGAAGCTTTCTGAGGAACTTCTTTGTGTTCTGTGAAATCATCTCACAGAGTTACAGCTTTCCCCTCAAGAAGCCTTTCGCTAAGACAGTTCTTGTGGAATTGGCAAAGTGATATTTGGAAGCCCATAGAGGGCTATGGTGAAAAAGGAAATATCCTCCGATAACCAAGAGAAAGAAGCTTTCTGAGAAACTGCTTAGTGTTCTTTTAATTCATCTCACAGAGTTACATCTGTATTTCGTGGATAACTTTGCTAGCCTTATTTCTGTTGGATCTGAGAACAGATATTTCCTTTCCCTTTGAAGACTATAGGGCCAAAGGAAATATCCTCCGATAACCAAGAGGAAGAAGCTTTCTGAGAAACTTCTTTGTGTTCTGTGAAATCATCTCACAGAGTTACAGCTTTCCTCTCAAGAAGCCTTTCGCTAAGACAATTTTTGTGGAATTGGCAAAGTGATATTTGGAAGCCCATAGAGGGCTATGGTGAAAAAGGAAATATCCTCCGATGAAATCTGGAAAGAAGCTTTCTGAGAAACTGCTTAGTGTTCTGTTAATTAATCTCACAGAATTACGCCTGTATTTCGTGGATCTCTTTGCTAGTCTTATTTCTGTGGAATCTGACAACAGATATTTCCTTTCCCTTTGAAGACTATAGGGCCAAAGGAAATATCCTCCGATAGCCAAGAGAAAGAAGCTTTCTGAGAAACTTCTTTGTGTTCTGTGAAATCATCTCACAGAGTTACAGCTTTCCCCTCAAGAAGTCTTTCGCTAAGACAGTTCTTGTGGAATTGGCAAAGTGTTATTTGGAAGCCCATAGAGGGCTATGGTGAAAAAGGAAATATCCTCCGATGAAATCTGGAAAGAAGCTTTCTGAGAAACTGCTTAGTGTTCTGTTAATTCATCTCACAGAGTTACATCTGTATTTCGTGGATCTCTTTGCTAGTCTTATTTCTGTGGAATCTGACAACAGATATTTCCTATCCCTTTGAAGACTATAGGACAAAAGGAAATATCCTCCCATAACAAAGAGAAAGAAGCTTTCGAAAAACTTCTTTGTGTTCTGTGAAATCATCTCACAGAGTTACAGCTTTCCCCTCAAGAAGCCTTTCGCTAAGACAGTTCTTGTGGAATTGGCAAAGTGATATTTGGCAGCCCATAGAGGGCAATGTTGAAAAAGGAAATATCCTCCGATGAAATCTGGAAAGAAGCTTTCTGAGAAACTGCTTAGTGTTCTGTTAATTCATCTCACAGAGTTACATCTGTATTTCGAAGATCACTTTGCTAGCCTTACTTCTATGGAATCAGACAACAGATATTTCCTTTCCCTATGAAGACTATAGGGCCAAAGGAAATATCCTCCGATAACAGAGAGAAAGAAGCTTTCTGAGAAACTTCTTTGTGTTCTGTGAAATCATCTCACAGAGTTACAGCTTTCCCCTCAAGAAGCCTTTCGCTAAGACAGTTCTTGTGGAATTGGCAAAGTGATATTTGGAAGCCCATAGAGGGCTATGTTGAAAAAGGAAATATCCTCTGATAACCAAGAGAAAGAAGCTTTCTGAGAAACTTCTTTGTGTTCTCTGAAATCATCTCACAGAGTTACAGCTTTCCCCTCAAGAAGCCTTTCGCTAAGACAGTTCTTGTGGAATTGGCAAAGTGACATTTGGAAGCCCATAGAGGGCTATGGTGAAAAAGGAAATATCCTCCGATGAAATCTGGAAAGAAGCTTTCTGAGAAACTGCTTAGTGTTCTGTTAATTCATCTCACAGAGTTACATCTGTATTTCGTGGATCTCTTTGCTAGTCTTATTTCTGTGGAATCTGACAACAGATATTTCCTATCCCTTTGAAGACTATAGGGCCAAAGGAAATATCCTCCGATAACAAAGAGAAAGAAGCTGTCTGAGAAACTTCTTTGTGTTCTGTGAAATCATCTCACAGAGTTACAGCTTTCCCCTCAAGAAGCCTTTCGCTAAGACAGTTCTTGTGGAATTGGCAAAGTGATATTTGGAAGCCCATAGAGGGCTATGGTGAAAAAGGAAATATCCTCCGATGAAATCTGGAAAGAAGCTTTCTGAGAGTCTGCTTAGTGTTCTGTTAATTCATCTCACAGAGTTACATCTGTATTTC
The DNA here is from genome assembly GCF_043159975.1 of Macaca nemestrina. Taxonomy (NCBI): domain Eukaryota; kingdom Metazoa; phylum Chordata; class Mammalia; order Primates; family Cercopithecidae; genus Macaca; species Macaca nemestrina. The sequence continues at coordinate 29,647,229 of NC_092141.1, read as the reverse complement.
GTGAATCTCTTTGCTAGTCTTATTTCTGTGGAATCTGACAACAGATATTTCCTATCCCTTTGAAGACTATAGGGCCTAAGGAAATATCCTCCGATAACCAAGAGAAAGAAGCTTTCTGAGAAACTTCTTTGTGTTCTGTGAAATCATCTCACAGAGTTACAGCTTTCCCCTCAAGAAGCCTTTCGCTAAGACAGTTCTTGTGGAATTCGCAAAGTGATATTTGGAAGCCCATAGAGGGCTATGGTGAAAAAGGAAATATTCTCCGATGAAATCTGGAAAGAAGCTTTCTGAGAAACTGCTTAGTGTTCTGTTAATTCATCTCACAGAGTTACATCTGTATTTCGTGGATCTCTTTGCAAGCCTTATTTCTGTGGAATCTGACAACAGATATTTCCTTTCCCTTTGAAGACTATAGGGCCAAAGGAAATATCCTCCAATAAGCAAGAGAAAGAAGCTTTCTGAGAAACTTCTTTGTGTTCTGTGAAATCATCACACAGAGTTACAGCTTTCCCCTCAAGAAGCCTTTCGCTAAGACAGTTCTTGTGGAATTGGCAAAGTGATATTTGGAAGCCCATAGAGGGCTATGGTGAAAAAGGAAATATCCTCCGATAACCAAGAGAAAGAAGCTTTCTGAGAAACTGCTTAGTGTTCTGTTAATTCATCTCACAGAGTTACATCTGTATTTCGTGGATAACTTTGCTAGCCTTATTTCTGTTGGATCTGAGAACAGATATTTCCTTTCCCTTTGAAGACTATAAGGCCAAAGTAAATATCCTCTGATAACCAAGAGGAAGAAGCTTTCTGAGAAACTTCTTTGTGTTCTGTGAAATCATCTCACAGAGTTACAGCTTTCCCCTCAAGAAGCCTTTCGCTAAGACAATTTTTGTGGAATTGGCAAAGTGATATTTGGAAGCCCATAGAGGGCTATGGTGAAAAAGGAAATATCCTCCGATGAAATCTGGAAAGAAGCTTTCTGAGAAACTGCTTAGTGTTCTGTTAATTAATCTCACAGAATTACGTCTGTATTTCGTGGATCTCTTTGCTAGTCTTATTTCTGTGGAATCTGACAACAGATATTTCCTTTCCCTTTGAAGACTATAGGGCCAAAGGAAATATCCTCCGATAGCCAAGAGAAAGAAGCTTTCTGAGAAACTTCTTTGTGTTCTGTGAAATCATCTCACAGAGTTACAGCTTTCCCCTCAAGAAGTCTTTCGTTAAGACAGTTCTTGTGGAATTGGCAAAGTGTTATTTGGAAGCCCATAGAGGGCTAAGGTGAAAAGGGAAATATCCTCCGATGAAATCTGGAAAGAAGCTTTCTGAGAAACTGCTTAGTGTTCTGTTAATTCATCTCACAGAGTTACATCTGTATTTCGTGGATCTCTTTGCTAGTCTTATTTCTGTGGAATCTGACAACAGATATTTCCTATCCCTTTGAAGACTATAGGGCCAAAGGAAATATCCTCCGATAACAAAGAGAAAGAAGCTTTCTGAGAAACTTCTTTGTGTTCTGTGAAATCATCTCACAGAGTTACAGCTTTCCCCTCAAGAAGCCTTTCGCTAAGACAGTTCTTGTGGAGTTGGCAAAGTGATATTTGGAAGCCCATAGAGGGCTATGGTGAAAAAGGAAATATCCTCCGATGAAATCTGGAAAGAAGCTTTCTGAGAAACTCCTTAGTGTTCTGTTAATTCATCTCACAGAGTTACATCTGTATTTCGTGGATCTCTTTGCTAGTCTTATTTCTGTGGAATCTGAGAACAGATATTTCCTATCCCTTTGAACACTATAGGGCCTAAGGAAATATCCTCCGATAACAAAGAGAAAGAAGCTTTCTGAGAAACTTCTTTGTGTTCTGTGAAATCATCTCACAGAGTTACAGCTTTCCCCTCAAGAAGCCTTTCGCTAAGACAGTTCTTGTGGAATTGGCAAAGTGATATTTGGAAGCCCATAGAGGGCTATGGTGAAAAAGGAAATATCCTCCGATGAAATCTGGAAAGAAGCTTTCTGAGAAACTGCTTAGTGTTCTGCTAATTCATCTCACAGAGTTACATCTGTATTTCGTGGATCTCTTTGCTAGCCTTATTTCTGTGGAATCTGACAACAGATATTTCCTATCCCTTTGAAGACTATAGGGCCAAAGGAAATATCCTCCGATAACCAAGAGAAAGAAGCTTTCTGAGAAACTTCTTTGTGTTCTGTGAAATCATCACACAGAGTTACAGCTTTCCCCTCAAGAAGCCTTTCGCTAAGACAGTTCTTGTGGAATTGGCAAAGTGATATTTGGAAGCCCATAGAGGGCTATGGTGAAAAAGGAAATATCCTCCGATGAAATCTGGAAAGAAGCTTTCTGAGAAACTGCTTAGTGTTCTGTTAATTCATCTCGCAGAGTTACATCTGTATTTCGTGGATCTCTTTGCTAGCCTTATTTCTGTGGAATCTGACAACAGATATTTCCTTTCCCTTTGAAGACTATAGGGCCAAAGGAAATATCCCCCGATAACAAAGAGAAAGAAGCTTTCTGAGTAACTTCTTTGTGTTCTGTGAAATCATCTCACAGAGTTACATCTTTCCCCTCCAGAAGCCTTTCGCTAAGACAGTTCTTGTGGAATTGGCAAAGTGATATTTGGAAGCCCATAGAGGGCTATGTTGAAAAAGGAAATATCCTCCGATAACAAAGAGAAAGAAGCTTTCTGAGAAACTTCTTTGTGTTCTGTGAAATCATCTCAGAGAGTTACAGCTTTCCCCTCAAGAAGTCTTTCGCTAAGACAGTTCTTGTGGAATTGGCAAAGTGATATTTGGAAGCCCATAGAGGGCTATGGTGAAAAAGGAAATATCCTCCGATGAAATCTGGAAAAAAGCTTTCTGAGAAACTGCTTAGTGTTCTGTTAATTCATCTCACAGAGTTACATCTGTATTTCGTGGATCACTTTGCTAGCTTTACTTCTATGGAATCTGACAACAGATATTTCCTTTCCCTATGAAGACTATAGGGCCAAAGGAAATATCCTCCGATAACAAAGAGAAAGAAGCTTCCTGAGAAACTTCTTTGTGTTCTGTGAAATCATCTCACAGAGTTACAGCTTTCCCCTCAAGAAGCCTTTCGCTAAGACAGTTCTTGTGGAATTGGCAAAGTGATACTTGGAAGCCCATAGAGGGCTATGGTGAAAAAGGAAATATCCTCCGATGAAATCTGGAAAGAAGCTTTCTGAGAAACTGCTTAGTGTTCTGTTAATTCATCTCACAGAGTTACATCTGTATTTCGTGGATCTCTTTGCTAGTCTTATTTCTGTGGAATCTGACAACAGATATTTCCTTTCCCTTTGAAGACTATAGGGCCAAAGGAAATATCCTCCGATAACAAAGAGAAAGAAGCTTTCTGAGTAACTTCTTTGTGTTCTGTGAAATCATCTCACAGAGTTACAGCTTTCCCCTCAAGAAGCCTTTCACTGAGACAGTTCTTGTGGAATTAGCAAAGTGATATTTGGCAGCCCATACAGGGCTATGGTGAAAAAGGAAATATCCTCCGATGAAATCTGGAAAGAAGCTTACTGAGAAACTGCTTAGTGTTCTGTTAATTCATCTCACAGAGTTACATCTGTATTTCGTGGATCTCTTTGCTAGCCTTATTTCTATGGAATCTGACAACAGATATTTCCTTTCCCTTTGAAGACTATAGGGCCAAAGGAAATATCCTCCGATAACAAAGAGAAAGAAGCTTTCTGAGGAACTTCTTTGTGTTCTGTGAAATCATCTCACAGAGTTACAGCTTTCCCCTCAAGAAGCCTTTCGCTAAGACAGTTCTTGTGGAATTGGCAAAGTGATATTTGGAAGCCCATAGAGGGCTATGTTGAAAAAGTAAATATCCTCCGATAACCAAGAGAAAGAAGCTTTCTGAGAAACTGCTAAGTGTTCTGTTAATTCATCTCACAGAGTTACATCTGTATTTCGTGGATAACTTTGCAAGCCTTATTTCTGTTGGATCTGAGAACAGATATTTCCTTTCCCTTTGAAGACTATAGGGCCAAAGGAAATATCCTCCGATAACCAAGAGGAAGAAGCTTTCTGAGAAACTTCTTTGTGTTCTGTGAAATCATCTCACAGAGTTACAGCTTTCCCCTCAAGAAGCCTTTCGCTAAGACAATTTTTGTGGAATTGGCAAAGTGATATTTGGAAGCCCATAGAGGGCTATGGTGAAAAAGGAAATATCCTCCGATGAAATCTGGAAAGAAGCTTTCTGAGAAACTGCTTAGTGTTCTGTTAATTAATCTCACAGAATTACGCCTGTATTTCGTGGATCTCTTTGCTAGTCTTATTTCTGTGGAATCTGACAACAGATATTTCCTTTCCCTTTGAAGACTATAGGGCCAAAGGAAATATCCTCCGATAACCAAGAGAAAGAAGCTTTCTGAGAAACTTCTTTGTGTTCTGTGAAATCATCACACAGAGTTACAGCTTTCCCCTCAAGAAGCCTTTCGCTAAGACAGTTCTTGTGGAATTGGCCAAGTGATATTTGGAAGCCCATAGAGGGCTATGGTGAAAAAGGAAATATCCTCCGATGAAATCTGGAAAGAAGCTTTCTGAGAAACTGCTTAGTGTTCTGTTAATTCATCTCACAGAGTTACATCTGTATTTCGTGGATCTCTTTGCTAGCCTTATTTCTGTGGAATCTGACAACAGATATTTCCTTTCCCTTTGAAGACTATAGGGCCAAAGGAAATATCCTCCGATAACCAAGAGAAAGAAGCTTTCTGAGAAACTTCTTTGTGTTCTGTGAAATCATCACACAGAGTTACAGCTTTCCCCTCAAGAAGCCTTTCGCTAAGACAGTTCTTGTGGAATTGGCCAAGTGATATTTGGAAGCCCATAGAGGGCTATGTTGAAAAAGGAAATATCCTCCGAAAACCAAGAGAAAGAAGCTTTCTGAGAAACTTCTTTGTGTTCTGTGAAATCATCTCACAGAGTTACAGCTTTCCCCTCAAGAAGCCTTTCGCTAAGACAGTTCTTGTGGAATTGGCCAAGTGATATTTGGAAGCCCATAGAGGGCTATGGTGAAAAAGGAAATATCCTCCGATGAAATCTGGAAAGAAGCTTACTGAGAAACTGCTTAGTGTTCTATTAATTCATCTCACAGAGTTACATCTGTATTTCGTGGATCTCTTTGCTAGCCTTATTTCTGTGGAATCTGACAACAGATATTTCCTTTCCCTTTGAAGACTATGGGGCCTAAGGAAATATCCTCCGATAACAAAGAGAAAGAAGATTTCTGAGAAACTTCTTTGTGTTCTGTGAAATCATCTCACAGAATTACAGCTTTCCCCTCAAGAAGCCTTTCACTAAGACAGTTCTTGTGGAATTGGCAAAGTGATATTTGGAAGCCCATAGAGGGCTACGGTGAAAAAGGAAATATCCTCCGATGAAATCTGGAAAGAAGCTTTCTGAGAAACTGCTTAGTGTTCTGTTAATTCATCTCACAGAGTTACATCTGTATTTCGTGGATAATTTTGCTAGCCTTATTTCTGTTGGATCTGAGAACAGATATTTCCTTTCCCTTTGAAGACTATAGGGCCAAAGGAACTATCCTCCGATAACCAAGAGGAAGAAGCTTTCTGAGAAACTTCTTTGTGTTCTGTGAAATCATCTGACAGAGTTACAGCTTTCCCCTCAAGAAGCCTTTCGCTAAGACAATTTTTGTGGAATCGGCAAAGTGATATTTGGAAGCCCATAGAGGGCTATGGTGAAAAAGGAAATATCCTCCGATGAAATCTGGAAAGAAGCTTTCTGAGAAACTGCTTAGTGTTCTGTTAATTAATCTCACAGAATTACGCCTGTATTTCGTGGATCTCTTTGCTAGTCTTATTTCTGTGGAATCTGACAAAAGATATTTCCTTTCCCTTTGAAGACTATAGGGCCAAAGGAAATATCCTCCGATAGCCAAGAGAAAGAAGCTTTCTGAGAAACTTCTTTGTGTTCTGTGAAATCATCTCACAGAGTTACAGCTTTCCCCTCAAGAAGTCTTTCGCTAAGACAGTTCTTGTGGAATTGGCAAATTGATATTTGGAAGCCCATAGAGGGCTATGGTGAAAAAGGAAATATCCTCCGATGAAATCTGGAAAGAAGCTTTCTGAGAAACTGCTTAGTGTTCTGTTAATTCATCTCACAGAGTTACATCTGTATTTCGTGGATCTCTTTGCTAGTCTTATTTCTGTGGAATCTGACAACAGATATTTCCTATCCCTTTGAAGACTATAGGGCCAAAGGAAATATCCTCCGATAACAAAGAGAAAGAAGCTTCCTGAGAAACTTCTTTGTGTTCTGTGAAATCATCTCACAGAGTTACAGCTTTCCCCTCAAGAAGCCTTTCGCTAAGACAGTTCTTGTGGAGTTGGCAAAGTGATATTTGGAAGCCCATAGAGGGCTATGGTGAAAAAGGAAATATCCTCCGATGAAATCTGGAAAGAAGCTTTCTGAGAATCTGCTTAGTGTTCTGTTAATTCATCTCACAGAGTTACATCTGTATTTCGTGGATCTCTTTGCTAGTCTTATTTCTGTGGAATCTGAGAACAGATATTTCCTATCCCTTTGAAGACTATAGGGCCTAAGGAAATATCCTCCGATAACAAAGAGAAAGAAGCTTTCTGAGAAACTTCTTTGTGTTCTGTGAAATCATCTCACAGAGTTACAGCTTTCCCCTCAAGAAGCCTTTCGCTAAGACAGTTCTTGTGGAATTGGCAAAGTGATATTTCGAAGCCCATAGAGGGCTATGGTGAAAAAGGAAATATCCTCCGATGAAATCTGGAAAGAAGCTTTCTGAGAAACTGCTTAGTGTTCTGTTAATTCATCTCACAGAGTTACATCTGTATTTCGTGGATCTCTTTGCTAGCCTTATTACTGTGGAATCTGACAACAGATATTTCCTTTCCCTTTGAAGACTATAGGGCCAAAGGAAATATCCTCCGATAACCAAGAGAAAGAAGCTTTCTGAGAAACTTCTTTGTGTTCTGTGAAATCATCACACAGAGTTACAGCTTTCCCCTCAAGAAGCCTTTCGCTAAGACAGTTCTTGTGGAATTGGCAAAGTGATATTTGGAAGCCCATAGAGGGCTATGGTGAAAAAGGAAATATCCTCCGATGAAATCTGGAAAGAAGCTTTCTGAGAAACTGCTTAGTGTTCTGTTAATTCATCTCGCAGAGTTACATCTGTATTTCGTGGATCTCTTCGCTATCCTTATTTCTGTGGAATCTGACAACAGATATTTCCTTTCCCTTTGAAGACTATAGGGCCAAAGGAAATATTCTCTGATAACCAAGAGAAAGAAGCTTTCTGAGAAACTTCTTTGTGTTCTGTGAAATCATCTCACAGAGTTACAGCTTTCCCCTCAAGAAGCCTTTCGCTAAGACAGTTCTTGTGGAATTGGCAAAGTGATATTTGGCAGCCCCTAGAGGGCTATGGTGAAAAAGGAAATATCCTCCGATGAAATCTGGAAAGAAGCTTTCTGAGAAACTGCTTAGTGTTCTGTTAATTCATCTCACAGAGTTACATGTGTGTTTCGTGGATCTCTTTGCTAGTCTTATTTCTGTGGAATCTGACAACAGATATTTCCTATCCCTTTGAAGACTATAGGGCCTAAGGAAATATCCTCCGATAACAGAGAGAAAGAAGCTTTCTGAGAAACTTCTTTGTGTTCTGTGAAATCATCTCACAGAGTTACAGCTTTCCCCTCAAGAAGCCTTTCGCTAAGACAGTTCTTGTGGAATTGGCAAAGTGATATTTGGAAGCCCATAGAGGGCTATGGTGAAAAAGGAAATATCCTCCGATGAAATCTGGAAAGCAGCTTTCTGAGAAACTGCTTAGTGTTCTGTTAATTCATCTCACAGAGTTACATCTGTATTTCGTGGATCTCTTTGCTGGCCTTATTTCTGTGGAATCTGACAACAGATATTTTCTTTCCCTTTGAAGACTATAGGGCCAAAGGAAATATCCTCCGATAACCAAGAGAAAGAAGCTTTCTGAGAAACTTCTTTGTGTTCTGTGAAATCATCTCACAGAGTTACAGCTTTCCCCTCAAGAAGCCTTTCGCTAAGACAGTTCCTGTGGAATTGGCAAAGTGATATTTGGAAGCCCATAGACGGCTATGTTGAAAAAGGAAATATCCTCCGATGAAATCTGGAAAGAAGCTTTCTGAGAAACTGCTTAGTGTTCTGTTAATTCATTTCACAGAGTTACATCTGTATTTCGTGGATCTCTTTGCTAGCCTTATTTCTGTGGAATCTGAGAACAGATATTTCCTTTCCCTTTGAAGACTATAGGGCCAAAGGAAATATCCTCAGATAACCAAGAGAAAGAAACTTTCTGAGAAACTTCTTTGTGTTCTGTGAAATCATCTCACAGAGTTACAGCTTTCCCCTCAAGAAGCCTTTCGCTAAGACAGTTTTTGTGGAATTGGCAAAGTGTTATTTGGAAGCCCATAGAGGGCTATGGTGAAAAAGGAAATATCCTCCGATGAAATCTGGAAAGAAGCTTTCTGAGAAACTGCTTAGTGTTCTGTTAATTAATCTCACAGAATTACGCCTGTATTTCGTGGATCTCTTTGCTAGTCTTATTTCTGTGGAATCTGACAACAGATATTTCCTTTCCCTTTGAAGACTATAGGGCCAAAGGAAATATCCTCCGATAGCCAAGAGAAAGAAGCTTTCTGAGAAACTTCTTTGTGTTCTGTGAAATCATCTCACAGAGTTACAGCTTTCCCCTCAAGAAGTCTTTCGCTAAGACAGTTCTTGTGGAATTGGCAAAGTGATATTTGGAAGCCCATAGAGGGCTATGGTGAAAAAGGAAATATCCTCCGATGAAATCTGGAAAGAAGCTTTCTGAGAAACTGCTTAGTGTTCTGTTAATTCATCTCACAGAGTTACATCTGTATTTCGTGGATCTCTTTGCTAGTCTTATTTCTGTGGAATCTGACAACAGATATTTCCTATCCCTTTGAAGACTATAGGGCCAAAGGAAATATCCTCCGATAACAAAGAGAAAGAAGCTTCCTGAGAAACTTCTTTGTGTTCTGTGAAATCATCTCACAGAGTTACAGCTTTCCCCTCAAGAAGCCTTTCGCTAAGACAGTTCTTGTGGAGTTGGCAAAGTGATATTTGGAAGCCCATAGAGGGCTATGTTGAAAAAGGAAATATCCTCCGATGAAATCTGGAAAGAAGCTTTCTGAGAATCTGCTTAGTGTTCTGTTAATTCATCTCACAGAGTTACATCTGTATTTCGTGGATCTCTTTGCTAGTCTTATTTCTGTGGAATCTGAGAACAGATATTTCCTATCCCTTTGAAGACTATAGGGCCTAAGGAAATATCCTCCGATAACAAAGAGAAAGAAGCTTTCTGAGAAACTTCTTTGTGTTCTGTGAAATCATCTCACAGAGTTACAGCTTTCCCCTCAAGAAGCCTTTCGCTAAGACAGTTCTTGTGGAATTGGCAAAGTGATATTTGGAAGCCCATAGAGGGCTATGGTGAAAAAGGAAATATCCTCCGATGAAATCTGGAAAGAAGCTTTCTGAGAAACTGCTTAGTGTTCTGTTAATTCATCTCACAGAGTTACATCTGTATTTCGTGGATCTCTTTGCTAGCCTTATTACTGTGGAATCTGACAACAGATATTTCCTATCCCTTTGAAGACTATAGGGCCAAAGGAAATATCCTCCGATAACAAAGAGAAAGAAGCTTTCTGAGAAACTTCTTTGTGTTCTGTGAAATCATCACACAGAGTTACAGCTTTCCCCTCAAGAAGCCTTTCGCTAAGACAGTTCTTGTGGAATTGGCAAAGTGATATTTGGAAGCCCATAGAGGGCTATGGTGAAAAAGGAAATATCCTCCGATGAAATCTGGAAAGAAGCTTTCTGAGAAACTGCTTAGTGTTCTGTTAATTCATCTCGCAGAGTTACATCTGTATTTCGTGGATCTCTTCGCTATCCTTATTTCTGTGGAATCTGACAACAGATATTTCCTTTCCCTTTGAAGACTATAGGGCCAAAGGAAATATTCTCTGATAACCAAGAGAAAGAAGTTTTCTGAGAAACTTCTTTGTGTTCTGTGAAATCATCTCACAGAGTTACAGCTTTCCCCTCAAGAAGCCTTTCGCTAAGACAGTTCTTGTGGAATTGGCAAAGTGATATTTGGCAGCCCATAGAGGGCTATGGTGAAAAAGGAAATATCCTCCGATGAAATCTGGAAAGAAGCTTTCTGAGAAACTGCTTAGTGTTCTGTTAATTCATCTCACAGAGTTACATGTGTGTTTCGTGGATCTCTTTGCTAGTCTTATTTCTGTGGAATCTGACAACAGATATTTCCTATCCCTTTGAAGACTATAGGGCCTAAGGAAATATCCTCCGATAACAGAGAGAAAGAAGCTTTCTGAGAAACTTCTTTGTGTTCTGTGAAATCATCTCACAGAGTTACAGCTTTCCCCTCAAGAAGCCTTTCGCTAAGACAGTTCTTGTGGAATTGGCAAAGTGATATTTGGAAGCCCATAGAGGGCTATGGTGAAAAAGGAAATATCCTCCGATGAAATCTGGAAAGCAGCTTTCTGAGAAACTGCTTAGTGTTCTGTTAATTCATCTCACAGAGTTACATCTGTATTTCGTGGATCTCTTTGCTGGCCTTATTTCTGTGGAATCTGACAACAGATATTTCCTTTCCCTTTGAAGACTATAGGGCCAAAGGAAATATCCTCCGATAACCAAGAGAAAGAAGCTTTCTGAGAAACTTCTTTGTGTTCTGTGAAATCATCTCACAGAGTTACAGCTTTCCCCTCAAGAAGCCTTTCGCTAAGACAGTTCCTGTGGAATTGGCAAAGTGATATTTGGAAGCCCATAGAGGGCTATGTTGAAAAAGGAAATATCCTCCGATGAAATCTGGAAAGAAGCTTTCTGAGAAACTGCTTAGTGTTCTGTTAATTCATCTCACAGAGTTACATCTGTATTTCGTGGATCTCTTTGCTAGCCTTATTTCTGTGGAATCTGACAACAGATATTTCCTTTCCCTTTGAAGACTATAGGGCCAAAGGAAATATCCTCAGATAACCAAGAGAAAGAAACTTTCTGAGAAACTTCTTTGTGTTCTGTGAAATCATCTCACAGAGTTACAGCTTTCCCCTCAAGAAGCCTTTCGCTAAGACAGTTTTTGTGGAATTGGCAAAGTGTTATTTGGAAGCCCATAGAGGGCTATGGTGAAAAAGGAAATATCCTCCGATGAAATCTGGAAAGAAGCTTTCTGAGAAACTGCTTAGTGTTCTGTTAATTCATCTCACAGAGTTACATCTGTATTTCGTGGATCTCTTTGCTAGTCTTATTTCTGTGGAAACTGACAACAGATATTTCCTATCCCTTTGAAGACTATAGGGCCAAAGGAAATATCCTCCGATAACAAAGAGAAAGAAGCTTTCTGAGAAACTTCTTTGTGTTCTGTGAAATCATCTCACAGAGTTACAGTGTTCCCCTCAAGAAGCCTTTCGCTAAGACAGTTCTTGTGGAATTGGCAAAGTGATATTTGGAAGCCCATAGAGGGCTATGTTGAAAAAGGAAATATCCTCCGATGAAATCTGGAAAGAAGCTTTCTGAGAAACTGCTTAGTGTTCTGTTAATTCATCTCACAGAGTTACATCTGTATTTCGTGGATCTCTTTGCTAGCACTATTTTTGTGAAATCTGACTACAGATATTTCCTTTCCCTTTGAAGACTATAGGGCCAAAGGAAATATCCTCCGATAACCAAGAGAAAGAAGCTTTCTGAGAAACTTCTTTGTGTTCTGTGAAATCATCTCACAGAGTTACAGCTTTCCCCTCAAGAAGCCTTTCGCTAAGACAGTTCTTGTGGAATTGGCAAAGTGATATTTCGAAGCCCATAGAGGGCTATGGTGAAAAAGGAAATATCCTCCGATGAAATCTGGAAAGAAGCTTTCTGAGAAACTGCTTAGTGTTCTGTTAATTCATCTCACAGAGTTACATCTGTATTTCGTGGATCTCTTTGCTAGCCTTATTTCTGTGGAATCTGACAACAGATATTTCCTTTCCCTTTGAAGACTATAGGGCCAAAGGAAATATCCTCCGATAACCAAGAGAAAGAAGCTTTCTGAGAAACTTCTTTGTGTTCTGTGAAATCATCTCACAGAGTTACAGCTTTCCCCTCAAGAAGCCTTTCGCTAAGACAGTTCCTGTGGAATTGGAAAAGTGATATTTGGAAGCCCATAGAGGGCTATGTTGAAAAAGGAAATATCCTCCGATGAAATCTGGAAAGAAGCTTTCTGAGAAACTGCTTAGTGTTCTGTTAATTCATCTCACAGAGTTACATCTGTATTTCGTGTATCTCTTTGCTAGCCTTATTTCTGTGGAATCTGAGAACAGATATTTCCTTTCCCTTTGAAGACTATAGGGCCAAAGGAAATATCCTCCGATAACCAAGAGAAAGAAGCTTTCTGAGAAACTTCTTTGTGTTCTGTGAAATCATCTCACAGAGTTACAGCTTTCCCCTCAAGAAGCCTTTCGCTAAGACAGTTTTTGTGGAATTGGCAAAGTGTTATTTGGAAGCCCATAGAGGGCTATGGTGAAAAAGGAAATATCCTCCGATGAAATCTGGAAAGAAGCTTTCTGAGAAACTGCTTAGTGTTCTGTTAATTCATCTCACAGAGTTACATCTGTATTTCGTGGATCTCTTTGCTAGCCTTATTTCTGTGGAATCTGACAACAGATATTTCCTTTCCCTTTGAAGACTATAGGGCCAAAGGAAATATCCCCCGATAACAAAGAGAAAGAAGCTTTCTGAGTAACTTCTTTGTGTTCTGTGAAATCATCGCACAGAGTTACAGCTTTCCCCTCCAGAAGCCTTTCGCTAAGACAGTTCTTGTGGAATTGGCAAAGTGATATTTGGAAGCCCATAGAGGGCTATGTTGAAAAAGGAAATATCCTCCGATAACCAAGAGAAAGAAGCTTTCTGAGAAACTTCTTTGTGTTCTGTGAAATCATCTCACAGAGTTACAGCTTTCCCCTCAAGAAGCCTTTCGCTAAGACAGTTCTTGTGGAATTGGCCAAGTGATATTTGGAAGCCCATAGAGGGCTATGGTGAAAAAGGAAATATCCTCCGATGAAATCTGGAAAGAAGCTTTCTGAGAAACTGCTTAGTGTTCTGTTAATTCATCTCACAGAGTTACATCTGTATTTCGTGGATCTCTTTGCTAGCCTTATTTCTGTGGAATCTGACAACAGATATTTCCTTTCCCTTTGAAGACTATGGGGCCTAAGGAAATATCCTCCGATAACAAAGAGAAAGAAGCTTTCTGAGAAACTTCTTTGTGTTCTGTGAAATCATCTCACGAGTTACAGCTTTCCCCTCCAGAAGCCTTTCGCTAAGACAGTTCTTGTGGAATTGGCAAAGTGATATTTGGAAGCCCATAGAGGGCTATGTTGAAAAAGGAAATATCCTCCGATAACCAAGAGAAAGAAGCTTTCTGAGAAACTTATTTGTGTTCTGTGAAATTATCTCACAGAGTTACAGCTTTCCCCTCAAGAAGCCTTTCGCTAAGACAGTTCTTGTGGAATTGGCCAAGTGATATTTGGAAGCCCATAGAGGGCTATGGTGAAAAAGGAAATATCCTCCGATGAAATCTGGAAAGAAGCTTTCTGAGAAACTGCTTAGTGTTCTGTTAATTCATCTCACAGAGTTACATCTGTATTTCGTGGATCTCTTTGCTAGCCTTATTTCTGTGGAATCTGACAACAGATATTTCCTTTCCCTTTGAAGACTATGGGGCCTAAGGAAATATCCTCCGATAACAAAGAGAAAGAAGCTTTCTGAGAAACTTCTTTGTGTTCTGTGAAATCATCTCACAGAGTTACAGCGTTCCAATCAAGAAGCCTTTCGCTAAGACAGTTCTTGTGGAATTGGCAAAGTGATATTTGGAAGCCCTTAGAGGGCTATGGTGAAAAAGGAAATATCCTCCGATGAAATCTGGAAAGAAGCTTTCTGAGAATCTGCTTAGTGTTCTGTTAATTCATCTCACAGAGTTACATCTGTATTTCGTGGATCTCTTTGCTAGTCTTATTTCTGTGGAATCTGACAACAGATATTTCCTATCCCTTTGAAGACTATAGGGCCTAAGAAAATATCCTCCGATAACAAAGAGAAAGAAGCTTTCTGAGAAACTTCTTTGTGTTCTGTGAAATCATCTCACAGAGTTATAGCTTTCCCCTCAAGAAGCCTTTCGCTAAGACAGTTCTTGTGGAATTGGCAAAGTGATATTTGGAAGCCCATAGAGGGCTATGTTGAAAAAGGAAATATCCTCCGATAACCAAGAGAAAGAAGCTTTCTGAGAAACTTCTTTGTGTTCTGTGAAATCATCTCACAGAGTTACAGCTTTCCCCTCAAGAAGCCTTTCGCTAAGACAGTTCTTGTGGAATTGGCAAAGTGATATTTGGAAGCCCATAGAGGGCTATGGTGAAAAAGGAAATATCCTCCGATGAAATCTGGAAAGAAGCTTTCTGAGAAACTGCTTAGTGTTCTGTTAATTCATCTCACAGAGTTACATCTGTATTTCGTGGATCTCTTTGCTAGCCTTATTTCTGTGGAATCTGACAACAGATATTTCCTTTCCCTTTGAAGACCATGGGGCCTAAGGAAATATCCTCCGAAAACAAAGAGAAAGAAGCTTTCTGAGAAACTTCTTTGTGTTCTGTGAAATCATCTCACAGAGTTACAGCTTTCCCCTCAAGAAGCCTTTCGCTAAGACAGTTCTTGTGGAATTGGCAAAGTGATATTTGGAAGCCCATAGAGGGCTACGGTGAAAAAGGAAATATCCTCCGATGAAATCAGGAAAGAAGCTTTCTGAGAAACTGCTTAGTGTTCTGTTAATTCATCTCACAGAGTTACATCTGTATTTCGTGGATAACTTTGCTAGCCTTATTTCTGTTGGATCTGAGAACAGATATTTCTTTTCCCTTTGAAGACTATAGGGCCAAAGGAACTATCCTCCGATAACCAAGAGGAAGAAGCTTTCTGAGAAACTTCTTTGTGTTCTGTGAAATCATCTCACAGAGTTACAGCTTATCCCTCAAGAAGCCTTTCGCTAAGACAGTTCTTGTGGAATTGGCAAAGTGATATTTGGAAGCCCATAGAGGGCTATGGTGAAAAAGGAAATATCCTCCGATGAAATCTGGAAAGAAGCTTTCTGAGAAACTGCTTAGTGTTCTGTTAATTCATCTCACAGAGTTACATTTGTATTTCGTGGATCTCTTTGCAAGCCTTATTTCTGTGGAATCTGACAACAGATATTTCCTTTCTCTTTGAAGACTATAGGGCCAAAGGAAATATCCTCCGATTACAAAGAGAAAGAAGCTTTCTGAGAAACTTCTTTGTGTTCTGTGAAATCATCTCACAGAGTTACAGCTTTCCCCTCAAGAAGCCTTTCGCTAAGACAGTTCTTGTGGAATTGGCAAAGTGATATTTGGAAGCCCATAGAGGGCTATGGTGAAAAAGGAAATATCCTCCGATGAAATCTGGAAAGAAGCTTTCTGAGAAACTGCTTAGTGTTCTGTTAATTAATCTCACAGAATTACGCCTGTATTTCGTGGATCTCTTTGCTAGTCTTATTTCTGTGGAATCTGACAACAGATATTTCCTTTCCCTTTGAAGACTATAGGGCCAAAGGAAATATCCTCCGATAGCCAAGAGAAAGAAGCTTTCTGAGAAACTTCTTTGTGTTCTGTGAAATCATCTCACAGAGTTACAGCTTTCCCCTCAAGAAGTCTTTCGCTAAGACAGTTCTTGTGGAATTGGCAAAGTGTTATTTGGAAGCCCAAAGAGGGCTATGGTGAAAAAGGAAATATCCTCCGATGAAATCTGGAAAGAAGCTTTCTGAGAAACTGCTTAGTGTTCTGTTAATTCATCTCACAGAGTTACATCTGTATTTCGTGGATCTCTTTGCTAGTCTTATTTCTGTGGAATCTGACAACAGATATTTCCTATCCCTTTGAAGACTATAGGGCCAAAGGAAATATCCTCCGATAACAAAGAGAAAGAAGCTTTCTGAGAAACTTCTTTGTGTTCTGTGAAATCATCTCACAGAGTTATAGCTTTCCCCTCAAGAAGCCTTTCGCTAAGACAGTTCTTGTGGAATTGGCAAAGTGATATTTGGCAGTCCATAGAGGGCTATGTTGAAAACGGAAATATCCTCCGATGAAATCTGGAAAGAAGCTTTCTGAGAAACTGCTTAGTGTTCTGTTAATTCATCTCACAGAGTTACATCTGTATTTCGTGGATCTCTTTGCTAGCCCTATTTCTGTGGAATCTGACTACAGATATTTCCTTTCCCTTTGAAGACTATAGGGCCAAAGGAAATATCCTCCGATAACCAAGAGAAAGAAGCTTTCTGAGAAACTACTTTGTGTTCTGTGAAATCATCTCACAGAGTTACAGCTTTCCCCTCAAGAAGCCTTTTGCTAAGACAGTTCTTGTGGAATTGGCAAAGTGATATTTGGAAGCCCATAGAGGGCTATGGTGAAAAAGGAAATATCCTCCGATGAAATCTGGAAAGAAGCTTTCTGAGAATCTGCTTAGTGTTCTGTTAATTCATCTCACAGAGTTACATCTGTATTTCGTGGATGTCTTTGCTAGTCTTATTTCTGTGGAATCTGACAACAGATATTTCCTATCCCTTTGAAGACTATAGGGCCTAAGGAAATATCCTCCGATTACAAAGAGAAAGAAGCTTTCTGAGAAACTTCTTTGTGTTCTGTGAAATCATCTCACAGAGTTACAGCTTTCCCCTCAAGAAGCCTTTCGCTAAGACAGTTCTTGTGGAATTGGCAAAGTGATATTTGGAAGCCCATAGAGGGCTATGGTGAAAAAGGAAATATCCTCCGATGAAATCTGGAAAGAAGCTTTCTGAGAAACTGCTTAGTGTTCTGTTAATTCATCTCACAGAGTTACATCTGTATTTCGTGGATCTCTTTGCTGGCCTTATTTCTGTGGAATCTGACAACAGATATTTCCTTTCCCTTTGAAGACTATAGGGCCAAAGGAAATATCCTCCGATAACCAAGAGAAAGAAGCTTTCTGAGAAACTTCTTTGTGTTCTGTGAAATCATCTCACAGAGTTACAGCTTTCCCCTCAAGAAGCCTTTCGCTAAGACAGTTCCTGTGGAATTGGCAAAGTGATATTTGGAAGCCCATAGAGGGCTATGTTGAAAAAGGAAATATCCTCCGATGAAATCTGGAAAGAAGCTTTCTGAGAAACTGCTTAGTGTTCTGTTAATTCATCTCACAGAGTTACATCTGTATTTCGTGGATCTCTTTGCTAGCCTTATTTCTGTGGAATCTGAGAACAGATATTTCCTTTCCCTTTGAAGACTATAGGGCCAAAGGAAATATCCTCCGATAACCAAGAGAAAGAAGCTTTCTGAGAAACTTCTTTGTGTTCTGTGAAATCATCTCACAGAGTTACAGCTTTCCCCTCAAGAAGCCTTTCGCTAAGACAGTTTTTGTGGAATTGGCAAAGTGTTATTTGGAAGCCCATAGAGGGCTATGGTGAAAAAGGAAATATCCTCCGATGAAATCTGGAAAGAAGCTTTCTGAGAAACTGCTTAGTGTTCTGTTAATTCATCTCACAGAGTTACATCTGTATTTCGTGGATCTCTTTGCTAGCCCTATTTCTGTGGAATCTGACTACAGATATTTCCTTTCCCCTTGAAGACTATAGGGCCAAAGGAAATATCCTCCGATAACCAAGAGAAAGAAGCTTTCTGAGAAACTTCTTTGTGTTCTGTGAAATCATCTCACAGAGTTACAGCTTTCGCCTCAAGAAGCCTTTCGCTAAGACAGTTCTTGTGGAATTGGCAAAGTGATATTTGGAAGCCCATAGAGTGCTATGGTGAAAAAGGAAATATCCTCCGATGAAATCTGGAAAGAAGCTTTCTGAGAATCTGCTCAGTGTTCTGTTAATTCATCTCACAGAGTTACATCTGTATATCGTGGATCTCTTTGCTAGCCTTATTTCTGTGGAATCTGACAACAGATATTTCCTTTCCCTTTGAAGACTATAGGGCCAAAGGAAATATCCTCCGATAACCAAGAGAAAGAAGCTTCCTGAGAAACTTCTTTGTGTTCTGTGAAATCATCTCCCAGAGTTACAGCTTTCCCATCAAGAAGCCTTTCGCTAAGACAGTTCTTGGGGAATTGGCAAAGTGATATTTGGAAGCCCTTAGAGGGCTATGGTGAAAAAGGAAATATCCTCCGATGAAATCTGGAAAGAAGCTTTCTGAGAAACTGCTTAGTGTTCTGTTAATTCATCTCACAGAGTTACATCTGTATTTCGTGGATCTCTTTGCTAGCCTTATTTCTGTGGAATCTGACAACAGATATTTCCTTTCCCTTTGAAGACTATAGGGCCAAAGGAAATATCCTCCGATAACAAAGAGAAAGAAGCTTTCTGAGAAACTTCTTTGTGTTCTGTGAAATCATCTCACAGAGTTACAGCTTTCCCCTGAAGAAGTCTTTCGCTAAGACAGTTCTTGTGGAATTGGCAAAGTGATATTTGGAAGCCCATAGAGGGCTATGGTGAAAAAGGAAATATCCTCCGATGAAATCTGGAAAGAAGCTTTCTGAGAAACTGCTTAGTGTTCTGTTAATTCATCTCACAGAGTTACATCTGTATTTCGTGGATCTCTTTGCTAGCCTTACTTCTGTGGAATCTGACAACAGATATTTCCTTTCCCTTTGAAGACTATAGGGCCAAAGGAAATATCCTCCGATAACCAAGAGAAAGAAGCTTTCTGAGAAACTTCTTTGTGTTCTGTGAAATCATCTCACAGAGTTACAGCTTTCCCCTCAAGAAGCCTTTCGCTAAGACAATTTTTGTGGAATTGGCAAAGTGATATTTGGAAGCCCATAGAGGGCTACGGTGAAAAAGGAAATATCCTCCGATGAAATCTGGAAAGAAGCTTTCTGAGAAACTGCTTAGTGTTCTGTTAATTAATCTCACAGAGTTACGCCTGTATTTCGTGGATCTCTTTGCTAGTCTTATTTCTGTGGAATCTGACAACAGATATTTCCTTTCCCTTTGAAGACTCTAGGGCCAAAGGAAATATCCTCCGACAGAAAAGAGAAAGAAGCTTTCTGAGAAAATTCTTTGTGTTCTGTGAAATCATCTCACAGAGTTACAGCTTTCCCCTCAAGACGTCTTTCGCTAAGACAGTTCTTGTGGCATTGGCAAAGTGTTATTTGGAAGCCCATAGAGGGCTATGGTGAAAAAGGAAATATCCTCCGAAGACATCTGGAAAGAAGCTTTCTGAGAAACTGCTTAGTGTTCTGTTAATTCATCTCACAGAGTTACATCTGTATTTCGTGGATCTCTTTGCTAGTCTTATTTCTGTGGAATCTGACAACATATATTTCCTATCCCTTTGAAGACTATAGGGCCAAAGGAAATATCCTCCGATAACAAAGAGAAAGAAGCTTTCTGAGAAACTTCTTTGTGTTCTGTGAAATCATCTCACAGAGTTACAGCTTTCCCCTCAAGAAGCCTTTCGCTAAGACAGTTCTTGTGGAATTGGCAAAGTGATATTTGGAAGCCCATAGAGGGCTATGGTGAAAAAGGAAATATCCTCCGATGAAATCTGGAAAGAAGCTTTCTGAGAAACTGCTTAGAGTTCTGTTAATTCATCTCACAGAGTTACATGTGTATTTCGTGGATCTCTTTGCAAGCCTTATTTCTGTGGAATCTGACAACAGATATTTCCTTTCTCTTTGAAGACTATAGGGCCAAAGGAAATATCCTCCGATTACAAAGAGAAAGAAGCTTTCTGAGAAACTTCTTTGTGTTCTGTGAAATCATCTCACAGAGTTACAGCTTTCCCCTCAAGAAGCCTTTCGCTAATACAGTTCTTGTGGAATTGGCAAAGTGATATTTGGAAGCCCTTAGAGGGCTATGGTGAAAAAGGAAATATCCTCCGATGAAATCTGGAAAGCAGCTTTCTGAGAAACTGCTTAGTGTTCTGTTAATTCATCTCACAGAGTTACATCTGTATATCGTGGATCTCTTTGCTAGCCTTATTTCTGTGGAATCTGACAACAGATATTTCCTTTCCCTTTGAAGACTATAGGGCCAAAGGAAATATCCTCCGATAACCAAGAGAAAGAAGCTTCCTGAGAAACTTCTTTGTGTTCTGTGAAATCATCTCCCAGAGTTACAGCTTTCCCATCAAGAAGCCTTTCGCTAAGACAGTTCTTGTGGAATTGGCAAAGTGATATTTGGAAGCCCTTAGAGGGCTATGGTGAAAAAGGAAATATCCTCCGATGAAATCTGGAAAGAAGCTTTCTGAGAAACTGCTTAGTGTTCTGTTAATTCATCTCACAGAGTTACATCTGTATTTCGTGGATCTCTTTGCTAGCCTTATTTCTGTGGAATCTGACAACAGATATTTCCTTTCCCTTTGAAGACTATAGGGCCAAAGGAAATATCCTCCGATAACAAAGAGAAAGAAGCTTTCTGAGAAACTTCTTTGTGTTCTGTGAAATCATCTCACAGAGTTACAGCTTTCCCCTGAAGAAGTCTTTCGCTAAGACAGTTCTTGTGGAATTGGCAAAGTGATATTTGGAAGCCCATAGAGGGCTATGGTGAAAAAGGAAATATCCTCCGATGAAATCTGGAAAGAAGCTTTCTGAGAAACTGCTTAGTGTTCTGTTAATTCATCTCACAGAGTTACATCTGTATTTCGTGGATCTCTTTGCTAGCCTTACTTCTGTGGAATCTGACAACAGATATTTCCTTTCCCTTTGAAGACTATAGGGCCAAAGGAAATATCCTCCGATAACCAAGAGAAAGAAGCTTTCTGAGAAACTTCTTTGTGTTCTGTGAAATCATCTCACAGAGTTACAGCTTTCCCCTCAAGAAGCCTTTCGCTAAGACAATTTTTGTGGAATTGGCAAAGTGATATTTGGAAGCCCATAGAGGGCTACGGTGAAAAAGGAAATATCCTCCGATGAAATCTGGAAAGAAGCTTTCTGAGAAACTGCTTAGTGTTCTGTTAATTAATCTCACAGAGTTACGCCTGTATTTCGTGGATCTCTTTGCTAGTCTTATTTCTGTGGAATCTGACAACAGATATTTCCTTTCCCTTTGAAGACTCTAGGGCCAAAGGAAATATCCTCCGATAGAAAAGAGAAAGAAGCTTTCTGAGAAAATTCTTTGTGTTCTGTGAAATCATCTCACAGGGTTACAGCTTTCCCCTCAAGACGTCTTTCGCTAAGACAGTTCTTGTGGCATTGGCAAAGTGTTATTTGGAAGCCCATAGAGGGCTATGGTGAAAAAGGAAATATCCTCCGATGAAATCTGGAAAGAAGCTTTCTGAGAAACTGCTTAGTGTTCTGTTAATTCATCTCACAGAGTTATATCTGTATTTCGTGGATCTCTTTGCTAGTCTTATTTCTGTGGAATCTGACAACATATATTTCC
The DNA here is from genome assembly GCF_043159975.1 of Macaca nemestrina. Lineage (NCBI taxonomy): Eukaryota > Metazoa > Chordata > Mammalia > Primates > Cercopithecidae > Macaca > Macaca nemestrina. The sequence continues at coordinate 29,625,738 of NC_092141.1, read as the reverse complement.
TATCCCTTTGAAGACTATAGGGCCAAAGGAAATATCCTCCGATAACAAAGAGAAAGAAGCTTTCTGAGAAACTTCTTTGTGTTCTGTGAAATCATCTCACAGAGTTACAGCTTTCCCCTCAAGAAGCCTTTCGCTAAGACAGTTCTTGTGGAATTGGCAAAGTGATATTTGGAAGCCCATAGAGGGCTATGTTGATAAAGGAAATATCCTCCGATGAAATCTGGAAAGAAGCTTTCTGAGAATCTGCTTAGTGTTCTGTTAATTCATCTCACAGAGTTACATCTGTATTTCGTGGATCTCTTTGCTAGTCTTATTTCTGTGGAATCTGACAACAGATATTTCCTATCCCTTTGAAGACTATAGGGCCTAAGGAAATATCCTCCGATAACAAAGAGAAAGAAGCTTTCTGAGAAACTTCTTTGTGTTCTGTGAAATCATCTCACAGAGTTACAGCTTTCCCCTCAAGAAGCCTTTCGCTAAGACAGTTCTTGTGGAATTGGCAAAGTGATATTTGGAAGCCCATAGAGGGCTATGGTGAAAAAGTAAATATACTCCGATGAAATCTGGAAAGAAGCTTTCTGAGAATCTGCTTAGTGTTCTGTTAATTCATCTCACAGAGTTACATCTGTATTTCGTGGATCTCTTTGCTAGTCTTATTTCTGTGGAATCTGACAACAGATATTTCCTATCCCTTTGAAGACTATAGGACCAAAGGAAATATCCTCCGATAACAAAGAGAAAGAAGCTTTCTGAGAAACTTCTTTGTGTTCTGTGAAATCATCTCACAGAGTTATAGCTTTCCCCTCAAGAAGCCTTTCGCTAAGACAGTTCTTGTGGAATTGGCAAAGTGATATTTGGCAGTCCATAGAGGGCTATGTTGAAAAAGGAAATATCCTCCGATGAAATCTGGAAAGAAGCTTTCTGAGAAACTGCTTAGTGTTCTGTTAATTCATCTCACAGAGTTACATCTGTATTTCGTGGATCTCTTTGCTAGCCCTATTTCTGTGGAATCTGACTACAGATATTTCCTTTCCCTTTGAAGACTATAGGGCCAAAGGAAATATCCTCCGATAACCAAGAGAAAGAAGCTTTCTGAGAAACTTCTTTGTGTTCTGTGAAATCATCTCACAGAGTTACAGCTTTCCCCTCAAGAAGCCTTTTGCTAAGACAGTTCTTGTGGAATTGGCAAAGTGATATTTGGAAGCCCATAGAGGGCTATGGTGAAAAAGGAAATATCCTCCGATGAAATCTGGAAAGAAGCTTTCTGAGAAACTGCTTAGTGTTCTGTTAATTCATCTCACAGAGTTACATCTGTATTTCGTGGATGTCTTTGCTAGTCTTATTTCTGTGGAATCTGACAACAGATATTTCCTATCCCTTTGAAGACTATAGGGCCTAAGGAAATATCCTCCGATTACAAAGAGAAAGAAGCTTTCTGAGAAACTTCTTTGTGTTCTGTGAAATCATCTCACAGAGTTACAGCTTTCCCCTCAAGAAGCCTTTCGCTAAGACAGTTCTTGTGGAATTGGCAAAGTGATATTTGGAAGCCCATAGAGGGCTATGGTGAAAAAGGAAATATCCTCCGATGAAATCTGGAAAGAAGCTTTCTGAGAAACTGCTTAGTGTTCTGTTAATTCATCTCACAGAGTTACATCTGTATTTCGTGGATCTCTTTGCTGGCCTTATTTCTGTGGAATCTGACAACAGATATTTCCTTTCCCTTTGAAGACTATAGGGCCAAAGGAAATATCCTCCGATAACCAAGAGAAAGAAGCTTTCTGAGAAACTTCTTTGTGTTCTGTGAAATCATCTCACAGAGTTACAGCTTTCCCCTCAAGAAGCCTTTCGCTAAGACAGTTCCTGTGGAATTGGCAAAGTGATATTTGGAAGCCCATAGAGGGCTATGTTGAAAAAGGAAATATCCTCCGATGAAATCTGGAAAGAAGCTTTCTGAGAAACTGCTTAGTGTTCTGTTAATTCATCTCACAGAGTTACATCTGTATTTCGTGGATCTCTTTGCTAGCCTTATTTCTGTGGAATCTGAGAACAGATATTTCCTTTCCCTTTGAAGACTATAGGGCCAAAGGAAATATCCTCCGATAACCAAGAGAAAGAAGCTTTCTGAGAAACTTCTTTGTGTTCTGTGAAATCATCTCACAGAGTTACAGCTTTCCCCTCAAGAAGCCTTTCGCTAAGACAGTTTTTGTGGAATTGGCAAAGTGTTATTTGGAAGCCCATAGAGGGCTATGGTGAAAAAGGAAATATCCTCCGATGAAATCTGGAAAGAAGCTTTCTGAGAAACTGCTTAGTGTTCTGTTAATTCATCTCACAGAGTTACATCTGTATTTCGTGGATCTCTTTGCTAGTCTTATTTCTGTGGAATCTGACAACAGATATTTCCTATCCCTCTGAAGACTATAGGGCCAAAGGAAATATCCTCCGATAACAAAGAGAAAGAAGCTTTCTGAGAAACTTCTTTGTGTTCTGTGAAATCATCTCACAGAGTTACAGCTTTCCCCTCAAGAAGCCTTTCGCTAAGACAGTTCTTGTGGAATTGGCAAAGTGATATTTGGAAGCCCATAGAGGGCTATGTTGAAAAAGGAAATATCCTCCGATGAAATCTGGAAAGAAGCTTTCTGAGAAACTGCTTAGTGTTCTGTTAATTCATCTCACAGAGTTACATCTGTATTTCGTGGATCTCTTTGCTAGCCCTATTTCTGTGGAATCTGACTACAGATATTTCCTTTCCCCTTGAAGACTATAGGGCCAAAGGAAATATCCTCCGATAACCAAGAGAAAGAAGCTTCCTGAGAAACTTCTTTGTGTTCTGTGAAATCATCTCACAGAGTTACAGCTTTCGCCTCAAGAAGCCTTTCGCTAAGACAGTTCTTGTGGAATTGGCAAAGTGATATTTGGAAGCCCATAGAGTGCTATGGTGAAAAAGGAAATATCCTCCGATGAAATCTGGAAAGAAGCTTTCTGAGAATCTGCTCAGTGTTCTGTTAATTCATCTCACAGAGTTACATCTGTATTTCGTGGATCTCTTTCCTAGCCTTATTTCTGTGGAATCTGACAACAGATATTTCCTTTCCCTTTGAAGACTATAGGGCCAAAGGAAATATCCTCCGATAACAAAGAGAAAGAAGCTTTCTGAGAAACTTCTTTGTATTCTGTGAAATCATCTCACAGAGTTACAGCTTTCCCCTCAAGAAGCCTTTCGCTGAGACAGTTCCTGTGGAATTGGCAAAGTGATATTTGGAAGCCCATAGAGGGCTATGTTGAAAAAGTAAATATCCTCCGATGAAATCTGGAAAGAAGCTTTCTGAGAAACTGCTTAGTGTTCTGTTAATTCATCTCACAGAGTTACATCTGTATTTCGTGGATCTCTTTGCTAGCCTTATTTCTGTGGTATCTGACAACAGATATTTCCTTTCCCTTTGAAGACTATAGGGCCAAAGGAAATATCCTCCGATAACCAAGAGAAAGAAGCTTTCTGAGAAACTTCTTTGTGTTCTGTGAAATCATCTCACAGAGTTACAGCTTTCCCCTCAAGAAGCCTTTCGCTGAGACAGTTTTTGTGGAATTGGCAAAGTGTTATTTGGAAGCCCATAGAGGGCTATGGTGAAAAAGGAAATATCCTCCGATGAAATCTGGAAAGAAGCTTTCTGAGAAACTGCTTAGTGTTCTGTTAATTCATCTCACAGAGTTACATCTGTATTTCGTGGATCTCTTTGCTAGCCTTATTTCTTTGGAATCTGAGAACAGATATTTCCTATCCCTTTGAAGACTATAGGGCCAAAGGAAATATCCTCCGATAACAAAGAGAAAGAAGCTTTCTGAGAAACTTCTTTGTGTTCTGTGAAATCATCTCACAGAGTTACAGCTTTCCCCTCAAGAAGCCTTTCGCTAAGACAGTTCTTGTGGAATTGGCAAAGTGATATTTGGAAGCCCATAGAGGGCTATGTTGAAAAAGGAAATATCCTCCGATGAAATCTGGAAAGAAGCTTTCTGAGAAACTGCTTAGTGTTCTGTTAATTCATCTCACAGAGTTACATCTGTATTTCGTGGATCTCTTTGCTAGCCCTATTTCTGTGGAATCTGACTACAGATATTTCCTTTTCCCTTGAAGACTATAGGGCCAAAGGAAATATGTTCCGATAACCAAGAGAAAGAAGCTTTCTGAGAAACTTCTTTGTGTTCTGTGAAATCATCTCACAGAGTTACAGCTTTCCCCTCAAGAAGCCTTTCGCTAAGACAGTTCTTGTGGAATTGGCAAAGTGATATTTGGAAGCCCATAGAGGGCTATGGTGAAAAAGGAAATATCCTCCGATGAAATCTGGAAAGAAGCTTTCTGAGAATCTGCTCAGTGTTCTGTTAATTCATCTCACAGAGTTACATCTGTATTTCGTGGATCTCTTTGCTAGCCTTATTTCTGTGGAATCTGACAACAGATATTTCCTTTCCCTTTGAAGACTATAGGGCCAATGGAAATATCCTCCGATAACCAAGAGAAAGAAGCTTTCTGAGAAACTTCTTTGTGTTCTGTGAAATCATCTCACAGAGTTACAGCTTTCCCCTCAAGAAGCCTTTCGCTAAGACAGTTTTTGTGGAATAGGCAAAGTGATATTTGGAAGTCCATAGAGGGCTATGGTGAAAAAGGAAATATCCTCCGATGAAATCTGGAAAGAAGCTTTCTGAGAAACTGCTTAGTGTTCTGTTAATTCATCTCACAGAGTTACACCTGTATTTCGTGGATCTCTTTGCTAGTCTTATTTCTGTGGAATCTGACAACAGATATTTCCTTTCCCTTTGAAGACTATAGGGCCAAAGGAAATATCCTCCGATAGCCAAGAGAAAGAAGCTTTCTGAGAAACTTCTTTGTGTTCTGTGAAATCATCTAACAGAGTTACAGCTTTCCCCTCAAGAAGTCTTTCGCTAAGACAGTTCTTGTGGAATTGGCAAAGTGTTATTTGGAAGCCCATAGAGGGCTATGGTGAAAAAGGAAATATCCTCCGATGAAATCTGGAAAGAAGCTTTCTGAGAAACTGCTTAGTGTTCTGTTAATTCATCTCACAGAGTTACAACTGTATTTCGTGGATCTCTTTGCTAGTCTTATTTCTGTGGAATCTGACAACAGATATTTCCTATCCCTTTGAAGACTATAGGGCCAAAGGAAATATCCTCCGATAACAAAGAGAAAGAAGCTTTCTGAGAAACTTCTTTGTGTTCTGTGAAATCATCTCACAGAGTTACAGCTTTCCCCTCAAGAAGCCTTTCGCTAAGACAGTTCTTCTGGAATTGGCAAAGTGATATTTGGAAGCCCATAGAGGTCTATGTTGAAAAAGGAAATATCCTCCGATGATATCTGGAAAGAAGATTTCTGAGAAACTGCTTAGTGTTCTGTTATTTCATCTCACAGAGTTACATCTGTATTTCGTGGATCTCTTTGCTAGCCTTATTTCTGTGGGATCTGACTACAGATATTTCCTTTCCCTTTGAAGACTATAGGGCCAAAGGAAATATCCTCCGATAACCAAGAGAAAGAAGCTTTCTGAGAAACTTCTTTGTGTTATGTGAAATCATCTCACAGAGTTACAGCTTTCCCCTCAAGAAGCCTTTCGCTAAGACGGTTCTTGTGGAATTGGCAAAGTGATATTTGGAAGCCCATAGAGGGCTATGGTGAAAAAGGAAATATCCTCCGATGAAATCTGGAAAGAAGCTTTCTGAGAAACTGCTTAGTGTTCTGTTAATTCATCTCACAGAGTTACATCTGTATTTCGTGGATCTCTTTGCTAGCCTTATTTCTGTGGAATCTGACAACAGATATTTCCTTTCCCTTTGAAGACTATTGGGCCAAAGGAAATATCCTCCGATAACCAAGAGGAAGAAGCTTTCTGAGAAACTTCTTTGTGTTCTGTGAAATCATCTCACAGACTTACAGCTTTTCCCTCAAGAAGCCTTTCGCTAAGACAGTTCTTGTGGAATTGGCAAAGTGATATTTGGAAGCCCATAGAGGGCTATGGTGAAAAAGGAAATATCCTCCGATGAAATCTGGAAAGAAGCTTTCTGAGAAACTGCTTAGAGTTCTGTTAATTCATCTCACAGAGTTACATGTGTATTTCGTGGATCTCTTTGCAAGCCTTATTTCTGTGGAATCTGACAACAGATATTTCCTTTCTCTTTGAAGACTATAGGGCCAAAGGAAATATCCTCCGATTACAAAGAGAAAGAAGCTTTCTGAGAAACTTCTTTGTGTTCTGTGAAATCATCTCACAGAGTTACAGCTTTCCCCTCAAGAAGCCTTTCGCTAATACAGTTCTTGTGGAATTGGCAAAGTGATATTTGGAAGCCCTTAGAGGGCTATGGTGAAAAAGGAAATATCCTCCGATGAAATCTGGAAAGCAGCTTTCTGAGAAACTGCTTAGTGTTCTGTTAATTCATCTCACAGAGTTACATCTGTATATCGTGGATCTCTTTGCTAGCCTTATTTCTGTGGAATCTGACAACAGATATTTCCTTTCCCTTTGAAGACTATAGGGCCAAAGGAAATATCCTCCGATAACCAAGAGAAAGAAGCTTCCTGAGAAACTTCTTTGTGTTCTGTGAAATCATCTCCCAGAGTTACAGCTTTCCCATCAAGAAGCCTTTCGCTAAGACAGTTCTTGTGGAATTGGCAAAGTGATATTTGGAAGCCCTTAGAGGGCTATGGTGAAAAAGGAAATATCCTCCGATGAAATCTGGAAAGAAGCTTTCTGAGAAACTGCTTAGTGTTCTGTTAATTCATCTCACAGAGTTACATCTGTATTTCGTGGATCTCTTTGCTAGCCTTATTTCTGTGGAATCTGACAACAGATATTTCCTTTCCCTTTGAAGACTATAGGGCCAAAGGAAATATCCTCCGATAACAAAGAGAAAGAAGCTTTCTGAGAAACTTCTTTGTGTTCTGTGAAATCATCTCACAGAGTTACAGCTTTCCCCTGAAGAAGTCTTTCGCTAAGACAGTTCTTGTGGAATTGGCAAAGTGATATTTGGAAGCCCATAGAGGGCTATGGTGAAAAAGGAAATATCCTCCGATGAAATCTGGAAAGAAGCTTTCTGAGAAACTGCTTAGTGTTCTGTTAATTCATCTCACAGAGTTACATCTGTATTTCGTGGATCTCTTTGCTAGCCTTACTTCTGTGGAATCTGACAACAGATATTTCCTTTCCCTTTGAAGACTATAGGGCCAAAGGAAATATCCTCCGATAACCAAGAGAAAGAAGCTTTCTGAGAAACTTCTTTGTGTTCTGTGAAATCATCTCACAGAGTTACAGCTTTCCCCTCAAGAAGCCTTTCGCTAAGACAATTTTTGTGGAATTGGCAAAGTGATATTTGGAAGCCCATAGAGGGCTACGGTGAAAAAGGAAATATCCTCCGATGAAATCTGGAAAGAAGCTTTCTGAGAAACTGCTTAGTGTTCTGTTAATTAATCTCACAGAGTTACGCCTGTATTTCGTGGATCTCTTTGCTAGTCTTATTTCTGTGGAATCTGACAACAGATATTTCCTTTCCCTTTGAAGACTCTAGGGCCAAAGGAAATATCCTCCGATAGAGAAGAGAAAGAAGCTTTCTGAGAAAATTCTTTGTGTTCTGTGAAATCATCTCACAGAGTTACAGCTTTCCCCTCAAGACGTCTTTCGCTAAGACAGTTCTTGTGGAATTGGCAAAGTGTTATTTGGAAGCCCATAGAGGGCTATGGTGAAAAAGGAAATATCCTCCGATGAAATCTGGAAAGAAGCTTTCTGAGAAACTGCTTAGTGTTCTGTTAATTCATCTCACAGAGTTACATCTGTATTTCGTGGATCTCTTTGCTAGTCTTATTTCTGTGGAATCTGACAACATATATTTCCTATCCCTTTGAAGACTATAGGGCCAAAGGAAATATCCTCCGATAACAAAGAGAAAGAAGCTTTCTGAGAAACTTCTTTGTGTTCTGTGAAATCATCTCACAGAGTTACAGCTTTCCCCTCAAGAAGCCTTTCGCTAAGACAGTTCTTGTGGAATTGGCAAAGTGATATTTGGAAGCCCATAGAGGGCTATGTTGATAAAGGAAATATCCTCCGATGAAATCTGGAAAGAAGCTTTCTGAGAATCTGCTTAGTGTTCTGTTAATTCATCTCACAGAGTTACATCTGTATTTCGTGGATCTCTTTGCTAGTCTTATTTCTGTGGAATCTGACAACAGATATTTCCTATCCCTTTGAAGACTATAGGGCCTAAGGAAATATCCTCCGATAACAAAGAGAAAGAAGCTTTCTGAGAAACTTCTTTGTGTTCTGTGAAATCATCTCACAGAGTTACAGCTTTCCCCTCAAGAAGCCTTTCGCTAAGACAGTTCTTGTGGAATTGGCAAAGTGATATTTGGAAGCCCATAGAGGGCTATGGTGAAAAAGTAAATATACTCCGATGAAATCTGGAAAGAAGCTTTCTGAGAATCTGCTTAGTGTTCTGTTAATTCATCTCACAGAGTTACATCTGTATTTCGTGGATCTCTTTGCTAGTCTTATTTCTGTGGAATCTGACAACAGATATTTCCTATCCCTTTGAAGACTATAGGGCCTAAGGAAATATCGTCCGATAACAAAGAGAAAGAAGCTTTCTGAGAAACTTCTTTGTGTTCTGTGAAATCATCTCACAGAGTTACAGCTGTCCCCTCAAGAAGCCTTTCACTAAGACAGTTCTTGTGGAATTGGCAAAGTGATATTTGGAAGCCCATAGCGGGCTATGGTGAAAAAGTAAATATCCTCCGATGAAATCTGGAAAGAAGCTTTCTGAGAAACTGCTTAGTGTTCTGTTAATTCATCTCACAGAGTTACATCTGTATTTCGTGGATCTCTTTGCTAGCCTTATTTCTGTGGAATCTGACAACAGATATTTCCTTTCCCTTTGAAGACTATAGGGCCAAAGGAAATATCCTCCGATAACAAAGAGAAAGAAGCTTTCTGAGAAACTTCTTTGTGTTCTGTGAAATCATCACACAGAGTTACAGCTTTCCCCTCAAGAAGCCTTTCGCTAAGACAGTTCTTGTGGAATTGGCAAAGTGATATTTGGAAGCCCATAGAGGGCTATGGTGAAAAAGGAAATATCCTCCGATGAAATCTGGAAAGAAGCTTTCTGAGAAACTGCTTAGTGTTCTGTTAATTCATCTCGCAGAGTTACATCTGTTTTTCGTGGATCTCTTCGCTAGCCTTATTTCTGTGGAATCTGACAACAGATATTTCCTTTCCCTTTGAAGACTATAGGGCCAAAGGAAATATCCTCCGATAACCAAGAGAAAGAAGCTTTCTGAGAAACTTCTTTGTGTTCTGTGAAATCATCTCACAGAGTTACAGCTTTCCCTTCAAGAAGCCTTTCGCTAAGACGGTTCTTGTGGAATTGGCAAAGTGATATTTGGAAGCCCATAGAGGGCTATGGTGAAAAAGGAAATATCCTCCGATGAAATCTGGAAAGAAGCTTTCTGAGAAACTGCTTAGTGTTCTGTTAATTCATCTCACAGAGTTACATCTGTATTTCGTGGATCTCTTTGCTAGCCTTATTTCTGTGGAATCTGACAACAGATATTTCCTTTCCCTTTGAAGACTATTGGGCCAAAGGAAATATCCTCCGATAACCAAGAGGAAGAAGCTTTCTGAGAAACTTCTTTGTGTTCTGTGAAATCATCTCACAGACTTACAGCTTTTCCCTCAAGAAGCCTTTCGCTAAGACAGTTCTTGTGGAATTGTCAAAGTGATATTTGGAAGCCCATAGAGGGCTATGGTGAAAAAGGAAATATCCTCCGATGAAATCTGGAAAGAAGCTTTCTGAGAAACTGCTTAGTGTTCTGTTAATTCATCTCACAGAGTTACATTTGTATTTCGTGGATCTCTTTGCAAGCCTTATTTCTGTGGAATCTGACAACAGATATTTCCTTTCTCTTTGAAGACTATAGGGCCAAAGGAAATATCCTCCGATTACAAAGAGAAAGAAGCTTTCTGAGAAACTTCTTTGTGTTCTGTGAAATCATCTAACAGAGTTACAGCTTTCCCCTCAAGAAGTCTTTCGCTAAGACAGTTCTTGTGGAATTGGCAAAGTGTTATTTGGAAGCCCATAGAGGGCTATGGTGAAAAAGGAAATATCCTCCGATGAAATCTGGAAAGAAGCTTTCTGAGAAACTGTTAATGTTCTGTTAATTCATCTCACAGAGTTACATCTGTATTTCGTGGATCTCTTTGCTAGTCTTATTTCTGTGGAATCTGACAACAGATATTTCCTATCCCTTTGAAGACTATAGGGCCAAAGGAAATATCCTCCGATAACAAAGAGAAAGAAGCTTTCTGAGAAACTTCTTTGTGTTCTGTGAAATCATCTCACAGAGTTACAGCTTTCCCCTCAAGAAGCCTTTCGCTAAGACAGTTCTTCTGGAATTGGCAAAGTGATATTTGGAAGCCCATAGAGGTCTATGTTGAAAAAGGAAATATCCTCCGATGATATCTGGAAAGAAGATTTCTGAGAAACTGCTTAGTGTTCTGTTATTTCATCTCACAGAGTTACATCTGTATTTCGTGGATCTCTTTGCTAGCCTTATTTCTGTGGGATCTGACTACAGATATTTCCTTTCCCTTTGAAGACTATAGGGCCAAAGGAAATATCCTCCGATAACCAAGAGAAAGAAGCTTTCTGAGAAACTTCTTTGTGTTATGTGAAATCATCTCACAGAGTTACAGCTTTCCCCTCAAGAAGCCTTTCGCTAAGACGGTTCTTGTGGAATTGGCAAAGTGATATTTGGAAGCCCATAGAGGGCTATGGTGAAAAAGGAAATATCCTCCGATGAAATCTGGAAAGAAGCTTTCTGAGAAACTGCTTAGTGTTCTGTTAATTCATCTCACAGAGTTACATCTGTATTTCGTGAATCTCTTTGCTAGCCTTATTTCTGTGGAATCTGACAACAGATATTTCCTTTCCCTTTGAAGACTATAGGGCCAAAGGAAATATCCTCCGATAACCAAGAGGAAGAAGCTTTCTGAGAAACTTCTTTGTGTTCTGTGAAATCATCTCACAGACTTACAGCTTTTCCCTCAAGAAGCCTTTCGCTAAGACAGTTCTTGTGGAATTGGCAAAGTGATATTTGGAAGCCCATAGAGGGCTATGGTGAAAAAGGAAATATCCTCCGATGAAATCTGGAAAGAAGCTTTCTGAGAAACTGCTTAGAGTTCTGTTAATTCATCTCACAGAGTTACATGTGTATTTCGTGGATCTCTTTGCAAGCCTTATTTCTGTGGAATCTGACAACAGATATTTCCTTTCTCTTTGAAGACTATAGGGCCATAGGAAATATCCTCCGATTACAAAGAGAAAGAAGCTTTCTGAGAAACTTCTTTGTGTTCTGTGAAATCATCTCACAGAGTTACAGCTTTCCCCTGAAGAAGCCTTTCGCTAATACAGTTCTTGTGGAATTGGCAAAGTGATATTTGGAAGCCCTTAGAGGGCTATGGTGAAAAAGGAAATATCCTCCGATGAAATCTGGAAAGCAGCTTTCTGAGAAACTGCTTAGTGTTCTGTTAATTCATCTCACAGAGTTACATCTGTATATCGTGGATCTCTTTGCTAGCCTTATTTCTGTGGAATCTGACAACAGATATTTCCTTTCCCTTTGAAGACTATAGGGCCAAAGGAAATATCCTCCGATAACCAAGAGAAAGAAGCTTCCTGAGAAACTTCTTTGTGTTCTGTGAAATCATCTCCCAGAGTTACAGCTTTCCCATCAAGAAGCCTTTCGCTAAGACAGTTCTTGTGGAATTGGCAAAGTGATATTTGGAAGCCCTTAGAGGGCTATGGTGAAAAAGGAAATATCCTCCGATGAAATCTGGAAAGAAGCTTTCTGAGAAACTGCTTAGTGTTCTGTTAATTCATCTCACAGAGTTACATCTGTATTTCGTGGATCTCTTTGCTAGCCTTATTTCTGTGGAATCTGACAACAGATATTTCCTTTCCCTTTGAAGACTATAGGGCCAAAGGAAATATCCTCCGATAACAAAGAGAAAGAAGCTTTCTGAGAAACTTCTTTGTGTTCTGTGAAATCATCTCACAGAGTTACAGCTTTCCCCTGAAGAAGTCTTTCGCTAAGACAGTTCTTGTGGAATTGGCAAAGTGATATTTGGAAGCCCATAGAGGGCTATGGTGAAAAAGGAAATATCCTCCGATGAAATCTGGAAAGAAGCTTTCTGAGAAACTGCTTAGTGTTCTGTTAATTCATCTCACAGAGTTACATCTGTATTTCGTGGATCTCTTTGCTAGCCTTACTTCTGTGGAATCTGACAACAGATATTTCCTTTCCCTTTGAAGACTATAGGGCCAAAGGAAATATCCTCCGATAACCAAGAGAAAGAAGCTTTCTGAGAAACTTCTTTGTGTTCTGTGAAATCATCTCACAGAGTTACAGCTTTCCCCTCAAGAAGCCTTTCGCTAAGACAATTTTTGTGGAATTGGCAAAGTGATATTTGGAAGCCCATAGAGGGCTACGGTGAAAAAGGAAATATCCTCCGATGAAATCTGGAAAGAAGCTTTCTGAGAAACTGCTTAGTGTTCTGTTAATTAATCTCACAGAGTTACGCCTGTATTTCGTGGATCTCTTTGCTAGTCTTATTTCTGTGGAATCTGACAACAGATATTTCCTTTCCCTTTGAAGACTCTAGGGCCAAAGGAAATATCCTCCGATAGAAAAGAGAAAGAAGCTTTCTGAGAAAATTCTTTGTGTTCTGTGAAATCATCTCACAGAGTTACAGCTTTCCCCTCAAGACGTCTTTCGCTAAGACAGTTCTTGTGGCATTGGCAAAGTGTTATTTGGAAGCCCATAGAGGGCTATGGTGAAAAAGGAAATATCCTCCGATGAAATCTGGAAAGAAGCTTTCTGAGAAACTGCTTAGTGTTCTGTTAATTCATCTCACAGAGTTACATCTGTATTTCGTGGATCTCTTTGCTAGTCTTATTTCTGTGGAATCTGACAACATATATTTCCTATCCCTTTGAAGACTATAGGGCCAAAGGAAATATCCTCCGATAACAAAGAGAAAGAAGCTTTCTGAGAAACTTCTTTGTGTTCTGTGAAATCATCTCACAGAGTTACAGCTTTCCCCTCAAGAAGCCTTTCGCTAAGACAGTTCTTGTGGAATTGGCAAAGTGATATTTGGAAGCCCATAGAGGGCTATGTTGAAAAAGGAAATATCCTCCGATGAAATCTGGAAAGAAGCTTTCTGAGAAACTGCTTAGAGTTCTGTTAATTCATCTCACAGAGTTACATGTGTATTTCGTGGATCTCTTTGCAAGCCTTATTTCTGTGGAATCTGACAACAGATATTTCCTTTCTCTTTGAAGACTATAGGGCCAAAGGAAATATCCTCCGATTACAAAGAGAAAGAAGCTTTCTGAGAAACTTCTTTGTGTTCTGTGAAATCATCTCACAGAGTTACAGCTTTCCCCTCAAGAAGCCTTTCGCTAATACAGTTCTTGTGGAATTGGCAAAGTGATATTTGGAAGCCCTTAGAGGGCTATGGTGAAAAAGGAAATATCCTCCGATGAAATCTGGAAAGCAGCTTTCTGAGAAACTGCTTAGTGTTCTGTTAATTCATCTCACAGAGTTACATCTGTATATCGTGGATCTCTTTGCTAGCCTTATTTCTGTGGAATCTGACAACAGATATTTCCTTTCCCTTTGAAGACTATAGGGCCAAAGGAAATATCCTCCGATAACCAAGAGAAAGAAGCTTCCTGAGAAACTTCTTTGTGTTCTGTGAAATCATCTCCCAGAGTTACAGCTTTCCCATCAAGAAGCCTTTCGCTAAGACAGTTCTTGTGGAATTGGCAAAGTGATATTTGGAAGCCCTTAGAGGGCTATGGTGAAAAAGGAAATATCCTCCGATGAAATCTGGAAAGAAGCTTTCTGAGAAACTGCTTAGTGTTCTGTTAATTCATCTCACAGAGTTACATCTGTATTTCGTGGATCTCTTTGCTAGCCTTATTTCTGTGGAATCTGACAACAGATATTTCCTTTCCCTTTGAAGACTATAGGGCCAAAGGAAATATCCTCCGATAACAAAGAGAAAGAAGCTTTCTGAGAAACTTCTTTGTGTTCTGTGAAATCATCTCACAGAGTTACAGCTTTCCCCTGAAGAAGTCTTTCGCTAAGACAGTTCTTGTGGAATTGGCAAAGTGATATTTGGAAGCCCATAGAGGGCTATGGTGAAAAAGGAAATATCCTCCGATGAAATCTGGAAAGAAGCTTTCTGAGAAACTGCTTAGTGTTCTGTTAATTCATCTCACAGAGTTACATCTGTATTTCGTGGATCTCTTTGCTAGCCTTACTTCTGTGGAATCTGACAACAGATATTTCCTTTCCCTTTGAAGACTATAGGGCCAAAGGAAATATCCTCCGATAACCAAGAGAAAGAAGCTTTCTGAGAAACTTCTTTGTGTTCTGTGAAATCATCTCACAGAGTTACAGCTTTCCCCTCAAGAAGCCTTTCGCTAAGACAATTTTTGTGGAATTGGCAAAGTGATATTTGGAAGCCCATAGAGGGCTACGGTGAAAAAGGAAATATCCTCCGATGAAATCTGGAAAGAAGCTTTCTGAGAAACTGCTTAGTGTTCTGTTAATTAATCTCACAGAGTTACGCCTGTATTTCGTGGATCTCTTTGCTAGTCTTATTTCTGTGGAATCTGACAACAGATATTTCCTTTCCCTTTGAAGACTCTAGGGCCAAAGGAAATATCCTCCGATAGAAAAGAGAAAGAAGCTTTCTGAGAAAATTCTTTGTGTTCTGTGAAATCATCTCACAGAGTTACAGCTTTCCCCTCAAGACGTCTTTCGCTAAGATAGTTCTTGTGGCATTGGCAAAGTGTTATTTGGAAGCCCATAGAGGGCTATGGTGAAAAAGGAAATATCCTCCGATGAAATCTGGAAAGAAGCTTTCTGAGAAACTGCTTAGTGTTCTGTTAATTCATCTCACAGAGTTACATCTGTATTTCGTGGATCTCTTTGCTAGTCTTATTTCTGTGGAATCTGACAACATATATTTCCTATCCCTTTGAAGACTATAGGGCCAAAGGAAATATCCTCCGATAACAAAGAGAAAGAAGCTTTCTGAGAAACTTCTTTGTGTTCTGTGAAATCATCTCACAGAGTTACAGCTTTCCCCTCAAGAAGCCTTTCGCTAAGACAGTTCTTGTGGAATTGGCAAAGTGATATTTGGAAGCCCATAGAGGGCTATGTTGATAAAGGAAATATCCTCCGATGAAATCTGGAAAGAAGCTTTCTGAGAATCTGCTTAGTGTTCTGTTAATTCATCTCACAGAGTTACATCTGTATTTCGTGGATCTCTTTGCTAGTCTTATTTCTGTGGAATCTGACAACAGATATTTCCTATCCCTTTGAAGACTATAGGGCCTAAGGAAATATCCTCCGATAACAAAGAGAAAGAAGCTTTCTGAGAAACTTCTTTGTGTTCTGTGAAATCATCTCACAGAGTTACAGCTTTCCCCTCAAGAAGCCTTTCGCTAAGACAGTTCTTGTGGAATTGGCAAAGTGATATTTGGAAGCCCATAGAGGGCTATGGTGAAAAAGTAAATATACTCCGATGAAATCTGGAAAGAAGCTTTCTGAGAATCTGCTTAGTGTTCTGTTAATTCATCTCACAGAGTTACATCTGTATTTCGTGGATCTCTTTGCTAGTCTTATTTCTGTGGAATCTGACAACAGATATTTCCTATCCCTTTGAAGACTATAGGGCCTAAGGAAATATCCTCCGATAACAAAGAGAAAGAAGCTTTCTGAGAAACTTCTTTGTGTTCTGTGAAATCATCTCACAGAGTTACAGCTTTCCCCTCAAGAAGCCTTTCACTAAGACAGTTCTTGTGGAATTGGCAAAGTGATATTTGGAAGCCCATAGCGGGCTATGGTGAAAAAGTAAATATCCTCCGATGAAATCTGGAAAGAAGCTTTCTGAGAAACTGCTTAGTGTTCTGTTAATTCATCTCACAGAGTTACATCTGTATTTCGTGGATCTCTTTGCTAGCCTTATTTCTGTGGAATCTGACAACAGATATTTCCTTTCCCTTTGAAGACTATAGGGCCAAAGGAAATATCCTCCGATAACAAAGAGAAAGAAGCTTTCTGAGAAACTTCTTTGTGTTCTGTGAAATCATCACACAGAGTTACAGCTTTCCCCTCAAGAAGCCTTTCGCTAAGACAGTTCTTGTGGAATTGGCAAAGTGATATTTGGAAGCCCATAGAGGGCTATGGTGAAAAAGGAAATATCCTCCGATGAAATCTGGAAAGAAGCTTTCTGAGAAACTGCTTAGTGTTCTGTTAATTCATCTCGCAGAGTTACATCTGTTTTTCGTGGATCTCTTCGCTAGCCTTATTTCTGTGGAATCTGACAACAGATATTTCCTTTCCCTTTGAAGACTATAGGGCCAAAGGAAATATCCTCCGATAACCAAGAGAAAGAAGCTTTCTGAGAAACTTCTTTGTGTTCTGTGAAATCATCTCACAGAGTTACAGCTTTCCCCTCAAGAAGCCTTTCGCTAAGACAGTTCTTGTGGAATTGGCAAAGTGATATTTGGAAGCCCATAGAGGGCTATGGTGAAAAAGGAAATATCCTCCGATGAAATCTGGAAAGAAGCTTTCTGAGAAACTGCTTAGTGTTCTGTTAATTCATCTCACAGAGTTACATCTGTATTTCGTGGATCTCTTTGCTAGCCTTATTTCTGTGGAATCTGACAACAGATATTTCCTTTCCCTTTGAAGACTATTGGGCCAAAGGAAATATCCTCCGATAACCAAGAGGAAGAAGCTTTCTGAGAAACTTCTTTGTGTTCTGTGAAATCATCTCACAGACTTACAGCTTTTCCCTCAAGAAGCCTTTCGCTAAGACAGTTCTTGTGGAATTGTCAAAGTGATATTTGGAAGCCCATAGAGGGCTATGGTGAAAAAGGAAATATCCTCCGATGAAATCTGGAAAGAAGCTTTCTGAGAAACTGCTTAGTGTTCTGTTAATTCATCTCACAGAGTTACATTTGTATTTCGTGGATCTCTTTGCAAGCCTTATTTCTGTGGAATCTGACAACAGATATTTCCTTTCTCTTTGAAGACTATAGGGCCAAAGGAAATATCCTCCGATTACAAAGAGAAAGAAGCTTTCTGAGAAACTTCTTTGTGTTCTGTGAAATCATCTCACAGAGTTACAGCTTTCCCCTCAAGAAGCCTTTCGCTAATACAGTTCTTGTGGAATTGGCAAAGTGATATTTGGAAGCCCTTAGAGGGCTATGGTGAAAAAGGAAATATCCTCCGATGAAATCTGGAAAGCAGCTTTCTGAGAAACTGCTTAGTGTTCTGTTAATTCATCTCACAGAGTTACATCTGTATATCGTGGATCTCTTTGCTAGCCTTATTTCTGTGGAATCTGACAACAGATATTTCCTTTCCCTTTGAAGACTATAGGGCCAAAGGAAATATCCTCCGATAACCAAGAGAAAGAAGCTTCCTGAGAAACTTCTTTGTGTTGTGTGAAATCATCTCACAGAGTTACAGCTTTCCCATCAAGAAGCCTTTCGCTAAGACAGTTCTTGTGGAATTGGCAAAGTGATATTTGGAAGCCCTTAGAGGGCTATGGTGAAAAGGAAATATCCTCCGATGAAATCTGGAAAGAAGCTTTCTGAGAAACTGCTTAGTGTTCTGTTAATTCATCTCACAGAGTTACATCTGTATTTCGTGGATCTCTTTGCTAGCCTTATTTCTGTGGATTCTGACAACAGATATTTCCTTTCCCTTTGAAGACTATAGGGCCAAAGGAAATATCCTCCGATAACAAAGAGAAAGAAGCTTTCTGAGAAACTTCTTTGTGTTCTGTGAAATCATCTCACAGAGTTACAGCTTTCCCCTCAAGAAGCCTTTCGCTAAGACAGTTCTTGTGGAATTGGCAAAGTGATATTTGGAAGCCCATAGAGGGCTATGGTAAAAAAGGAAATATCCTCCGATGAAATCTGGAAAGCAGCTTTCTGAGAAACTGCTTAGTGATCTGTTAATTCATCTCACAGAGTTACATCTGTATTTCGTGGATCTCTTTGCTAGCCTTATTTCTGTGGAATCTGACAACAGATATTTCCTTTCCCTTTGAAGACTATAGGGCCAAAGGAAATATCCTCCGATAACAAAGAGAAAGAAGCTTTCTGAGAAACTTCTTTGTGTTCTGTGAAATCATCTCACAGAGTTACAGCTTTCCCCTCAAGAAGCCTTTCGCTAAGACAATTTTTGTGGAATTGGCAAAGTGATATTTGGAAGCCCATAGAGGGCTACGGTGAAAATGGAAATATCCTCCGATGAAATCTGGAAAGAAGCTTTCTGAGAAACTGCTTAGTGTTCTGTTAATTAATCTCGCAGAGTTACGCCTGTATTTCGTGGATCTCTTTGCTAGTCTTATTTCTGTGGAATCTGACAACAGATATTTCCTTTCCCTTTGAAGACTCTAGGGTCAAAGGAAATATCCTCCGATAGAAAAGAGAAAGAAGCTTTCTGAGAAAATTCTTTGTGTTCTGTGAAATCATCTCACAGAGTTACAGCTTTCCCCTCAAGACGTCTTTCGCTAAGACAGTTCTTGTGGCATTGGCAAAGTGTTATTTGGAAGCCCATTGAGGGCTATGGTGAAAAAGGAAATATCCTCTGATGAAATCTGGAAAGAAGCTTTCTGAGAAACTGCTTAGTGTTCTGTTAATTCATCTCACAGAGTTACATCTGTATTTCGTGGATCTCTTTGCTAGTCTTATTTCTGTGGAATCTGACAACAGATATTTCCTATCCCTTTGAAGACTATAGGGCCTAAGGAAATATCTTCCGATAACAAAGAGAAAGAAGCTTTCTGAGAAACTTCTTTGTGTTCTGTGAAATCATCTCACAGAGTTACAGCTTTCCTCTCAAGAAGCCTTTCGCTAAGACAGTTCTTGTGGAATTGGCAAAGTGATATTTGGAAGCCCATAGAGGGCTATGGTGAAAAAGTAAATATCCTCCGATGAAATCTGGAAAGAAGCTTTCTGAGAATCTGCTTAGTGTTCTGTTAATTCATCTCACAGAGTTACATCTGTATTTCGTGGATCTCTTTGCTAGTCTTATTTCTGTGGAATCTGACAACAGATATTTCCTTTCCCTTTGAAGACTATAGGTCCTAAGGAAATATCCTCCGATAACAAAGAGAAAGAAGCTTTCTGAGAAACTTCTTTGTGTTCTGTGAAATCATCTCACAGAGTTACAGCTTTCCCCTCAAGAAGCCTTTCGCTAAGACAGTTCTTGTGGAATTGGCAAAGTGATATTTGGAAGCCCATAGAGGGCTATGGTGAAAAAGGAAATATCCTCCGATGAAATCTGGAAAGAAGCTTTCTGAGAAACTGCTTAGTGTTCTGTTAATTCATCTCACAGAGTTACATCTGTATTTCGTGGATCTCTTTGCTAGCCTTATTTCTGTGGAATCTGACAACAGATATTTCCTTTCCCTTTGAAGACTATAGGGCCAAAGGAAATATCCTCCGATAACAAAGAGAAAGAAGCTTTCTGAGAAACTTCTTTGTGTTCTGTGAAATCATCACACAGAGTTACATCTTTCCCCTCAAGAAGCCTTTCGCTAAGACAGTTCTTGTGGAATTGGCAAAGTGATATTTGGAAGCCCATAGAGGGCTATGTTGAAAAAGGAAATATCCTCCGATGAAATCTGGAAAGAAGCTTTCAGAGAAACTGCTTAGTGTTCTGTTAATTCATCTCACAGAGTTACATCTGTATTTCGTGGATCTCTTTGCTAGCCCTATTTCTGTGGAATCTGACTACAGATATTTCCTTTCCCTTTGAAGACTATAGGGCCAAAGGAAATATCCTCCGATAACCAAGAGAAAGAAGCTTTCTGAGAAACTTCTTTGTGTTCTGTGAAATCACCTCACAGAGTTACAGCTTTCCCCTCAAGAAGCCTTTCGCTAATACAGTTCTTGTGGAATTGGCAAAGTGATATTTGGAAGCCCTTAGAGGGCTAAGGTGAAAAAGGAAATATCCTCCGATGAAATCTGGAAAGCAGCTTTCTGAGAAACTGCTTAGTGTTCTCTTAATTCATCTCACAGAGTTACATCTGTATATCGTGGATCTCTTTGCTAGCCTTATTTCTGTGGAATCTGACAACAGATATTTCCTTTCCCTTTGAAGACTATAGGGAAAAAGGAAATATCCTCCGATAACCAAGAGAAAGAAGCTTTCTGAGAAACTTCTTTGTGTTCTGTGAAATCATCTCACAGAGTTACAGCTTTCCCCTCAAGAAGCCTTTCGCTAAGACAGTTCTTGTGGAATTGGCAAAGTGATATTTGGAAGCCCATAGAGGGCTATGTTGAAAAAGGAAATATCCTCCGATGAAATCTGGAAAGAAGCTTTCAGAGAAACTGCTTAGTGTTCTGTTAATTCATCTCACAGAGTTACATCTGTATTTCGTGGATCTCTTTGCTAGCCCTATTTCTGTGGAATCTGACTACAGATATTTCCTTTCCCTTTGAAGACTATAGGGCCAAAGGAAATATCCTCCGATAACCAAGAGAAAGAAGCTTTCTGAGAAACTTCTTTGTGTTCTGTGAAATCATCACACAGAGTTACAGCTTTCCCCTCAAGAAGCCTTTCGCTAAGACAGTTCTTGTGGAATTGGCAAAGTGATATTTGGAAGCCCATAGAGGGCTATGTTGAAAAAGGAAATATCCTCCGATGAAATCTGGAAAGAAGCTTTCAGAGAAACTGCTTAGTGTTCTGTTAATTCATCTCACAGAGTTACATCTGTATTTCGTGGATCTCTTTGCTAGCCCTATTTCTGTGGAATCTGACTACAGATATTTCCTTTCCCTTTGAAGACTATAGGGCCAAAGGAAATATCCTCCGATAACCAAGAGAAAGAAGCTTTCTGAGAAACTTCTTTGTGTTCTGTGAAATCATCTCACAGAGTTACAGCTTTCCCCTCAAGAAGCCTTTCGCTAATACAGTTCTTGTGGAATTGGCAAAGTGATATTTGGAAGCCCTTAGAGGGCTAAGGTGAAAAAGGAAATATCCTCCGATGAAATCTGGAAAGCAGCTTTCTGAGAAACTGCTTAGTGTTCTCTTAATTCATCTCACAGAGTTACATCTGTATATCGTGGATCTCTTTGCTAGCCTTATTTCTGTGGAATCTGACAACAGATATTTCCTTTCCCTTTGAAGACTATAGGGCCAAAGGAAATATCCTCCGATAACCAAGAGAAAGAAGCTTCCTGAGAAACTTCTTTGTGTTCTGTGAAATCATCTCACAGAGTTACAGCTTTCCCATCAAGAAGCCTTTCGCTAAGACAGTTCTTGTGGAATTGGCAAAGTGATATTTGGAAGCCCTTAGAGGGCTATGGTGAAAAAGGAAATATCCTCCGATGAAATCTGGAAAGAAGCTTTCTGAGAAACTGCTTAGTGTTCTGTTAATTCATCTCACAGAGTTACATCTGTATTTCGTGGATCTCTTTGCTAGCCTTATTTCTGTGGAATCTGACAACAGATATTTCCTTTCCCTTTGAAGACTATAGGGCCAAAGGAAATATCCTCCGATAACAAAGAGAAAGAAGCTTTCTGAGAAACTTCTTTGTGTTCTGTGAAATCATCTCACAGAGTTACAGCTTTCCCCTCAAGAAGCCTTTCGCTAAGACAGTTCTTGTGGAATTGGCAAAGTGATATTTGGAAGCCCATAGAGGGCTATGGTGAAAAAGGAAATATCCTCCGATGAAATCTGGAAAGCATCTTTCTGAGAAACTGCTTAGTGTTCTGTGAATTCATCTCACAGAGTTACATCTGTATTTCGTGGATCTCTTTGCTAGCCTTATTTCTGTGGAATCTGACAACAGATATTTCCTTTCCCTTTGAAGAATATAGGGCCAAAGGAAATATCCTCCGATAACCAAGAGAAAGAAGCTTTCTGAGAAACTTCTTTGTGTTCTGTGAAATCATCTCACAGAGTTACAGCTTTCCCCTCAAGAAGCCTTTCGCTAAGACAATTTTTGTGGAATTGGCAAAGTGATATTTGGAAGCCCATAGAGGGCTACGGTGAAAAAGGAAATATCCTCCGATGAAATCTGGAAAGAAGCTTTCTGAGAAACTGCTTAGTGTTCTGTTAATTAATCTCACAGAGTTACGCCTGTATTTCGTGGATCTCTTTGCTAGTCTTATTTCTGTGGAATCTGACAACAGATATTTCCTTTCCCTTTGAAGACTCTAGGGCCAAAGGAAATATCCTCCGATAGAAAAGAGAAAGAAGCTTTCTGAGAAACTTCTTTGTGTTCTGTGAAATCATCTCACAGAGTTACAGCTTTCCCCTCAAGACGTCTTTCGCTAAGACAGTTCTTGTGGCATTGGCAAAGTGTTATTTGGAAGCCCATAGAGGGCTATGGTGAAAAAGGAAATATCCTCCGATGAAATCTGGAAAGAAGCTTGCTGAGAAACTGCTTAGTGTTCTGTTAATTCATCTCACAGAGTTACATCTGTATTTCGTGGATCTCTTTGCTAGTCTTATATCTGTGGAATCTGACAACATATATTTCCTATCCCTTTGAAGACTATAGGGCCTAAGGAAATATCCTCCGATAACAAAGAGAAAGAAGCTTTCTGAGAAACTTCTTTGTGTTCTGTGAAATCATCTCACAGAGTTACAGCTTTCCCCTCAAGAAGCCTTTCGCTAAGACAGTTCTTGTGGAATTGGCAAAGTGATATTTGGAAGCCCATAAGAGGGCTATGTTGAAAAAGGTAATATCCTCCAATGAAATCTGGAAAGAAGCTTTCAGAGAAACTGCTTAGTGTTCTGTTAATTCATCTCACAGAGTTACATCTGTATTTCGTGGATCTCTTTGCTAGCCTTATTTCTGTGGAATCTGACTACAGATATTTCCTTTCCCTTTGAAGACTATAGGGCCAAAGGAAATATCCTCCGATAACCAAGAGAAAGAAGCTTTCTGAGAAACTTCTTTGTGTTCTGTGAAATCATCTCACAGAGTTACAGCTTTCCCCTCAAGAAGCCTTTCGCTAAGACAGTTCTTGTGGAATTGGCAAAGTGATATTTGGAAGCCCATAGAGGGCTATGGTGAAAAAGGAATTATCCTCCGATGAAATCTGGAAAGAAGCTTTCTGAGAAACTGCTTAGTGTTCTGTTAATTCATCTCGCAGAGTTACATCTGTATTTCGTGGATCTCTTTGCTAGCCTTATTTCTGTGGAATCTGACAACAGATATTTCCTTTCCCTTTGAAGACTATAGGGCCAAAGGAAATATCCTCTGATAACCAAGAGAAAGAAGCTTTCTGAGAAACTTCTTTGTGTTCTGTGAAATCATCTCACAGAGTTACAGCTTTCCCCTCAAGAAGCCTTTCGCTAAGACAGTTCTTGTGGAACTGGCAAAGTGATATTTGGAAGCCCATAGAGGTCTATGTTGAAAAAGGAAATATCCTCCGATGAAATCTGGAAAGAAGATTTCTGAGAAACTGCTTAGTGTTCTGTTATTTCATCTCACAGAGTTACATCTGTATTTCGTGGATCTCTTTGCTAGCCTTATTTCTGTGGAATCTGAGAACAGATATTTCCTATCCCTTTGAAGACTATAGGGCCTAAGGAAATATCCTCCGATAACAAAGAGAAAGAAGCTTTCTGAGAAACTTCTTTGTGTTCTGTGAAATCATCTCACAGAGTTACAGCTTTCCCCTCAAGAAGCCTTTCGCTAAGACAGTTCTTGTGGAATTGGCAAAGTGATATTTGGAAGCCCATAGAGGGCTATGGTGAAAAAGGAAATATCCTCCGATGAAATCTGGAAAGAAGCTTTCTGAGAAACTGCTTAGTGTTCTGTTAATTCATCTCACAGAGTTACATCTGTATTTCGTGGATCTCTTTGCTAGCCTTATTTCTGTGGAATCTGACAACAGATATTTCCTTTCCCTTTGAAGACTATAGGGCCAAAGGAAATATCCTCCGATAACAAAGAGAAAGAAGCTTTCTGAGAAACTTCTTTGTGTTCTGTGAAATCATCACACAGAGTTACAGCTTTCCCCTCAAGAAGCCTTTCGCTAAGACAGTTCTTGTGGAATTGGCAAAGTGATATTTGGAAGCCCATAGAGGGCTATGGTGAAAAAGGAAATATCCTCCGATGAAATCTGGAAAGCATCTTTCTGAGAAACTGCTTAGTGTTCTGTGAATTCATCTCACAGAGTTACATCTGTATTTCGTGGATCTCTTTGCTAGCCTTATTTCTGTGGAATCTGACAACAGATATTTCCTTTCCCTTTGAAGAATATAGGGCCAAAGGAAATATCCTCCGATAACCAAGAGAAAGAAGCTTTCTGAGAAACTTCTTTGTGTTCTGTGAAATCATCTCACAGAGTTACAGCTTTCCCCTCAAGAAGCCTTTCGCTAAGACAATTTTTGTGGAATTGGCAAAGTGATATTTGGAAGCCCATAGAGGGCTACGGTGAAAAAGGAAATATCCTCCGATGAAATCTGGAAAGAAGCTTTCTGAGAAACTGCTTAGTGTTCTGTTAATTAATCTCACAGAGTTACGCCTGTATTTCGTGGATCTCTTTGCTAGTCTTATTTCTGTGGAATCTGACAACAGATATTTCCTTTCCCTTTGAAGACTCTAGGGCCAAAGGAAATATCCTCCGATAGAAAAGAGAAAGAAGCTTTCTGAGAAAATTCTTTGTGTTCTGTGAAATCATCTCACAGAGTTACAGCTTTCCCCTCAAGACGTCTTTCGCTAAGACAGTTCTTGTGGCATTGGCAAAGTGTTATTTGGAAGCCCATAGAGGGCTATGGTGAAAAAGGAAATATCCTCCGATGAAATCTGGAAAGAAGCTTGCTGAGAAACTGCTTAGTGTTCTGTTAATTCATCTCACAGAGTTACATCTGTATTTCGTGGATCTCTTTGCTAGTCTTATATCTGTGGAATCTGACAACATATATTTCCTATCCCTTTGAAGACTATAGGGCCTAAGGAAATATCCTCCGATAACAAAGAGAAAGAAGCTTTCTGAGAAACTTCTTTGTGTTCTGTGAAATCATCTCACAGAGTTACAGCTTTCCCCTCAAGAAGCCTTTCGCTAAGACAGTTCTTGTGGAATTGGCAAAGTGATATTTGGAAGCCCATAAGAGGGCTATGTTGAAAAAGGTAATATCCTCCAATGAAATCTGGAAAGAAGCTTTCAGAGAAACTGCTTAGTGTTCTGTTAATTCATCTCACAGAGTTACATCTGTATTTCGTGGATCTCTTTGCTAGCCTTATTTCTGTGGAATCTGACTACAGATATTTCCTTTCCCTTTGAAGACTATAGGGCCAAAGGAAATATCCTCCGATAACCAAGAGAAAGAAGCTTTCTGAGAAACTTCTTTGTGTTCTGTGAAATCATCTCACAGAGTTACAGCTTTCCCCTCAAGAAGCCTTTCGCTAAGACAGTTCTTGTGGAATTGGCAAAGTGATATTTGGAAGCCCATAGAGGGCTATGGTGAAAAAGGAATTATCCTCCGATGAAATCTGGAAAGAAGCTTTCTGAGAAACTGCTTAGTGTTCTGTTAATTCATCTCGCAGAGTTACATCTGTATTTCGTGGATCTCTTTGCTAGCCTTATTTCTGTGGAATCTGACAACAGATATTTCCTTTCCCTTTGAAGACTATAGGGCCAAAGGAAATATCCTCTGATAACCAAGAGAAAGAAGCTTTCTGAGAAACTTCTTTGTGTTCTGTGAAATCATCTCACAGAGTTACAGCTTTCCCCTCAAGAAGCCTTTCGCTAAGACAGTTCTTGTGGAACTGGCAAAGTGATATTTGGAAGCCCATAGAGGTCTATGTTGAAAAAGGAAATATCCTCCGATGAAATCTGGAAAGAAGATTTCTGAGAAACTGCTTAGTGTTCTGTTATTTCATCTCACAGAGTTACATCTGTATTTCGTGGATCTCTTTGCTAGCCTTATTTCTGTGGAATCTGAGAACAGATATTTCCTATCCCTTTGAAGACTATAGGGCCTAAGGAAATATCCTCCGATAACAAAGAGAAAGAAGCTTTCTGAGAAACTTCTTTGTGTTCTGTGAAATCATCTCACAGAGTTACAGCTTTCCCCTCAAGAAGCCTTTCGCTAAGACAGTTCTTGTGGAATTGGCAAAGTGATATTTGGAAGCCCATAGAGGGCTATGGTGAAAAAGGAAATATCCTCCGATGAAATCTGGAAAGAAGCTTTCTGAGAAACTGCTTAGTGTTCTGTTAATTCATCTCACAGAGTTACATCTGTATTTCGTGGATCTCTTTGCTAGCCTTATTTCTGTGGAATCTGACAACAGATATTTCCTTTCCCTTTGAAGACTATAGGGCCAAAGGAAATATCCTCCGATAACAAAGAGAAAGAAGCTTTCTGAGAAACTTCTTTGTGTTCTGTGAAATCATCACACAGAGTTACAGCTTTCCCCTCAAGAAGCCTTTCGCTAAGACAGTTCTTGTGGAATTGGCAAAGTGATATTTGGAAGCCCATAGAGGGCTATGGTGAAAAAGGAATTATCCTCCGATGAAATCTGTAAAGAAGCTTTCTGAGAAACTGCTTAGTGTTCTGTTAATTCATCTCGCAGAGTTACATCTGTATTTCGTGGATCTCTTCGCTAGCCTTATTTCTGTGGAATCTGACAACAGATATTTCCTTTCCCTTTGAAGACTATAGGGCCAAAGGAAATATCCTCCGATAACAAAGAGAAAGAAGCTTTCTGAGAAACTTCTTTGTGTTCTGTGAAATCATCTCACAGAGTTACAGCTTTCCCCTCAAGAAGCCTTTCGCTAAGACAGTTCTTGTGGAATTGGCAAAGTGATATTTGGAAGCCCATAGAGGGCTATGGTGAAAAAGGAAATATCCTCCGATGAAATCTGGAAAGCATCTTTCTGAGAAACTACTTAGTGTTCTGTTAATTCATCTCACAGAGTTACATCTGTATTTCGTGGATCTCTTTGCTAGCCTTATTTCTGTGGAATCTGACAACAGATATTTCCTTTCCCTTTGAAGACTATAGGGCCAAAGGAAATATCCTCCGATAGAAAAGAGAAAGAAGCTTTCTGAGAAAATTCTTTGTGTTCTGTGAAATCATCTCACAGAGTTACAGCTTTCCCCTCAAGACGTCTTTCGCTAAGACAGTTCTTGTGGCATTGGCAAAGTGTTATTTGGAAGCCCATAGAGGGCTATGGTGAAAAAGGAAATATCCTCCGATGAAATCTGGAAAGAAGCTTGCTGAGAAACTGCTTAGTGTTCTGTTAATTCATCTCACAGAGTTACATCTGTATTTCGTGGATCTCTTTGCTAGTCTTATATCTGTGGAATCTGACAACATATATTTCCTATCCCTTTGAAGACTATAGGGCCAAAGGAAATATCCTCCGATAACAAAGAGAAAGAAGCTTTCTGAGAAACTTCTTTGTGTTCTGTGAAATCATCTCACAGAGTTACAGGTTTCCCCTCAAGAAGCCTTTCGCTAAGACAGTTCTTGTGGAATTGGCAAAGTGATATTTGGAAGCCCATAGAGGGCTATGGTGATAAAGGAAATATCCTCCGATGAAATCTGGAAAGAAGCTTTCTGAGAATCTGCTTAGTGTTCTGTTAATTCATCTCACAGAGTTACATCTGTATTTCGTGGATCTCTTTGCTAGTCTTATTTCTGTGGAATCTGACAACAGATATTTCCTATCCCTTTGAAGACTATAGGTCCTAAGGAAATATCCTCCGATAACAAAGAGAAAGAAGCTTTCTGAGAAACTTCTTTGTGTTCTGTGAAATCATCTCACAGAGTTACAGCTTTCCCCTCAAGAAGCCTTTCGCTAAGACAGTTCTTGTGGAATTGGCAAAGTGATATTTGGAAGCCCATAGAGGGCTATGGTGAAAAAGTAAATATCCTCCGATGAAATCTGGAAAGAAGCTTTCTGAGAATCTGCTTAGTGTTCTGTTAATTCATCTCACAGAGTTACATCTGTATTTCGTGGATCTCTTTGCTAGTCTTATTTCTGTGGAATCTGACAACAGATATTTCCTATCCCTTTGAAGACTATAGGGCCTAAGGAAATATCCTCCGATAACAAAGAGAAAGAAGCTTTCTGAGAAACTTCTTTGTGTTCTGTGAAATCATCTCACAGAGTTACAGCTTTCCCCTCAAGAAGCCTTTCGCTAAGACAGTTCTTGTGGAATTGGCAAAGTGATATTTGGAAGCCCATAGAGGGCTATTGTGAAAAAGGAAATATCCTCCGATGAAATCTGGAAAGAAGCTTTCTGAGAAACTGCTTAGTGTTCTGTGAATTAATCTCACAGAGTTACATCTGTATTTCGTGGATCTCTTTGCTAGCCTTATTTCTGTGGAATCTGACAACAGATATTTCCTTTCCCTTTGAAGACTATAGGGCCAAAGGAAATATCCTCCGATAACAAAGAGAAAGAAGCTTTCTGAGAAACTTCTTTGTGTTCTGTGAAATCATCACACAGAGTTACAGCTTTCCCCTCAAGAAGCCTTTCGCTAAGACAGTTCTTGTGGAATTGGCAAAGTGATATTTGGAAGCCCATAGAGGGCTATGGTGAAAAAGGAATTATCCTACGATGAAATCTGGAAAGAAGCTTTCTGAGAAACTGCTTAGTGTTCTGTTAATTCATCTCACAGAGTTACATCTGTATTTCGTGGATCTCTTCGCTAGCCTTATTTCTGTGGAATCTGACAACAGATATTTCCTTTCCCTTTGAAGACTATAGGGCCAAAGGAAATATCCTCTGATAACCAAGAGAAAGAAGCTTTCTGAGAAACTTCTTTGTGTTCTGTGAAATCATCTCACAGAGTTACAGCTTTCCCCTCAAGAAGCCTTTCGCTAAGACAGTTCTTGTGGAATTGGCAAAGTGATATTTGGAAGCCCATAGAGGTCTATGTTGAAAAAGGAAATATCCTCCGATGAAATCTGGAAAGAAGATTTCTGAGAAACTGCTTAGTGTTCTGTTATTTCGTCTCACAGAGTTACATCTGTATTTCGTGGATCTCTTTGCTAGCCTTATTTCTGTGGGATCTGACTACAGATATTTCCTTTCCCTTTGAAGACTATAGGGCCAAAGGAAATATCCTCCGATAACCAAGAGAAAGAAGCTTTCTGAGAAACTTCTTTGTGTTCTGTGAAATCATCTCACAGACTTACAGCTTTTCCCTCAAGAAGCCTTTCGCTAAGACAGTTCTTGTGGAATTGGCAAAGTGATATTTGGAAGCCCATAGAGGGCTATGGTGAAAAAGGAAATATCCTCCGATGAAATCTGGAAAGAAGCTTTCTGAGAAACTGCTTAGTGTTCTGTTAATTCATCTCACAGAGTTACATTTGTATTTCGTGGATCTCTTTGCAAGCCTTATTTCTGTGGAATCTGACATCAGATATTTCCTTTCTCTTTGAAGACTATAGGGCCAAAGGAAATATCCTCCGATTACAAAGAGAAAGAAGCTTTCTGAGAAACTTCTTTGTGTTCTGTGAAATCATCTCACAGAGTTACAGCTTTCCCCTCAAGAAGCCTTTCGCTAATACAGTTCTTGTGGAATTGGCAAAGTGATATTTGGAAGCCCTTAGAGGGCTATGGTGAAAAAGGAAATATCCTCCGATGAAATCTGGAAAGCAGCTTTCTGAGAAACTGCTTAGTGTTCTGTTAATTCATCTCACAGAGTTACATCTGTATATCGTGGATCTCTTTGCTAGCCTTATTTCTGTGGAATCTGACAACAGATATTTCCTTTCCCTTTGAAGACTATAGGGCCAAAGGAAATATCCTCCGATAACCAAGAGAAAGAAGCTTCCTGAGAAACTTCTTTGTGTTCTGTGAAATCATCTCACAGAGTTACAGCTTTCCCATCAAGAAGCCTTTCGCTAAGACAGTTCTTGTGGAATTGGCAAAGTGATATTTGGAAGCCCTTAGTGGGCTATGGTGAAAAAGGAAATAAACTCCGATGAAATCTGGAAAGAAGCTTTCTGAGAAACTGCTTAGTGTTCTGTTAATTCATCTCACAGAGTTACATCTGTATTTCGTGGATCTCTTTGCTAGCCTTATTTCTGTGGAATCTGACAACAGATATTTCCTTTCCCTTTGAAGACTATAGGGCCAAAGGAAATATCCTCCGATAACAAAGAGAAAGAAGCTTTCTGAGAAACTTCTTTGTGTTCTCTGAAATCATCTCACAGAGTTACAGCTTTCCCCTCAAGAAGCCTTTCGCTAAGACAGTTCTTGTGGAATTGGCAAAGTGATATTTGGAAGCCCATAGAGGGCTATGGTGAAAAAGGAAATATCCTCCGATGAAATCTGGAAAGCAGCTTTCTGAGAAACTGCTTAGTGTTCTGTTAATTCATCTCACAGAGTTACATCTGTATTTCGTGGATCTCTTTGCTAGCCTTATTTCTGTGGAATCTGACAACAGATATTTCCTTTCCCTTTGAAGACTATAGGGCCAAAGGAAATATCCTCCGATAACCAAGAGAAAGAAGCTTTCTGAGAAACTTCTTTGTGTTCTGTGAAATCATCTCACAGAGTTACAGCTTTCCCCTCAAGAAGCCTTTCGCTAAGACAATTTTTGTGGAATGGGCAAAGTGATATTTGGAAGCCCATAGAGGGCTACGGTGAAAAAGGAAATATCCTCCGATGAAATCTGGAAAGAAGCTTTCTGAGAAACTGCTTAGTGTTCTGTTAATTAATCTCACAGAGTTACGCCTGTATTTCGTGGATCTCTTTGCTAGTCTTATTTTTGTGGAATCTGACAACAGATATTTCCTTTCCCTTTGAAGACTCTAGGGCCAAAGGAAATATCCTCCGATAGAAAAGAGAAAGAAGCTTTCTGAGAAAATTCTTTGTGTTCTGTGAAATCATCTCACAGAGTTACAGCTTTCCCCTCAAGACGTCTTTCGCTAAGACAGTTCTTGTGGCATTGGCAAAGTGTTATTTGGAAGCCCATAGAGGGCTATGGTGAAAAAGGAAATATCCTCCGATGAAATCTGGAAAGAAGCTTGCTGAGAAACTGCTTAGTGTTCTGTTAATTCATCTCACAGAGTTACATCTGTATTTCGTGGATCTCTTTGCTAGTCTTATATCTGTGGAATCTGACAACATATATTTCCTATCCCTTTGAAGACTATAGGGCCAAAGGAAATATCCTCCGATAACCAAGAGAAAGAAGCTTTCTGAGAAACTTCTTTGTGTTCTGTGAAATCATCTCACAGAGTTACAGGTTTCCCCTCAAGAAGCCTTTCGCTAAGACAGTTCTTGTGGAATTGGCAAAGTGATATTTGGAAGCCCATAGAGGGCTATGGTGATAAAGGAAATATCCTCCGATGAAATCTGGAAAGAAGCTTTCTGAGAATCTGCTTAGTGTTCTGTTAATTCATCTCACAGAGTTACATCTGTATTTCGTGGATCTCTTTGCTAGTCTTATTTCTGTGGAATCTGACAACAGATATTTCCTATCCCTTTGAAGACTATAGGTCCTAAGGAAATATCCTCCGATAACAAAGAGAAAGAAGCTTTCTGAGAAACTTCTTTGTGTTCTGTGAAATCATCTCACAGAGTTACAGCTTTCCCCTCAAGAAGCCTTTCGCTAAGACAGTTCTTGTGGAATTGGCAAAGTGATATTTGGAAGCCCATAGAGGGCTATGGTGAAAACGGAAATATCCTCCGATGAAATCTGGAAAGAAGCTTTCTGAGAATCTGCTTAGTGTTCTGTTAATTCATCTCACAGAGTTACATCTGTATTTCGTGGATCTCTTTGCTAGTCTTATTTCTGTGGAATCTGACAACAGATATTTCCTATCCCTTTGAAGACTATAGGGCCTAAGGAAATATCCTCCGATAACAAAGAGAAAGAAGCTTTCTGAGAAACTTCTTTGTGTTCTGTGAAATCATCTCACAGAGTTACAGCTTTCCCCTCAAGAAGCCTTTCGCTAAGACAGTTCTTGTGGAATTGGCAAAGTGATATTTGGAAGCCCATAGAGGGCTATGGTGAAAAAGGAAATATCCTCCGATGAAATCTGGAAAGAAGCTTTCTGAGAAACTGCTTAGTGTTCTGTGAATTCATCTCACAGAGTTACATCTGTATTTCGTGGATCTCTTTCCTAGCCTTATTTCTGTGGAATCTGACAACAGATATTTCCTTTCCCTTTGAAGACTATAGGGCCAAAGGAAATATCCTCCGATAACAAAGAGAAAGAAGCTTTCTGAGAAACTTCTTTGTGTTCTGTGAAATCATCACACAGAGTTACAGCTTTCCCCTCAAGAAGCCTTTCGCTAAGACAGTTCTTGTGGAATTGGCAAAGTGATATTTGGAAGCCCATAGAGGGCTATGGTGAAAAAGGAATTATCCTCCGATGAAATCTGGAAAGAAGCTTTCTGAGAAACTGCTTAGTGTTCTGTTAATTCATCTCACAGAGTTACATCTGTATTTCGTGGATCTCTTCGCTAGCCTTATTTCTGTGGAATCTGACAACAGATATTTCCTTTCCCTTTGAAGACTATAGGGCCAAAGGAAATATCCTCTGATAACCAAGAGAAAGAAGCTTTCTGAGAAACTTCTTTGTGTTCTGTGAAATCATCTCACAGAGTTACAGCTTTCCCCTCAAGAAGCCTTTCGCTAAGACAGTTCTTGTGGAATTGGCAAAGTGATATTTGGAAGCCCATAGAGGTCTATGTTGAAAAAGGAAATATCCTCCGATGAAATCTGGAAAGAAGATTTCTGAGAAACTGCTTAGTGTTCTGTTATTTCGTCTCACAGAGTTACATCTGTATTTCGTGGATCTCTTTGCTAGCCTTATTTCTGTGGGATCTGACTACAGATATTTCCTTTCCCTTTGAAGACTATAGGGCCAAAGGAAATATCCTCCGATAACCAAGAGAAAGAAGCTTTCTGAGAAACTTCTTTGTGTTCTGTGAAATCATCTCACAGAGTTACAGCTTTCCCCTCAAGAAGCCTTTCGCTAAGACGGTTCTTGTGTAATTGGCAAAGTGATATTTGGAAGCCCATAGAGGGCTATGGTGAAAAAGGAAATATCCTCCGATGAAATCTGGAAAGAAGCTTTCTGAGAAACTGCTTAGTGTTCTGTTAATTCATCTCACAGAGTTACATCTGTATTTCGTGGATCTCTTTGCTAGCCTTATTTCTGTGGAATCTGACAACAGATATTTCCTTTCCCTTTGAAGACTATTGGGCCAAAGGAAATATCCTCCGATAACCAAGAGGAAGAAGCTTTCTGAGAAACTTCTTTGTGTTCTGTGAAATCATCTCACAGACTTACAGCTTTTCCCTCAAGAAGCCTTTCGCTAAGACAGTTCTTGTGGAATTGGCAAAGTGATATTTGGAAGCCCATAGAGGGCTATGGTGAAAAAGGAAATATCCTCCGATGAAATCTGGAAAGAAGCTTTCTGAGAAACTGCTTAGTGTTCTGTTAATTCATCTCACAGAGTTACATTTGTATTTCGTGGATCTCTTTGCAAGCCTTATTTCTGTGGAATCTGACATCAGATATTTCCTTTCTCTTTGAAGACTATAGGGCCAAAGGAAATATCCTCCGATTACAAAGAGAAAGAAGCTTTCTGAGAAACTTCTTTGTGTTCTGTGAAATCATCTCACAGAGTTACAGCTTTCCCCTCAAGAAGCCTTTCGCTAATACAGTTCTTGTGGAATTGGCAAAGTGATATTTGGAAGCCCTTAGAGGGCTATGGTGAAAAAGGAAATATCCTCCGATGAAATCTGGAAAGCAGCTTTCTGAGAAACTGCTTAGTGTTCTGTTAATTCATCTCACAGAGTTACATCTGTATATCGTGGATCTCTTTGCTAGCCTTATTTCTGTGGAATCTGACAACAGATATTTCCTTTCCCTTTGAAGACTATAGGGCCAAAGGAAATATCCTCCGATCACCAAGAGAAAGAAGCTTCCTGAGAAACTTCTTTGTGTTCTGTGAAATCATCTCACAGAGTTACAGCTTTCCCATCAAGAAGCCTTTCGCTAAGACAGTTCTTGTGGAATTGGCAAAGTGATATTTGGAAGCCCTTAGAGGACTATGGTGAAAAAGGAAATAAACTCCGATGAAATCTGGAAAGAAGCTTTCTGAGAAACTGCTTAGTGTTCTGTTAATTCATCTCACAGAGTTACATCTGTATTTCGTGGATCTCTTTGCTAGCCTTATTTCTGTGGAATCTGACAACAGATATTTCCTTTCCCTTTGAAGACTATAGGGCCAAAGGAAATATCCTCC
The DNA here is from genome assembly GCF_043159975.1 of Macaca nemestrina. Classification (NCBI taxonomy): domain Eukaryota; kingdom Metazoa; phylum Chordata; class Mammalia; order Primates; family Cercopithecidae; genus Macaca; species Macaca nemestrina. The sequence continues at coordinate 29,591,398 of NC_092141.1, read as the reverse complement.
GATAACAAAGAGAAAGAAGCTTTCTGAGAAACTTCTTTGTGTTCTGTGAAATCATCTCACAGAGTTACAGCTTTCCCCTCAAGAAGCCTTTCGCTAAGACAGTTCTTGTGGAATTGGCAAAGTGATATTTGGAAGCCCATAGAGGGCTATGGTGAAAAAGGAAATATCCTCCGATGAAATCTGGAAAGCAGCTTTCTGAGAAACTGCTTAGTGTTCTGTTAATTCATCTCACAGAGTTACATCTGTATTTCGTGGATCTCTTTGCTAGCCTTATTTCTGTGGAATCTGACAACAGATATTTCCTTTCCCTTTGAAGACTATAGGGCCAAAGGAAATATCCTCTGATAACCAAGAGAAAGAAGCTTTCTGATAAACTTCTTTGTGTTCTGTGAAATCATCTCACAGAGTTACAGCTTTCCCCTCAAGAAGCCTTTCGCTAAGACAATTTTTGTGGAATGGGCAAAGTGATATTTGGAAGCCCATAGAGGGCTACGGTGAAAAAGGAAATATCCTCCGATGAAATCTGGAAAGAAGCTTTCTGAGAAACTGCTTAGTGTTCTGTTAATTAATCTCACAGAGTTACGCCTGTATTTCGTGGATCTCTTTGCTAGTCTTATTTTTGTGGAATCTGACAACAGATATTTCCTTTCCCTTTGAAGACTCTAGGGCCAAAGGAAATATCCTCCGATAGAAAAGAGAAAGAAGCTTTCTGAGAAAATTCTTTGTGTTCTGTGAAATCATCTCACAGAGTTACAGCTTTCCCCTCAAGACGTCTTTCGCTAAGACAGTTCTTGTGGCATTGGCAAAGTGTTATTTGGAAGCCCATAGAGGGCTATGGTGAAAAAGGAAATATCCTCCGATGAAATCTGGAAAGAAGCTTTCTGAGAAACTGCTTAGTGTTCTGTTAGTTCATCTCACAGAGTTACATCTGTATTTCGTGGATCTCTTCGCTAGTCTTATTTCTGTGGAATCTGACAACATATATTTCCTATCCCTTTGAAGACTATAGGGCCAAAGGAAATATCCTCCGATAACAAAGAGAAAGAAGCTTTCTGAGAAACTTCTTTGTGTTCTGTGAAATCATCTCACAGAGTTACCGCTTTCCCCTCAAGAAGCCTTTCGCTAAAACAGTTCTTGTGGAATTGGCAAAGTGATATTTGGAAGCCCATAAGAGGGCTATGTTGAAAAAGGAAATATCCTCCGATGAAATCTGGAAAGAAGCTTTCAGAGAAACTGCTTAGTGTTCTGTTAATTCATCTCACAGAGTTACATCTGTATTTCGTGGATCTCTTTGCTAGCCCTATTTCTGTGGAATCTGACTACAGATATTTCCTTTCCCTTTGAAGACTATAGGGCCAAAGGAAATATCCTCCGATAACCAAGAGAAAGAAGCTTTCTGAGAAACTTCTTTGTGTTCTGTGAAATCATCTCACAGAGTTACAGCTTTCCCCTCAAGAAGCCTTTCGCTAAGACAGTTCTTGTGGAATTGGCAAAGTGATATTTGGAAGCCCATAGAGGTCTATGTTGAAAAAGGAAATATCCTCCGATGAAATCTGGAAAGAAGATTTCTGAGAAACTGCTTAGTGTTCTGTTATTTCGTCTCACAGAGTTACATCTGTATTTCGTGGATCTCTTTGCTAGCCTTATTTCTGTGGGATCTGACTACAGATATTTCCTTTCCCTTTGAAGACTATTGGGCCAAAGGAAATATCCTCCGATAACCAAGAGAAAGAAGCTTTCTGAGAAACTACTTTGTGTTCTGTGAAATCATCTCACAGAGTTACAGCTTTCCCCTCAAGAAGCCTTTCGCTAAGACGGTTCTTGTGGAATTGGCAAAGTGATATTTGGAAGCCCATAGAGGGCTATGGTGAAAAAGGAAATATCCTCCGATGAAATCTGGAAAGAAGCTTTCTGAGAAACTGCTTAGTGTTCTGTTAATTCATCTCACAGAGTTACATCTGTATTTCGTGGATCTCTTTGCTAGCCTTATTTCTGTGGAATCTGACAACAGATATTTCCTTTCCCTTTGAAGACTATTGGGCCAAAGGAAATATCCTCCGATAACCAAGAGGAAGAAGCTTTCTGAGAAACTTCTTTGTGTTCTGTGAAATCATCTCACAGACTTACAGCTTTTCCCTCAAGAAGCCTTTCGCTAAGACAGTTCTTGTGGAATTGGCAAAGTGATATTTGGAAGCCCATAGAGGGCTATGGTGATAAAGGAAATATCCTCCGATGAAATCTGGAAAGAAGCTTTCTGAGAATCTGCTTAGTGTTCTGTTAATTCATCTCACAGAGTTACATCTGTATTTCGTGGATCTCTTTGCTAGTCTTATTTCTGTGGAATCTGACAACAGATATTTCCTATCCCTTTGAAGACTATAGGGCCTAAGGAAATATCCTCCGATAACAAAGAGAAAGAAGCTTTCTGAGAAACTTCTTTGTGTTCTGTGAAATCATCTCACAGAGTTACAGCTTTCCCCTCAAGAAGCCTTTCGCTAAGACAGTTCTTGTGGAATTGGCAAAGTGATATTTCGAAGCCCTTAGAGGGCTATGGTGAAAAAGGAAATATCCTCCGATGAAATCTGGAAAGCAGCTTTCTGAGAAACTGCTTAGTGTTCTGTTAATTCATCTCACAGAGTTACATCTGTATATCGTGGATCTCTTTGCTAGCCTTATTTCTGTGGAATCTGACAACAGATATTTCCTTTCCCTTTGAAGACTATAGGGCCAAAGGAAATATCCTCCGATAACCAAGAGAAATAAGCTTCCTGAGAAACTTCTTTGTGTTCTGTGAAATAATCTCACAGAGTTACAGCTTTCCCATCAAGAAGCCTTTCGCTAAGACAGTTCTTGTGGAATTGGCAAAGTGATATTTGGAAGCCCTTAGAGGGCTATGGTGAAAAAGGAAATATCCTCCGATGAAATCTGGAAAGAAGCTTTCTGAGAATCTGCTTAGTGTTCTGTTAATTCATCTCACAGAGTTACATCTGTATTTCGTGGATCTCTTTGCTAGCCTTATTTCTGTGGAATCTGACAACAGATATTTCCTTTCCCTTTGAAGACTATAGGGCCAAAGGAAATATCCTCCGATAACAAAGAGAAAGAAGCTTTCTGAGAAACTTCTTTGTGTTCTGTGAAATCATCTCACAGAGTTACAGCTTTCCCCTCAAGAAGCCTTTCGCTAAGACAGTTCTTGTGGAATTGGCAAAGTGATATTTGGAAGCCCATAGAGGGCTATGGTGAAAAAGGAAATATCCTCCGATGAAATCTGGAAAGCAGCTTTCTGAGAAACTGCTTAGTGTTCTGTTAATTCATCTCACAGAGTTACGCCTGTATTTCGTGGATCTCTTTGCTAGTCTTATTTCTGTGGAATCTGACAACAGATATTTCCTTTCCCTTTGAAGACTCTAGGGCCAAAGGAAATATCCTCCGATAGAAAAGAGAAAGAAGCTTTCTGAGAAACTTCTTTGTGTTCTGTGAAATCATCTCACAGAGTTACAGCTTTCCCCTCAAGACGTCTTTCGCTAAGACAGTTCTTGTGGCATTGGCAAAGTGTTATTTGGAAGCCCATAGAGGGCTATGGTGAAAAAGGAAATATCCTCCGATGAAATCTGGAAAGAAGCTTTCTGAGAAACTGCTTAGTGTTCTGTTAATTCATCTCACAGAGTTACATCTGTATTTCGTGGATCTCTTTGCTAGTCTTATTTCTGTGGAATCTGACAACATATATTTCCTATCCCTTTGAAGACTATAGGGCCAAAGGAAATATCCTCCGATAACAAAGAGAAAGAAGCTTTCTGAGAAACTTCTTTGTGTTCTGTGAAATCATCTCACAGAGTTACAGCTTTCCCCTCAAGAAGCCTTTCGCTAAGACAGTTCTTGTGGAATTGGCAAAGTGATATTTGGAAGCCCATAAGAGGGCTATGTTGAAAAAGGAAATATCCTCCGATGAAATCTGGAAAGAAGCTTTCAGAGAAACTGCTTAGTGTTCTGTTAATTCATCTCACAGAGTTACATCTGTATTTCGTGGATCTCTTTGCTAGCCCTATTTCTGTGGAATCTGACTACAGATATTTCCTTTCCCTTTGAAGACTATAGGGCCAAAGGAAATATCCTCCGATAACCAAGAGAAAGAAGCTTTCTGAGAAACTTCTTTGTGTTCTGTGAAATCATCTCACAGAGTTACAGGTTTCCCCTCAAGAAGCCTTTCGCTAAGACAGTTCTTGTGGAATTGGCAAAGTGATATTTGGAAGCCCATAGAGGGCTATGGTGATAAAGGAAATATCCTCCGATGAAATCTGGAAAGAAGCTTTCTGAGAATCTGCTTAGTGTTCTGTTAATTCATCTCACAGAGTTACATCTGTATTTCGTGGATCTCTTTGCTAGTCTTATTTCTGTGGAATCTGACAACAGATATTTCCTATCCCTTTGAAGACTATAGGGCCTAAGGAAATATCCTCCGATAACAAAGAGAAAGAAGCTTTCTGAGAAACTTCTTTGTGTTCTGTGAAATCATCTCACAGAGTTACAGCTTTCCCCTCAAGAAGCCTTTCGCTAAGACAGTTCTTGTGGAATTGGCAAAGTGATATTTGGAAGCCCTTAGAGGGCTATGGTGAAAAAGGAAATATCCTCCGATGAAATCTGGAAAGCAGCTTTCTGAGAAACTGCTTAGTGTTCTGTTAATTCATCTCACAGAGTTACATCTGTATATCGTGGATCTCTTTGCTAGCCTTATTTCTGTGGAATCTGACAACAGATATTTCCTTTCCCTTTGAAGACTATAGGGCCAAAGGAAATATCCTCCGATAACCAAGAGAAAGAAGCTTCCTGAGAAACTTCTTTGTGTTCTGTGAAATAATCTCACAGAGTTACAGCTTTCCCATCAAGAAGCCTTTCGCTAAGACAGTTCTTGTGGAATTGGCAAAGTGATATTTGGAAGCCCTTAGAGGGCTATGGTGAAAAAGGAAATATCCTCCGATGAAATCTGGAAAGAAGCTTTCTGAGAATCTGCTTAGTGTTCTGTTAATTCATCTCACAGAGTTACATCTGTATTTCGTGGATCTCTTTGCTAGCCTTATTTCTGTGGAATCTGACAACAGATATTTCCTTTCCCTTTGAAGACTATAGGGCCAAAGGAAATATCCTCCGATAACAAAGAGAAAGAAGCTTTCTGAGAAACTTCTTTGTGTTCTGTGAAATCATCTCACAGAGTTACAGCTTTCCCCTCAAGAAGCCTTTCGCTAAGACAGTTCTTGTGGAATTGGCAAAGTAATATTTGGAAGCCCATAGAGGGCTATGGTGAAAAAGGAAATATCCTCCGATGAAATCTGGAAAGAAGCTTTCTGAGAAACTGCTTAGTGTTCTTTTAATTCATCTCACAGAGTTACATCTGTATTTCGTGGATCTCTTTGCTAGCCTTATTTCTGTGGAATCTGACAACAGATATTTCCTTTCCCTTTGAAGACTATAGGGCCAAAGGAAATATCCTCCGATAACCAAGAGAAAGAAGCTTTCTGAGAAACTTCTTTGTGTTCTGTGAAATCATCTCACAGAGTTACAGCTTTCCCCTCAAGAAGCCTTTCGCTAAGACAATTTTTGTGGAATTGGCAAAGTGATATTTGGAAGCCCATAGAGGGCTACGGTGAAAAAGGAAATATCCTCCGATGAAATCTGGAAAGAAGCTTTCTGAGAAACTGCTTAGTGTTCTGTTAATTAATCTCACAGAGTTACGCCTGTATTTCGTGGATCTCTTTGCTAGTCTTATTTCTGTGGAATCTGACAACAGATATTTCCTTTCCCTTTGAAGACTATAGGGCCAAAGGAAATATCCTCCGATAGAAAAGAGAAAGAAGCTTTCTGAGAAAATTCTTTGTGTTCTGTGAAATCATCTCACAGAGTTACAGCTTTCCCCTCAAGACGTCTTTCGCTAAGACAGTTCTTGTGGCATTGGCAAAGTGATATTTGGAAGCCCATAGAGGGCTATGGTGAAAAAGGAAATATCCTCCGATGAAATCTGGAAAGAAGCTTTCTGAGAATCTGCTTAGTGTTCTGTTAATTCATCTCACAGAGTTACATCTGTATTTCGTGGATCTCTTTGCTAGTCTTATTTCTGTGGAATCTGACAACAGATATTTCCTATCCCTTTGAAGACTATAGGGCCTAAGGAAATATCCTCCGATAACAAAGAGAAAGAAGCTTTCTGAGAAACTTCTTTGTGTTCTGTGAAATCATCTCACAGAGTTACAGCTTTCCCCTCAAGAAGCCTTTCGCTAAGACAGTTCTTGTGGAATTGGCAAAGTGATATTTGGAAGCCCTTAGAGGGCTATGGTGAAAAAGGAAATATCCTCCGATGAAATCTGGAAAGAAGCATTCTGAGAAACTGCTTAGTGTTCTGTTAATTCATCTCACAGAGTTACATCTGTATTTCGTGGATCTCTTTGCTAGCCTTATTTCTGTGGAATCTGACAACAGATATTTCCTTTCCCTTTGAAGACTATAGGGCCAAAGGAAATATCCTCCGATAACAAAGAGAAAGAAGCTTTCTGAGAAACTTCTTTGTGTTCTGTGAAATCATCTCACAGAGTTACAGCTTTCCCCTCAAGAAGCCTTTCGCTAAGACAGTTCTTGTGGAATTGGCAAAGTGATATTTGGAAGCCCATAGAGGGCTATGGTGAAAAAGGAAATATCCTCCGATGAAATCTGGAAAGAAGCTTTCTGAGAAACTGCTTAGTGTTCTGTTAATTCATCTCGCAGAGTTACATCTGTATTTCGTGGATCTCTTCGCTAGCCTTATTTCTGTGGAATCTGACAACAGATATTTCCTTTCCCTTTGAAGACTATAGGGCCAAAGGAAATATCCTCTGATAACCAAGAGAAAGAAGCTTTCTGAGAAACTTCTTTGTGTTCTGTGAAATCATCTCACAGAGTTACAGCTTTCCCCTCAAGAAGCCTTTCGCTAAGACAGTTCTTGTGGAATTGGCAAAGTGATATTTGGAAGCCCATAGAGGGCTATGTTGAAAAAGGAAATATCCTCCGATGAAATCTGGAAAGAAGCTTTCAGAGAAACTGCTTAGTGTTCTGTTAATTCATCTCACAGAGTTACATCTGTATTTCGTGGATCTCTTTGCTAGTCCTATTTCTGTGGAATCTGACTACAGATATTTCCTTTCCCTTTGAAGACTATAGGGCCAAAGGAAATATCCTCCGATAACCAAGAGAAAGAAGCTTTCTGAGAAACTTCTTTGTGTTCTGTGAAATCATCACACAGAGTTACAGCTTTCCCCTCAAGAAGCCTTTCGCTAAGACAGTTCTTGTGGAATTGGCAAAGTGATATTTGGAAGCCCATAGAGGGCTATGGTGAAAAAGGAAATATCCTCCGATGAAATCTGGAAAGAAGCTTTCTGAGAAACTGCTTAGTGTTCTGTTAATTCATCTCACAGAGTTACATCTGTATTTCGTGGATCTCTTTGCTAGCCCTATTTCTGTGGAATCTGACTACAGATATTTCCTTTCCCTTTGAAGACTATAGGGCCAAAGGAAATATCCTCCGATAACCAAGAGAAAGAAGCTTTCTGAGAAACTTCTTTGTGTTCTGTGAAATCATCTCACAGAGTTACAGCTTTCCCCTCAAGAAGCCTTTCGCTAAGACAGTTCTTGTGGAATTGGCAAAGTGATATTTGGAAGCACTTAGAGGGCTATGGTGAAAAAGGAAATATCCTCCGATGAAATCTGGAAAGCAGCTTTCTGAGAAACTGCTTAGTGTTCTCTTAATTCATCTCACAGAGTTACATCTGTATGTCGTGGATCTCTTTGCTAGCCTTATTTCTGTGGAATCTGACAACAGATATTTCCTTTCCCTTTGAAGACTATAGGGCCAAAGGAAATATCCTCCGATAACCAAGAGAAAGAAGCTTCCTGAGAAACTTCTTTGTGTTCTGTGAAATCATCTCACAGAGTTACAGCTTTCCCATCAAGAAGCCTTTCGCTAAGACAGTTCTTGTGGAATTGGCAAAGTGATATTTGGAAGCCCTTAGAGGGCTATGGTGAAAAAGGAAATATCCTCCGATGAAATCTGGAAAGAAGCTTTCTGAGAAACTGCTTAGTGTTCTGTTAATTCATCTCACAGAGTTACATCTGTATTTCGTGGATCTCTTTGCTAGCCTTATTTCTGTGGAATCTGACAACAGATATTTCCTTTCCCTTTGAAGACTATAGGGCCAAAGGAAATATCCTACGATAACAAAGAGAAAGAAGCTTTCTGAGAAACTTCTTTGTGTTCTGTGAAATCATCTCACAGAGTTACAGGTTTCCCCTCAAGAAGCCTTTCGCTAAGACAGTTCTTGTGGAATTGGCAAAGTGATATTTGGAAGCCCATAGAGGGCTATGGTGAAAAAGGAAATATCCTCCGATGAAATCTGGAAAGAAGCTTTCTGAGAAACTGCTTAGTGTTCTGTTAATTAATCTCACAGAGTTACGCCTGTATTTCGTGGATCTCTTTGCTAGTCTTATTTCTGTGGAATCTGACAACAGATATTTCCTTTCCCTTTGAAGACTATAGGGCCAAAGGAAATATCCTCCGATAGAAAAGAGAAAGAAGCTTTCTGAGAAAATTCTTTGTGTTCTGTGAAATCATCTCACAGAGTTACAGCTTTCCCCTCATGACGTCTTTCGCTAAGACAGTTCTTGTGGCATTGGCAAAGTGTTATTTGGAAGCCCATAGAGGGCTATAGTGAAAAAGGAAATATCCTCCGATGAAATCTGGAAAGAAGCTTTCTGAGAAACTGCTTAGTGTTCTGTTAATTCATCTCACAGAGTTACATCTGTATTTCGTGGATCTCTTTGCTAGTCTTATTTCTGTGGAATCTGACAACAGATATTTCCTATCCCTTTGAAGACTATAGGGCCTAAGGAAATATCCTCCGATAACAAAGAGAAAGAAGCTTTCTGAGAAACTTCTTTGTGTTCTGTGAAATCATCTCACAGAGTTACAGCTTTCCTCTCAAGAAGCCTTTCGCTAAGACAGTTCTTGTGGAATTGGCAAAGTGATATTTGGAAGCCCATAGAGGGCTATGGTAAAAAAGGAAATATCCTCCGATGAAATCTGGAAAGAAGCTTTCTGAGAATCTGCTTAGTGTTCTGTTAATTCATCTCACAGAGTTACATCTGTATTTCGTGGATCTCTTTGCTAGTCTTATTTCTGTGGAATCTGACAACAGATATTTCCTATCCCTTTGAAGACTATAGGGCCTAAGGAAATATCCTCCGATAACAAAGAGAAAGAAGCTTTCTGAGAAACTTCTTTGTGTTCTGTGAAATCATCTCACAGAGTTACAGCTTTCCCCTCAAGAAGCCTTTCGCTAAGACAGTTCTTGTGGAATTGGCAAAGTGATATTTGGAAGCCCTTAGAGGGCTATGGTGAAAAAGGAAATATCCTCCGATGAAATCTGGAAAGAAGCTTTCTGAGAAACTGCTTAGTGTTCTGTTAATTCATCTCACAGAGTTACATCTGTATTTCGTGGATCTCTTTGCTAGCCTTATTTCTGTGGAATCTGACAACAGATATTTCCTTTCCCTTTGAAGACTATAGGGCCAAAGGAAATATCCTCCGATAACAAAGAGAAAGAAGCTTTCTGAGAAACTTCTTCGTGTTCTGTGAAATCATCTCACAGAGTTACAGCTTTCCCCTCAAGAAGCCTTTCGCTAAGACAGTTCTTGTGGAATTGGCAAAGTGATATTTGGAAGCCCATAGAGGGCTATGGTGAAAAAGGAAATATCCTCCGATGAAATCTGGAAAGAAGCTTTCTGAGAAACTGCTTAGTGTTCTGTTAATTCATCTCGCAGAGTTACATCTGTATTTCGTGGATCTCTTCGCTAGCCTTATTTCTGTGGAATCTGACAACAGATATTTCCTTTCCCTTTGAAGACTATAGGGCCAAAGGAAATATCCTCTGATAACCAAGAGAAAGAAGCTTTCTGAGAAACTTCTTTGTGTTCTGTGAAATCATCTCACAGAGTTACAGCTTTCCCCTCAAGAAGCCTTTCGCTAAGACAGTTCTTGTGGATTTGGCAAAGTGATATTTGGCAGCCCATAGAGGGCTATGGTGAAAAAGGAAATATCCTCCGATGAAATCTGGAAAGCAGCTTTCTGAGAAACTGCTTAGTGTTCTGTTAATTCATCTCACAGAGTTACATCTGTATTTCGTGGATCTCTTCGCTAGCCTTATTTCTGTGGAATCTGACAACAGATATTTCCTTTCCCTTTGAAGACTATAGGGCCAAAGGAAATATCCTCTGATAACCAAGAGAAAGAAGCTTTCTGAGAAACTTCTTTGTGTTCTGTGAAATCATCTCACAGAGTTACAGCTTTCCCCTCAAGAAGCCTTTCGCTAAGACAGTTCTTGTGGATTTGGCAAAGTTATATTTGGCAGCCCATAGAGGGCTATGGTGAAAAAGGAAATATCCTCCGATGAAATCTGGAAAGCAGCTTTCTGAGAAACTGCTTAGTGTTCTGTTAATTCATCTCACAGAGTTACATCTGTATTTCGTGGATCTCTTTGCTAGCCTTATTTCTGTGGAATCTGACAACAGATATTTCCTTTCCCTTTGAAGACTATAGGGCCAAAGGAAATATCCTCTGATAACCAAGAGAAAGAAGCTTTCTGAGAAACTTCTTTGTGTTCTGTGAAATCATCTCACAGAGTTACAGCTTTCCCCTCAAGAAGCCTTTCGCTAAGACAGTTCTTGTGGAATTGGCAAAGTGATATTTGGAAGCCCATAGAGGGCTATGTTGAAAAAGGAAATATCCTCCGATGAAATCTGGAAAGAAGCTTTCAGAGAAACTGCTTAGTGTTCTGTTAATTCATCTCACAGAGTTACATCTGTATTTCGTGGATCTCTTTGCTAGTCCTATTTCTGTGGAATCTGACTACAGATATTTCCTTTCCCTTTGAAGACTATAGGGCCAAAGGAAATATCCTCCGATAACCAAGAGAAAGAAGCTTTCTGAGAAACTTCTTTGTGTTCTGTGAAATCATCACACAGAGTTACAGCTTTCCCCTCAAGAAGCCTTTCGCTAAGACAGTTCTTGTGGATTTGGCAAAGTGATATTTGGCAGCCCATAGAGGGCTATGGTGAAAAAGGAAATATCCTCCGATGAAATCTGGAAAGAAGCTTTCTGAGAAACTGCTTAGTGTTCTGTTAATTCATCTCGCAGAGTTACATCTGTATTTCGTGGATCTCTTCGCTAGCCTTATTTCTGTGGAATCTGACAACAGATATTTCCTTTCCCTTTGAAGACTATAGGGCCAAAGGAAATATCCTCTGATAACCAAGAGAAAGAAGCTTTCTGAGAAACTTCTTTGTGTTCTGTGAAATCATCTCACAGAGTTACAGCTTTCCCCTCAAGAAGCCTTTCGCTAAGACAGTTCTTGTGGATTTGGCAAAGTGATATTTGGCAGCCCATAGAGGGCTATGGTGAAAAAGGAAATATCCTCCGATGAAATCTGGAAAGCAGCTTTCTGAGAAACTGCTTAGTGTTCTGTTAATTCATCTCACAGAGTTACATCTGTATTTCGTGGATCTCTTTGCTAGCCTTATTTCTGTGGAATCTGACAACAGATATTTCCTTTCCCTTTGAAGACTATAGGGCCAAAGGAAATATCCTCTGATAACCAAGAGAAAGAAGCTTTCTGAGAAACTTCTTTGTGTTCTGTGAAATCATCTCACAGAGTTACAGCTTTCCCCTCAAGAAGCCTTTCGATAAGACAGTTCTTGTGGAATTGGCAAAGTGATATTTGGAAGCCCATAGAGGGCTATGTTGAAAAAGGAAATATCCTCCGATGAAATCTGGAAAGAAGCTTTCAGAGAAACTGCTTAGTGTTCTGTTAATTCATCTCACAGAGTTACATCTGTATTTCGTGGATCTCTTTGCTAGTCCTATTTCTGTGGAATCTGACTACAGATATTTCCTTTCCCTTTGAAGACTATAGGGCCAAAGGAAATATCCTCCGATAACCAAGAGAAAGAAGCTTTCTGAGAAACTTCTTTGTGTTCTGTGAAATCATCACACAGAGTTACAGTTTTCCCCTCAAGAAGCCTTTCGCTAAGACAGTTCTTGTGGAATTGGCAAAGTGATATTTGGAAGCCCATAGAGGGCTATGGTGAAAAAGGAAATATCCTCCGATGAAATCTGGAAAGAAGCTTTCTGAGAAACTGCTTAGTGTTCTGTTAATTCATCTCACAGAGTTACATCTGTATTTCGTGGATCTCTTTGCTAGCCCTATTTCTGTGGAATCTGACTACAGATATTTCCTTTCCCTTTGAAGACTATAGGGCCAAAGGAAATATCCTCCGATAACCAAGAGAAAGAAGCTTTCTGAGAAACTTCTTTGTGTTCTGTGAAATCATCTCACAGAGTTACAGCTTTCCCCTCAAGAAGCCTTTCGCTAATACAGTTCTTGTGGAATTGGCAAAGTGATATTTGGAAGCCCTTAGAGGGCTATGGTGAAAAAGGAAATATCCTCCGATGAAATCTGGAAAGCAGCTTTCTGAGAAACTGCTTAGTGTTCTCTTAATTCATCTCACAGAGTTACATCTGTATATCGTGGATCTCTTTGCTAGCCTTATTTCTGTGGAATCTGACAACAGATATTTCCTTTCCCTTTGAAGACTATAGGGCCAAAGGAAATATCCTCCGATAACCAAGAGAAAGAAGCTTCCTGAGAAACTTCTTTGTGTTCTGTGAAATCATCTCACAGAGTTACAGCTTTCCCATCAAGAAGCCTTTCGCTAAGACAGTTCTTGTGGAATTGGCAAAGTGATATTTGGAAGCCCTTAGAGGGCTATGGTGAAAAAGGAAATATCCTCCGATGAAATCTGGAAAGAAGCTTTCTGAGAAACTGCTTAGTGTTCTGTTAATTCATCTCACAGAGTTACATCTGTATTTCGTGGATCTCTTTGCTAGCCTTATTTCTGTGGAATCTGACAACAGATATTTCCTTTCCCTTTGAAGACTATAGGGCCAAAGGAAATATCCTCCGATAACAAAGAGAAAGAAGCTTTCTGAGAAACTTCTTTGTGTTCTGTGAAATCATCTCACAGAGTTACAGCTTTCCCCTCAAAAAGCCTTTCGCTAAGACAGTTCTTGTGGAATTGGCAAAGTGATATTTGGAAGCCCATAGAGGGCTATGGTGAAAAAGGAAATATCCTCCGATGAAATCTGGAAAGCAGCTTTCTGAGAAACTGCTTAGTGTTCTGTTAATTCATCTCACAGAGTTACATCTGTATTTCGTGGATCTCTTTGCTAGCCTTATTTCTGTGGAATCTGACAACAGATATTTCCTTTCCCTTTGAAGACTATAGGGCCAAAGGAAATATCCTCCGATAGAAAAGAGAAAGAAGCTTTCTGAGAAAATTCTTTGTGTTCTGTGAAATCATCTCACAGAGTTACAGCTTTCCCCTCAAGACGTCTTTCGCTAAGACAGTTCTTGTGGCATTGGCAAAGTGTTATATGGAAGCCCATAGAGGGCTATGGTGAAAAAGGAAATATCCTCCGATGAAATCTGGAAAGAAGCTTGCTGAGAAACTGCTTAGTGTTCTGTTAATTCATCTCACAGAGTTACATCTGTATTTCGTGGATCTCTTTGCTAGTCTTATTTCTGTGGAATCTGACAACATATATTTCCTATCCCTTTGAAGACTATAGGGCCAAAGGAAATATCCTCCGATAACAAAGAGAAAGAAGCTTTCTGAGAAACTTCTTTGTGTTCTGTGAAATCATCTCACAGAGTTACAGCTTTCCCCTCAAGAAGCCTTTCGCTAAGACAGTTCTTGTGGAATTGGCAAAGTGATATTTGGAAGCCCATAAGAGGGCTATGTTGAAAAAGGAAATATCCTCCGATGAAATCTGGAAAGAAGCTTTCAGAGAAACTGCTTAGTGTTCTGTTAATTCATCTCACAGAGTTACATCTGTATTTCGTGGATCTCTTTGCTAGCCTTATTTCTGTGGAATCTGACTACAGATATTTCCTTTCCCTTTGAAGACTATAGGGCCAAATTAAATATCCTCCGATAAGAAAGAGAAAGAAGCTTTCTGAGAAACTTCTTTGTGTTCTGTGAAATCATCTCACAGAGTTACAGGTTTCCCCTCAAGAAGCCTTTCGCTAAGACAGTTCTTGTGGAATTGGCAAAGTGATATTTGGAAGCCCATAGAGGGCTATGGTGATAAAGGAAATATCCTCCGATGAAATCTGGAAAGAAGCTTTCTGAGAATCTGCTTAGTGTTCTGTTAATTCATCTCACAGAGTTACATCTGTATTTCGTGGATCTCTTTGCTAGTCTTATTTCTGTGGAATCTGACAACAGATATTTCCTATCCCTTTGAAGACTATAGGGCCTAAGGAAATATCCTCCGATAACAAAGAGAAAGAAGCTTTCTGAGAAACTTCTTTGTGTTCTGTGAAATCATCTCACAGAGTTACAGCTTTCCCCTCAAGAAGCCTTTCGCTAAGACAGTTCTTGTGGAATTGGCAAAGTGATATTTGGAAGCCCATAGAGGGCTATGGTGAAAAAGTAAATATACTCCGATGAAATCTGGAAAGAAGCTTTCTGAGAATCTGCTTAGTGTTCTGTTAATTCATCTCACAGAGTTACATCTGTATTTCGTGGATCTCTTTGCTAGTCTTATTTCTGTGGAATCTGACAACAGATATTTCCTATCCCTTTGAAGACTATAGGGCCTAAGGAAATATCCTCCGATAACAAAGAGAAAGAAGCTTTCTGAGAAACTTCTTTGTGTTCTGTGAAATCATCTCACAGAGTTACAGCTTTCCCCTCAAGAAGCCTTTCGCTAAGACAGTTCTTGTGGAATTGGCAAAGTGATATTTGGAAGCCCATAGAGGGCAATGGTGAAAAAGGAAATATCCTCCGATGAAATCTGGAAAGAAGCTTTCTGAGAAACTGCTTAGTGTTCTGTTAATTCATCTCACAGAGTTACATCTGTATTTCGTGGATCTCCTTGCTAGCCTTATTTCTGTGGAATCTGACAACAGATATTTCCTTTCCCTTTGAAGACTATAGGGCCAAAGGAAATATCCTCCGATAACAAAGAGAAAGAAGCTTTCTGAGAAACTTCTTTGTGTTCTGTGAAATCATCACACAGAGTTACAGGTTTCCCCTCAAGAAGCCTTTCGCTAAGACAGTTCTTATGGAATTGGCAAAGTGATATTTGGAAGCCCATAGAGGGCTATGGTGAAAAAGGAATTATCCTCCGATGAAATCTGGAAAGAAGCTTTCTGAGAAACTGCTTAGTGTTCTGTTAATTCATCTCGCAGAGTTACATCTGTATTTCGTGGATCTCTTCGCTAGCCTTATTTCTGTGGAATCTGACAACAGATATTTCCTTTCCCTTTGAAGACTATAGGGCCAAAGGAAATATCCTCTGATAACCAAGAGAAAGAAGCTTTCTGAGAAACTTCTTTGTGTTCTGTGAAATCATCTCACAGAGTTACAGCTTTCCCCTCAAGAAGCCTTTCGCTAAGACAGTTCTTGTGGAATTGGCAAAGTGATATTTGGAAGCCCATAGAGGTCTATGTTGAAAAAGGAAATATCCTCCGATGAAATCTGGAAAGAAGATTTCTGAGAAACTGCTTAGTGTTCTGTTATTTCATCTCACAGATTTACATCTGTATTTCGTGGATCTCTTTGCTAGCCTTATTTCTGTGGGATCTGACTACAGATATTTCCTTTCCCTTTGAAGACTATAGGGCCAAAGGAAATATCCTCCGATAACCAAGAGAAAGAAGCTTTCTGAGAAACTTCTTTGTGTTCTGTGAAATCATCTCACAGAGTTACAGCTTTCCCCTCAAGAAGCCTTTCGCAAAGACGGTTCTTGTGGAATTGGCAAAGTGATATTTGGAAGCCCATAGAGGGCTATGGTGAAAAAGGAAATATCCTCCGATGAAATCTGGAAAGAAGCTTTCTGAGAAACTGCTTAGTGTTCTGTTAATTCATCTCACAGAGTTACATCTGTATTTCGTGGATCTCTTTGCTAGCCTTATTTCTGTGGAATCTGACAACAGATATTTCCTTTCCCTTTGAAGACTATTGGGCCAAAGGAAATATCCTCCGATAACCAAGAGGAAGAAGCTTTCTGAGAAACTTCTTTGTGTTCTGTGAAATCATCTCACAGACTTACAGCTTTTCCCTCAAGAAGCCTTTCGCTAAGACAGTTCTTGTGGAATTGGCAAAGTGATATTTGGAAGCCCATAGAGGGCTATGGTGAAAAAGGAAATATCCTCCGATGAAATCTGGAAAGAAGCTTTCTGAGAAACTGCTTAGTGTTCTGTTAATTCATCTCACAGAGTTACATTTGTATTTCGTGGATCTCTTTGCAAGCCTTATTTCTGTGGAATCTGACATCAGATATTTCCTTTCTCTTTGAAGACTATAGGGCCAAAGGAAATATCCTCCGATTACAAAGAGAAAGAAGCTTTCTGAGAAACTTCTTTGTGTTCTGTGAAATCATCTCACAGAGTTACAGCTTTCCCCTCAAGAAGCCTTTCGCTAAGACAGTTCTTGTGGAATTGGCAAAGTGATATTTGGAAGCCCTTAGAGGGCTATGGTGAAAAAGGAAATATCCTCCGATGAAATCTGGAAAGCAGCTTTCTGAGAAACTGCTTAGTGTTCTGTTAATTCATCTCACAGAGTTACATCTGTATATCGTGGATCTCTTTGCTAGCCTTATTTCTGTGGAATCTGACAACAGATATTTCCTTTCCCTTTGAAGACTATAGGGCCAAAGGAAATATCCTCCGATAACCAAGAGAAAGAAGCTTCCTGAGAAACTTCTTTGTGTTCTGTGAAATCATCTCACAGAGTTACAGCTTTCCCATCAAGAAGCCTTTCGCTAAGACAGTTCTTGTGGAATTGGCAAAGTGATATTTGGAAGCCCTTAGAGGGCTATGGTGAAAAAGGAAATATCCTCCGATGAAATCTGGAAAGAAGCTTTCTGAGAAACTGCTTAGTGTTCTGTTAATTCATCTCACAGAGTTACATCTGTATTTCGTGGATCTCTTTGCTAGCCTTATTTCTGTGGAATCTGACAACAGATATTTCCTTTCCCTTTGAAGACTATAGGGCCAAAGGAAATATCCTCCGATAACAAAGAGAAAGAAGCTTTCTGAGAAACTTCTTTGTGTTCTGTGAAATCATCTCACAGAGTTACAGCTTTCCCCTCAAGAAGCCTTTCGATAAGACAGTTCTTGTGGAATTGGCAAAGTGATATTTGGAAGCCCATAGAGGGCTATGGTGAAAAAGGAAATATCCTCCGATGAAATCTGGAAAGAAGCTTTCTGAGAAACTGCTTAGTGTTCTGTTAATTCATCTCACAGAGTTACATCTGTATTTCGTGGATCTCTTTGCTAGCCTTATTTCTGTGGAATCTGACAACAGATATTTCCTTTCCCTTTGAAGACTATAGGGCCAAAGGAAATATCCTCCGATAACCAAGAGAAAGAAGCTTTCTGAGAAACTTCTTTGTGTTCTGTGAAATCATCTCACAGAGTTACAGCTTTCCCCTCAAGAAGCCTTTCGCTAAGACAATTTTTGTGGAATTGGCAAAGTGATATTTGGAAGCCCATATAGGGCTACGGTGAAAAAGGAAATATCCTCCGATGAAATCTGGAAAGAAGCTTTCTGAGAAACTGCTTAGTGTTCTGTTAATTAATCTCACAGAGTTACGCCTGTATTTCGTGGATCTCTTTGCTAGTCTTATTTCTGTGGAATCTGACAACAGATATTTCCTTTCCCTTTGAAGACTATAGGGCCAAAGGAAATATCCTCCGATAGAAAAGAGAAAGAAGCTTTCTGAGAAAATTCTTTGTGTTCTGTGAAATCATCTCACAGAGTTACAGCTTTCCCCTCAAGACGTCTTTCGCTAAGACAGTTCTTGTGGCATTGGCAAAGTGTTATTTGGAAGCCCATAGAGGGCTATGGTGAAAAAGGAAATATCCTCCGATGAAATCTGGAAAGAAGCTTTCTGAGAAACTGCTTAGTGTTCTGTTAATTCATCTCGCAGAGTTACATCTGTATTTGGTGGATCTCTTTGCTAGCCTTATTTCTGTGGAATCTGACAACAGATATTTCCTTTCCCTTTGAAGACTATAGGGCCAAAGGAAATATCCTCTGATAACCAAGAGAAAGAAGCTTTCTGAGAAACTTCTTCGTGTTCTGTGAAATCATCTCACAGAGTTACAGCTTTCCCCTCAAGAAGCCTTTCGCTAAGACAGTTCTTGTGGAATTGGCAAAGTGATATTTGGAAGCCCATAGAGGTCTATGTTGAAAAAGGAAATATCCTCCGATGAAATCTGGAAAGAAGATTTCTGAGAAACTGCTTAGTGTTCTGTTATTTCATCTCACAGAGTTACATCTGTATTTCGTGGATCTCTTTGCTAGCCTTATTTCTGTGGGATCTGACTACAGATATTTCCTTTCCCTTTGAAGACTATAGGGCCAAAGGAAATATCCTCCGATAACCAAGAGAAAGAAGCTTTCTGAGAAACTTCTTTGTGTTATGTGAAATCATCTCACAGAGTTACAGCTTTCCCCTCAAGAAGCCTTTCGCTAAGACGGTTCTTGTGGAATTGGCAAAGTGATATTTGGAAGCCCATAGAGGGCTATGGTGAAAAAGGAAATATCCTCCGATGAAATCTGGAAAGAAGCTTTCTGAGAAACTGCTTAGTGTTCTGTTAATTCATCTCACAGAGTTACATCTGTATTTCGTGGATCTCTTTGCTAGCCTTATTTCTGTGGAATCTGACAACAGATATTTCCTTTCCCTTTGAAGACTATAGGGCCAAAGGAAATATCCTCCGATAACAAAGAGAAAGAAGCTTTCTGAGAAACTTCTTTGTGTTCTGTGAATTCATCTCACAGAGTTACAGCTTTCCCCTCAAGAAGCCTTTCGCTAAGACAGTTCATGTGGAATTGGCAAAGTGATATTTGGAAGCCCATAGAGGGCTATGGTGAAAAAGGAAATATCCTCCGATGAAATCTGGAAAGCAGCTTTCTGAGAAACTGCTTAGTGTTCTGTTAATTCATCTCACAGAGTTACATCTGTATTTCGTGGATCTCTTTGCTAGACTTATTTCTGTGGAATCTGACAACAGATATTTCCTTTCCCTTTGAAGACTATAGGGCCAAAGGAAATATCCTCCGATAACCAAGAGAAAGAAGCTTTCTGAGAAACTTCTTTGTGTTCTGTGAAATCATCTCACAGAGTTACAGCTTTCCCCTCAAGAAGCCTTTCGCTAAGACAATTTTTGTGGAATTGGCAAAGTGATATTTGGAAGCCCATAGAGGGCTACGGTGAAAAAGGAAATATCCTCCCATGAAATCTGGAAAGAAGCTTTCTGAGAAACTGCTTAGTGTTCTGTTAATTCATCTCACAGAGTTACGCCTGTATTTCGTGGATCTCTTTGCTAGTCTTATTTCTGTGGAATCTGACAACAGATATTTCCTTTCCCTTTGAAGACTATAGGGCCAAAGGAAATATCCTCCGATAACCAAGAGAAAGAAGCTTTCTGAGAAACTTCTTTGTGTTCTGTGAAATCATCTCACAGAGTTACAGGTTTCCCCTCAAGAAGCCTTTCGCTAAGACAGTTCTTGTGGAATTGGCAAAGTGATATTTGGAAGCCCATAGAGGGCTATGGTGATAAAGGAAATATCCTCCGATGAAATCTGGAAAGAAGCATTCTGAGAATCTGCTTAGTGTTCTGTTAATTCATCTCACAGAGTTACATCTGTATTTCGTGGATCTCTTTGCTAGTCTTATTTCTGTGGAATCTGACAACAGATATTTCCTATCCCTTTGAAGACTATAGGGCCTAAGGAAATATCCTCCGATAACAAAGAGAAAGAAGCTTTCTGAGAAACTTCTTTGTGTTCTGTGAAATCATCTCACAGAGTTACAGCTTTCCCCTCAAGAAGCCTTTGGCTAAGACAGTTCTTGTGGAATTGGCAAAGTGATATTTGGAAGCCCATAGAGGGCTATGGTGAAAAAGTAAATATCCTCCGATGAAATCTGGAAAGAAGCTTTCTGAGAATCTGCTTAGTGTTCTGTTAATTCATCTCACAGAGTTACATCTGTATTTCGTGGATCTCTTTGCTAGTCTTATTTCTGTGGAATCTGACAACAGATATTTCCTATCCCTTTGAAGACTATAGGGCCTAAGGAAATATCCTCCGATAACAAAGAGAAAGAAGCTTTCTGAGAAACTTCTTTGTGTTCTGTGAAATCATCTCACAGAGTTACAGCTTTCCCCTCAAGAAGCCTTTCGCTAAGACAGTTCTTGTGGAATTGGCAAAGTGATATTTGGAAGCCCATAGAGGGCTATGGTGAAAAAGGAAATATCCTCCGATGAAATCTGGAAAGAAGCTTTCTGAGAAACTGCTTAGTGTTCTGTTAATTCATCTCACAGAGTTACATCTGTATTTCGTGGATCTCTTTGCTAGCCTTATTTCTGTGGAATCTGACAACAGATATTTCCTTTCCCTTTGAAGACTATAGGGCCAAAGGAAATATCCTCCGATAACAAAGAGAAAGAAGCTTTCTGAGAAACGTCTTTGTGTTCTGTGAAATCATCACACAGAGTTACAGCTTTCCCCTCAAGAAGCCTTTCGCTAAGACAGTTCTTGTGGAATTGGCAAAGTGATATTTGGAAGCCCATAGAGGGCTATGGTGAAAAAGGAAATATCCTCCGATGAAATCTGGAAAGAAGCTTTCTGAGAAACTGCTTAGTGTTCTGTTAATTCATCTCGCAGAGTTACATCTGTATTTCGTGGATCTCTTTGCTAGCCTTATTTCTGTGGAATCTGACAACAGATATTTCCTTTCCCTTTGAAGACTATAGGGCCAAAGGAAATATCCTCTGATAACCAAGAGAAAGAAGCTTTCTGAGAAACTTCTTTGTGTTCTGTGAAATCATCTGACAGAGTTACAGCTTTCCCCTCAAGAAGCCTTTCGCTAAGACAGTTCTTGTGGAATTGGCAAAGTGATATTTGGCAGCCCATAGAGGGCTATGGTGAAAAAGGAAATATCCTCCGATGAAATCTGGAAAGAAGCTTTCTGAGAAACTGCTTAGTGTTCTGTTAATTCATCTCACAGAGTTACATCTGTATTTCGTGGATCTCTTCGCTAGTCTTATTTCTGTGGAATCTGACAACAGATATTTCCTATCCCTTTGAAGACTATAGGGCCTAAGGAAATATCCTCCGATAACAGAGAGAAAGAAGCTTTCTGAGAAACTTCTTTGTGTTCTGTGAAATCATCTCACAGAGTTACAGCTTTACCCTCAAGAAGCCTTTCGCTAAGACAGTTCTTGTGGAATTGGCAAAGTGATATTTGTAAGCCCATAGAGGGCTATGGTGAAAAAGGAAATATCCTCCGATGAAATCTGGAAAGAAGCTTTCTGAGAAACTGCTTAGTGTTCTGTTAATTCATCTCACAGAGTTACATCTGTATTTCGTGAATCTCTTTGCTAGCCTTATTTCTATGGAATCTGACAACAGATATTTCCTTTCCCTATGAAGACTATAGGGCCAAAGGAAATATCCTCCGATAACAGAGAGAAAGAAGCTTTCTGAGGAACTTCTTTGTGTTCTGTGAAATCATCTCACAGAGTTACAGCTTTCCCCTCAAGAAGCCTTTCGCTAAGACAGTTCTTGTGGAATTGGCAAAGTGATATTTGGAAGCCCATAGAGGTCTATGTTGAAAAAGGAAATATCCTCCGATGAAATCTGGAAAGAAGATTTCTGAGAAACTGCTTAGTGTTCTGTTATTTCATCTCACAGAGTTACATCTGTATTTCGTGGATCTCTTTGCTAGCCTTATTTCTGTGGGATCTGACTACAGATATTTCCTTTCCCTTTGAAGACTATAGGGCCAAAGGAAATATCCTCCGATAACCAAGAGAAAGAAGCTTTCTGAGAAACTTCTTTGTGTTATGTGAAATCATCTCACAGAGTTACAGCTTTCCCCTCAAGAAGCCTTTCGCTAAGACGGTTCTTGTGGAATTGGCAAAGTGATATTTGGAAGCCCATAGAGGGCTATGGTGAAAAAGGAAATATCCTCCGATGAAATCTAGAAA
The DNA here is from genome assembly GCF_043159975.1 of Macaca nemestrina. Lineage (NCBI taxonomy): Eukaryota > Metazoa > Chordata > Mammalia > Primates > Cercopithecidae > Macaca > Macaca nemestrina. The sequence continues at coordinate 29,569,256 of NC_092141.1, read as the reverse complement.
GAAGCTTTCTGAGAAACTGCTTAGTGTTCTGTTAATTCATCTCACAGAGTTACATCTGTATTTCGTGGATCTCTTTGCTAGCCTTATTTCTGTGGAATCTGACAACAGATATTTCCTTTCCCTTTGAAGACTATTGGGCCAAAGGAAATATCCTCCGATAACCAAGAGGAAGAAGCTTTCTGAGAAACTTCTTTGTGTTCTGTGAAATCATCTCACAGACTTACAGCAATTCCCTCAAGAAGCCTTTCGCTAAGACAGTTCTTGTGGAATTGGCAAAGTGATATTTGGAAGCCCATAGAGGGCTATGGTGAAAAAGGAAATATCCTCCGATGAAATCTGGAAAGAAGCTTTCTGAGAAACTGCTTAGTGTTCTGTTAATTCATCTCACAGAGTTACATTTGTATTTCGTGGATCTCTTTGCAAGCCTTATTTCTGTGGAATCTGACAACAGATATTTCCTTTCTCTTTGAAGACTATAGGGCCAAAGGAAATATCCTCCGATTACAAAGAGAAAGAAGCTTTCTGAGAAACTTCTTTGTGTTCTGTGAAATCATCTCACAGAGTTACAGCTTTCCCCTCAAGAAGCCTTTCGCTAAGACAGTTCTTGTGGAATTGGCAAAGTGATATTTGGAAGCCCTTAGAGGGCTATGGTGAAAAAGGAAATATCCTCCGATGAAATCTGGAAAGCAGCTTTCTGAGAAACTGCTTAGTGTTCTGTTAATTCATCTCACAGAGTTACATCTGTATATCGTGGATCTCTTTGCTAGCCTTATTTCTGTGGAATCTGACAACAGATATTTCCTTTCCCTTTGAAGACTATAGGGCCAAAGGAAATATCCTCCGATAACCAAGAGAAAGAAGCTTCCTGAGAAACTTCTTTGTGTTCTGTGAAATCATCTCACAGAGTTACAGCTTTCCCATCAAGAAGCCTTTCGCTAAGACAGTTCTTGTGGAATTGGCAAAGTGATATTTGGAAGCCCTTAGAGGGCTATGGTGAAAAAGGAAATATCCTCCGATGAAATCTGGAAAGAAGCTTTCTGAGAAACTGCTTAGTGTTCTGTTAATTCATCTCACAGAGTTACATCTGTATTTCGTGGATCTCTTTGCTAGCCTTATTTCTGTGGAATCTGACAACAGATATTTCCTTTCCCTTTGATGACTATAGGGCCAAAGGAAATATCCTCCGATAACAAAGAGAAAGAAGCTTTCTGAGAAACTTCTTTGTGTTCTGTGAATTCATCTCACAGAGTTACAGCTTTCCCCTCAAGAAGCCTTTCGCTAAGACAGTTCTTGTGGAATTGGCAAAGTGATATTTGGAAGCCCATAGAGGGCTATGGTGAAAAAGGAAATATCCTCCGATGAAATCTGGAAAGCAGCTTTCTGAGAAACTGCTTAGTGTTCTGTTAATTCATCTCACAGAGTTACATCTGTATTTCGTGGATCTCTTTGCTAGCCTTATTTCTGTGGAATCTGACAACAGATATTTCCTTTCCCTTTGAAGACTATAGGGCCAAAGGAAATATCCTCCGATAACCAAGAGAAAGAAGCTTTCTGAGAAACTTCTTTGTGTTCTGTGAAATCATCTCACAGAGTTACAGCTTTCCCCTCAAGAAGCCTTTCGCTAAGACAATTTTTGTGGAATTGGCAAAGTGATATTTGGAAGCCCATAGAGGGCTACGGTGAAAAAGGAAATATCCTCCGATGAAATCTGGAAAGAAGCTTTCTGAGAAACTGCTTAGTGTTCTGTTAATTAATCTCACAGAGTTACGCCTGTATTTCGTGGATCTCTTTGCTAGTCTTATTTCTGTGGAATCTGACAACAGATATTTCCTTTCCCTTTGAAGACTGTAGGGCCAAAGGAAATATCCTCCGATAACCAAGAGAAAGAAGCTTTCTGAGAAACTTCTTTGTGTTCTGTGAAATCATCTCACAGAGTTACAGGTTTCCCCTCAAGAAGCCTTTCGCTAAGACAGTTCTTGTGGAATTGGCAAAGGGATATTTGGAAGCCCATAGAGGGCTATGGTGATAAAGGAAATATCCTCCGATGAAATCTGGAAAGAAGCATTCTGAGAATCTGCTTAGTGTTCTGTTAATTCATCTCACAGAGTTACATCTGTATTTCGTGGATCTCTTTGCTAGTCTTATTTCTGTGGAATCTGACAACAGATATTTCCTATCCCTTTGAAGACTATAGGGCCTAAGGAAATATCCTCCGATAACAAAGAGAAAGAAGCTTTCTGAGAAACTTCTTTGTGTTCTGTGAAATCATCTCACAGAGTTACAGCTTTCCCCTCAAGAAGCCTTTCGCTAAGACAGTTCTTGTGGAATTGGCAAAGTGATATTTGGAAGCCCTTAGAGGGCTATGGTGAAAAAGTAAATATCCTCCGATGAAATCTGGAAAGAAGCTTTCTGAGAATCTGCTTAGTGTTCTGTTAATTCATCTCACAGAGTTACATCTGTATTTCGTGGATCTCTTTGCTAGTCTTATTTCTGTGGAATCTGACAACAGATATTTCCTATCCCTTTGAAGACTATAGGGCCTAAGGAAATATCCTCCGATAACAAAGAGAAAGAGGCTTTCTGAGAAACTTCTTTGTGTTCTGTGAAATCATCTCACAGAGTTACAGCTTTCCCCTCAAGAAGCCTTTCGCTAAGACAGTTCTTGTGGAATTGGCAAAGTGATATTTGGAAGCCCATAGAGGGCTATGGTGAAAAAGGAAATATCCTCCGATGAAATCTGGAAAGAAGCTTTCTGAGAAACTGCTTAGTGTTCTGTTAATTCATCTCACAGAGTTACATCTGTATTTCGTGGATCTCTTCGCTAGTCTTATTTCTGTGGAATCTGACAACAGATATTTCCTATCCCTTTGAAGACTATAGGGCCTAAGGAAATATCCTCCGATAACAGAGAGAAAGAAGCTTTCTGAGAAACTTCTTTGTGTTCTGTGAAATCATCTCACAGAGTTACAGCTTTCCCCTCAAGAAGCCTTTCGCTAAGACAGTTCTTGTGGAATTGGCAAAGTGATATTTGGAAGCCCTTAGAGGGCTATGGTGAAAAAGGAAATATCCTCCGATGAAATCTGGAAAGAAGCTTTCTGAGAAACTGCTTAGTGTTCTGTTAATTCATCTCACAGAGTTACATCTGTATTTCGTGGATCTCTTTGCTAGCCTTATTTCTGTGGAATCTGACAACAGATATTTCCTTTCCCTTTGAAGACTATAGGGCCAAAGGAAATATCCTCCGATAACAAAGAGAAAGAAGCTTTCTGAGAAACTTCTTTGTGTTCTGTGAATTCATCTCACAGAGTTACAGCTTTCCCCTCAAGAAGCCTTTCGCTAAGACAGTTCTTGTGGAATTGGCAAAGTGATATTTGGAAGCCCATAGAGGGCTATGGTGAAAAAGGAAATATCCTCCGATGAAATCTGGAAAGCAGCTTTCTGAGAAACTGCTTAGTGTTCTGTTAATTCATCTCACAGAGTTACATCTGTATTTCGTGGATCTCTTTGCTAGCCTTATTTCTGTGGAATCTGACAACAGATATTTCCTTTCCCTTTGAAGACTATAGGGCCAAAGGAAATATCCTCCGATAACCAAGAGAAAGAAGCTTTCTGAGAAACTTCTTTGTGTTCTGTGAAATCATCTCACAGAGTTACAGCTTTCCCCTCAAGAAGCCTTTCGCTAAGACAATTTTTGTGGAATTGGCAAAGTGATATTTGGAAGCCCATAGAGGGCTACGGTGAAAAAGGAAATATCCTCCGATGAAATCTGGAAAGAAGCTTTCTGAGAAACTGCTTAGTGTTCTGTTAATTAATCTCACAGAGTTACGCCTGTATTTCGTGGATCTCTTTGCTAGTCTTATTTCTGTGGAATCTGACAACAGATATTTCCTTTCCCTTTGAAGACTATAGGGCCAAAGGAAATATCCTCCGATAACCAAGAGAAAGAAGCTTTCTGAGAAACTTCTTTGTGTTCTGTGAAATCATCTCACAGAGTTACAGGTTTCCCCTCAAGAAGCCTTTCGCTAAGACAGTTCTTGTGGAATTGGCAAAGTGATATTTGGAAGCCCATAGAGGGCTATGGTGATAAAGGAAATATCCTCCGATGAAATCTGGAAAGAAGCATTCTGAGAATCTGCTTAGTGTTCTGTTAATTCATCTCACAGAGTTACATCTGTATTTCGTGGATCTCTTTGCTAGTCTTATTTCTGTGGAATCTGACAACAGATATTTCCTATCCCTTTGAAGACTATAGGGCCTAAGGAAATATCCTCCGATAACAAAGAGAAAGAAGCTTTCTGAGAAACTTCTTTGTGTTCTGTGAAATCATCTCACAGAGTTACAGCTTTCCCCTCAAGAAGCCTTTCGCTAAGACAGTTCTTGTGGAATTGGCAAAGTGATATTTGGAAGCCCTTAGAGGGCTATGGTGAAAAAGTAAATATCCTCCGATGAAATCTGGAAAGAAGCTTTCTGAGAATCTGCTTAGTGTTCTGTTAATTCATCTCACAGAGTTACATCTGTATTTCGTGGATCTCTTTGCTAGTCTTATTTCTGTGGAATCTGACAACAGATATTTCCTATCCCTTTGAAGACTATAGGGCCTAAGGAAATATCCTCCGATAACAAAGAGAAAGAGGCTTTCTGAGAAACTTCTTTGTGTTCTGTGAAATCATCTCACAGAGTTACAGCTTTCCCCTCAAGAAGCCTTTCGCTAAGACAGTTCTTGTGGAATTGGCAAAGTGATATTTGGAAGCCCATAGAGGGCTATGGTGAAAAAGGAAATATCCTCCGATGAAATCTGGAAAGAAGCTTTCTGAGAAACTGCTTAGTGTTCTGTTAATTCATCTCACAGAGTTACATCTGTATTTCGTGGATCTCTTCGCTAGTCTTATTTCTGTGGAATCTGACAACAGATATTTCCTATCCCTTTGAAGACTATAGGGCCTAAGGAAATATCCTCCGATAACAGAGAGAAAGAAGCTTTCTGAGAAACTTCTTTGTGTTCTGTGAAATCATCTCACAGAGTTACAGCTTTCCCCTCAAGAAGCCTTTCGCTAAGACAGTTCTTGTGGAATTGGCAAAGTGATATTTGGAAGCCCATAGAGGGCTATGTTGAAAAAGGAAATATTCTCCGATGAAATCTGGAAAGCAACTTTCTGAGAAACTGCTTAGTGTTCTGTTAATTCATCTCACAGAGTTACATCTGTATTTCGTGGATCTCTTTGCTAGCCTTATTTCTGTGGAATCTGACAACAGATATTTCCTTTCCCTTTGAAGACTATAGGGCCAAAGGAAATATCCTCCGATAACCAAGAGAAAGAAGCTTTCTGTGAAACTTCTTTGTGTTCTGTGAAATCATCTCACAGAGTTACAGCTTTCCCCTCAAGAAGCCTTTCGCTAAGACAGTTCTTGTGGAATTGGCAAAGTGATATTTGGAAGCCCATAGAGGGCTATGGTGAAAAAGGAAATATCCTCCGATGAAATCTGGAAAGAAGCTTTCTGAGAAACTGCTTAGTGTTCTGTTAATTCATCTCACAGAGTTACATCTGTATTTCGTGAATCTCTTTGCTAGCCTTATTTCTATGGAATCTGACAACAGATATTTCCTTTCCCTATGAAGACTATAGGGCCAAAGGAAATATCCTCCGATAACAGAGAGAAAGAAGCTTTCTGAGAAACTTCTTTGTGTTCTGTGAAATCATCTCACAGAGTTACATCTTTCCCCTCAAGAAGCCTTTCGCTAAGACAGTTCTTGTGGAATTGGCAAAGTGATATTTGGAAGCCCATAGAGGTCTATGTTGAAAAAGGAAATATCCTCCGATGAAATCTGGAAAGAAGATTTCTGAGAAACTGCTTAGTGTTCTGTTATTTCATCTCACAGAGTTACATCTGTATTTCGTGGATCTCTTTGATAGCCTTATTTCTGTGGGATCTGACTACAGATATTTCCTTTCCCTTTGAAGACTATAGGGCCAAAGGAAATATCCTCCGATAACCAAGAGAAAGAAGCTTTCTGAGAAACTTCTTTGTGTTATGTGAAATCATCTCACAGAGTTACAGCTTTCCCCTCAAGAAGCCTTTCGCTAAGACGGTTCTTGTGGAATTGGCAAAGTGATATTTGGAAGCCCATAGAGGGCTATGGTGAAAAAGGAAATATCCTCCGATGAAATCTAGAAAGAAGCTTTCTGAGAAACTGCTTAGTGTTCTGTTAATTCATCTCACAGAGTTACATCTGTATTTCGTGGATCTCTTTGCTAACCTTATTTCTGTGGAATCTGACAACAGATATTTCCTTTCCCTTTGAAGACTATTGGGCCAAAGGAAATATCCTCCGATAACCAAGAGGAAGAAGCTTTCTGAGAAACTTCTTTGTGTTCTGTGAAATCATCTCACAGAGTTACAGCTTTCCCCTCAAGAAGCCTTTCGCTAAGACAGTTCTTGTGGAATTGGCAAAGTGATATTTGGAAGCCCATAGAGGGCTATGGTGAAAAAGGAAATATCCTCCGATGAAATCTGGAAAGAAGCTTTCTGAGAAACTGCTTAGTGTTCTGTTAATTCATCTCACAGAGTTACATCTGTATTTCGTGGATCTCTTTGCTAGCCTTATTTCTGTGGAATCTGACAACAGATATTTCCTTTCCCTTTGAAGACTATTGGGCCAAAGGAAATATCCTCCGATAACCAAGAGGAAGAAGCTTTCTGAGAAACTTCTTTGTGTTCTGTGAAATCATCTCACAGAATTACAGCTTTTCCCTCAAGAAGCCTTTCGCTAAGACAGTTCTTGTGGAATTGGCAAAGTGATATTTGGAAGCCCATAGAGGGCTATGGTGAAAAAGGAAATATCCTCCGATGAAATCTGGAAAGAAGCTTTCTGAGAAACTGCTTAGAGTTCTGTTAATTCATCTCACAGAGTTACATTTGTATTTCGTGGATCTCTTTGCAAGCCTTATTTCTGTGGAATCTGACAACAGATATTTCCTTTCTCTTTGAAGACTATAGGGCCAAAGGAAATATCCTCCGATTACAAAGAGAAAGAAGCTTTCTGAGAAACTTCTTTGTGTTCTGTGAAATCATCTCACAGAGTTACAGCTTTCCCCTCAAGAAGCCTTTCGCTAATACAGTTCTTGTGGAATTGGCAAAGTGATATTTGGAAGCCCTTAGAGGGCTATGGTGAAAAAGGAAATATCCTCCGATGAAATCTGGAAAGCAGCTTTCTGAGAAACTGCTTAGTGTTCTGTTAATTCATCTCACAGAGTTACATCTGTATATCGTGGATCTCTTTGCTAGCCTTATTTCTGTGGAATCTGACAACATATATTTCCTTTCCCTTTGAAGACTATAGGGCCAAAGGAAATACCCTCCGATAACCAAGAGAAAGAAGCTTCCTGAGAAACTTCTTTGTGTTCTGTGAAATCATCTCACAGAGTTACAGCTTTCCCATCAAGAAGCCTTTCGCTAAGACAGTTCTTGTGGAATTGGCAAAGTGATATTTGGAAGCCCTTAGAGGGCTATGGTGAAAAAGGAAATATCCTCCGATGAAATCTGGAAAGAAGCTTTCTGAGAAACTGCTTAGTGTTCTGTTAATTCATCTCACAGAGTTACATCTGTATTTCGTGGATCTCTTTGCTAGCCTTATTTCTGTGGAATCTGACAACAGATATTTCCTTTCCCTTTGAAGACTATAGGGCCAAAGGAAATACCCTCCGATAACAAAGAGAAAGAAGCTTTCTGAGAAACTTCTTTGTGTTCTGTGAAATCATCACACAGAGTTACAGCTTTCCCCTCAAGAAGCCTTTCGCTAAGACAGTTCTTGTGGAATTGGCAAAGTGATATTTGGAAGCCCATAGAGGGCTATGGTGAAAAAGGGAATATCCTCCGATGAAATCTGGAAAGAAGCTTTCTGAGAAACTGCTTAGTGTTCTGTTAATTCATCTCGCAGAGTGACATCTGTATTTCGTGGATCTCTTTGCTAGCCTTATTTCTGTGGAATCTGACAACAGATATTTCCTTTCCCTTTGAAGACTATAGGGCCAAAGGAAATATCCTCTGATAACCAAGAGAAAGAAGCTTTCTGAGAAACTTCTTTGTGTTCTGTGAAATCATCTCACAGAGTTACAGCTTTCCCCTCAAGAAGCCTTTCGCTAAGACAGTTCTTGTGGATTTGGCAAAGTGATATTTGGCAGCCCATAGAGGGCTATGGTGAAAAAGGAAATATCCTCCAATGAAATCTGGAAAGAAGCTTTCTGAGAAACTGCTTAGTGTTCTGTTAATTCATCTCACAGAGTTACATCTGTATTTCGTGGATCTCTTCGCTAGTCTTATTTCTGTGGAATCTGACAACAGATATTTCCTATCCCTTTGAAGAATATAGGGCCTAAGGAAATATCCTCCGATAACAGAGAGAAAGAAGCTTTCTGAGAAACTTCTTTGTGTTCTGTGAAATCATCTCACAGAGTTACAGCTTTCCCCTCAAGAAGCCTTTCGCTAAGACAGTTCTTGTGGAATTGGCAAAGTGATATTTGGAAGCCCATAGAGGGCTATGGTGAAAAAGGAATATCCTCCGATGAAATCTGGAAAGCAGCTTTCTGAGAAACTGCTTAGTGTTCTGTTAATTCATCTCACAGAGTTACATCTGTATTTCGTGGATCTCTTTGCTAGCCTTATTTCTGTGGAATCTGACAACAGATATTTCCTTTCCCTTTGAAGACTATAGGGCCAAAGGAAATATCCTCCGATAACCAAGAGAAAGAAGCTTTCTGTGAAACTTCTTTGTGTTCTGTGAAATCATCTCACAGAGTTACAGCTTTCCCCTCAAGAAGCCTTTCGCTAAGACAGTTCTTGTGGAATTGGCAAAGTGATATTTGGAAGCCCATAGAGGGCTATGGTGAAAAAGGAAATATCCTCCGATGAAATCTGGAAAGAAGCTTTCTGAGAAACTGCTTAGTGTTCTGTTAATTCATCTCACAGAGTTACATCTGTATTTCGTGAATCTCTTTGCTAGCCTTATTTCTATGGAATCTGACAACAGATATTTCCTTTCCCTATGAAGACTATAGGGCCAAAGGAAATATCCTCCGATAACAGAGAGAAAGAAGCTTTCTGAGAAACTTCTTTGTGTTCTGTGAAATCATCTCACAGAGTTACAGCTTTCCCCTCAAGAAGCCTTTCGCTAAGACAGTTCTTGTGGAATTGGCAAAGTGATATTTGGAAGCCCATAGAGGGCTATGGTGAAAAAGGAAATATCCTCCGATGAAATCTGGAAAGAAGCTTTCTGAGAAACTGCTTAGTGTTCTGTTAATTCATCTCACAGAGTTACATCTGTATTTCGTGGATCTCTTTGCTAGCCTTATTTCTGTGGAATCTGACAACAGATATTTCCTTTCCCTTTGAAGACTATTGGGCCAAAGGAAATATCCTCTGATAACCAAGAGGAAGAAGCTTTCTGAGAAACTTCTTTGTGTTCTGTGAAATCATCTCACAGACTTACAGCTTTTCCCTCAAGAAGCCTTTCGCTAAGACAGTTCTTGTGGAGTTGGCAAAGTGATATTTGGAAGCCCATAGAGGGCTATGGTGAAAAAGGAAATATCCTCCGATGAAATCTGGAAAGAAGCTTTCTGAGAAACTGCTTAGAGTTCTGTTAATTCATCTCACAGAGTTACATTTGTATTTCGTGGATCTCTTTGCAAGCCTTATTTCTGTGGAATCTGACAACAGATATTTCCTTTCTCTTTGAAGACTATAGGGCCAAAGGAAATATCCTCCGATTACAAAGAGAAAGAAGCTTTCTGAGAAACTTCTTTGTGTTCTGTGAAATCATCTCACAGAGTTACAGCTTTCCCCTCAAGAAGCCTTTCGCTAATACAGTTCTTGTGGAATTGGCAAAGTGATATTTGGAAGCCCTTAGAGGGCTATGGTGAAAAAGGAAATATCCTCCGATGAAATCTGGAAAGCAGCTTTCTGAGAAACTGCTTAGTGTTCTGTTAATTCATCTCACAGAGTTACATCTGTATATCGTGGATCTCTTTGCTAGCCTTATTTCTGTGGAATCTGACAACAGATATTTCCTTTCCCTTTGAAGACTATAGGGCCAAAGGAAATATCCTCCGATAACCAAGAGAAAGAAGCTTCATGAGAAACTTCTTTGTGTTCTGTGAAATCATCTCACAGAGTTACAGCTTTCCCATCAAGAAGCCTTTCGCTAAGACAGTTCTTGTGGAATTGGCAAAGTGATATTTGGAAGCCCTTAGAGGGCTATGGTGAAAAAGGAAATATCCTCCGATGAAATCTGGAAAGAAGCTTTCTGAGAAACTGCTTAGTGTTCTGTTAATTCATCTCACAGAGTTACATCTGTATTTCGTGGATCTCTTTGCTAGCCTTATTTCTGTGGAATCTGACAACAGATATTTCCTTTCCCTTTGAAGACTATAGGGCCAAAGGAAATATCCTCCGATAACAAAGAGAAAGAAGCTTTCTGAGAAACTTCTTTGTGTTCTGTGAAATCATCACACAGAGTTACAGCTTTCCCCTCAAGAAGCCTTTCGCTAAGACAGTTCCTGTGGAATTGGCAAAGTGATATTTGGAAGCCCATAGAGGGCTATGGTGAAAAAGGAAATATCCTCCGATGAAATCTGGAAAGAAGCTTTCTGAGAAACTGCTTAGTGTTCTGTTAATTCATCTCGCAGAGTTACATCTGTATTTCGTGGATCTCTTTGCTAGCCTTATTTCTGTGGAATCTGACAACAGATATTTCCTTTCCCTTTGAAGACTATAGGGCCAAAGGAAATATCCTCTGATAACCAAGAGAAAGAAGCTTTCTGAGAAACTTCTTTGTGTTCTGTGAAATCATCTCACAGAGTTACAGCTTTCCCCTCAAGAAGCCTTTCGCTAAGACAGTTCTTGTGGAATTGGCAAAGTGATATTTGGCAGCCCATAGAGGGCTATGGTGAAAAAGGAAATATCCTCCGATGAAATCTGGAAAGAAGCTTTCTGAGAAACTGCTTAGTGTTCTGTTAATTCATCTCACAGAGTTACATCTGTATTTCGTGGATCTCTTCGCTAGTCTTATTTCTGTGGAATCTGACAACAGATATTTCCTATCCCTTTGAAGACTATAGGGCCTAAGGAAATATCCTCCGATAACAGAGAGAAAGAAGCTTTCTGAGAAACTTCTTTGTGTTCTGTGAAATCATCTCACAGAGTTACAGCTTTCCCCTCAAGAAGCCTTTCGCTAAGACAGTTCTTGTGGAATTGGCAAAGTGATATTTGGAAGCCCATAGAGGGCTATGGTGAAAAAGGAAATATCCTCCGATGAAATCTGGAAAGCAGCTTTCTGAGAAACTGCTTAGTGTTCTGTTAATTCATCTCACAGAGTTACATCTGTATTTCGTGGATCTCTTTGCTAGCCTTATTTCTGTGGAATCTGACAACAGATATTTCCTTTCCCTTTGAAGACTATAGGGCCAAAGGAAATATCCTCCGATAACCAAGAGAAAGAAGCTTTCTGTGAAACTTCTTTGTGTTCTGTGAAATCATCTCACAGAGTTACAGCTTTCCCCTCAAGAAGCCTTTCGCTAAGACAGTTCTTGTGGAATTGGCAAAGTGATATTTGGAAGCCCATAGAGGGCTATGGTGAAAAAGGAAATATCCTCCGATGAAATCTGGAAAGAAGCTTTCTGAGAAACTGCTTAGTGTTCTGTTAATTCATCTCACAGAGTTACATCTGTATTTCGTGAATCTCTTTGCTAGCCTTATTTCTATGGAATCTGACAACAGATATTTCTTTTCTCTTTGAAGACTATAGGGCCAAAGGAAATATCCTCCGATTACAAAGAGAAAGAAGCTTTCTGAGAAACTTCTTTGTGTTCTGTGAAATCATCTCACAGAGTTACAGCTTTCCCCTCAAGAAGCCTTTCGCTAATACAGTTCTTGTGGAATTGGCAAAGTGATATTTGGAAGCCCTTAGAGGGCTATGGTGAAAAAGGAAATATCCTCCGATGAAATCTGGAAAGCAGCTTTCTGAGAAACTGCTTAGTGTTCTGTTAATTCATCTCACAGAGTTACATCTGTATATCGTGGATCTCTTTGCTAGCCTTATTTCTGTGGAATCTGACAACAGATATTTCCTTTCCCTTTGAAGACTATAGGGCCAAAGGAAATATCCTCCGATAACCAAGAGAAAGAAGCTTCCTGAGAAACTTCTTTGTGTTCTGTGAAATCATCTCACAGAGTTACAGCTTTCCCATCAAGAAGCCTTTCGCTAAGACAGTTCTTGTGGAATTGGCAAAGTGATATTTGGAAGCCCTTAGAGGGCTATGGTGAAAAAGGAAATATCCTCCGATGAAATCTGGAAAGAAGCTTTCTGAGAAACTGCTTAGTGTTCTGTTAATTCATCTCACAGAGTTACATCTGTATTTCGTGGATCTCTTTGCTAGCCTTATTTCTGTGGAATCTGACAACAGATATTTCCTTTCCCTTTGAAGACTATAGGGCCAAAGGAAATATCCTCCGATAACAAAGAGAAAGAAGCTTTCTGAGAAACTTCTTTGTGTTCTGTGAAATCATCTCACAGAGTTACAGCTTTCCCCTCAAGAAGCCTTTCGCTAAGACAGTTCTTGTGGAATTGGCAAAGTGATATTTGGAAGCCCATAGAGGGCTATGGTGAAAAAGGAAATATCCTCCGATGAAATCTGGAAAGCATCTTTCTGAGAAACTGCTTAGTGTTCTGTTAATTCATCTCACAGAGTTACATCTGTATTTCGTGGATCTCTTTGCTAGCCTTATTTCTGTGGAATCTGACAACAGATATTTCCTTTCCCTTTGAAGACTATAGGGCCAAAGGAAATATCCTCCGATAACCAAGAGAAAGAAGCTTTCTGAGAAACTTCTTTGTGTTCTGTGAAATCATCTCACAAAGTTACAGCTTTCCCCTCAAGAAGCCTTTCGCTAAGACAATTTTTGTGGAATTGGCAAAGTGATATTTGGAAGCCCAAAGAGGGCTACGGTGAAAGGAAATATCCTCCGATGAAATCTGGAAAGAAGCTTTCTGAGAAACTGCTTAGTGTTCTGTTAATTAATCTCACAGAGTTACGCCTGTATTTCGTGGATCTCTTTGCTAGTCTTATTTCTGTGGAATCTGACAACAGATATTTCCTTTCCCTTTGAAGACTATAGGGCCAAAGGAAATATCCTCCGATAGAAAAGAGAAAGAAGCTTTCTGAGAAAATTCTTTGTGTTCTGTGAAATCATCTCACAGAGTTACAGCTTTCCCCTCAAGACGTCTTTCGCTAAGACAGTTCTTGTGGCATTGGCAAAGTGTTATTTGGAAGCCCATAGAGGGCTATGGTGAAAAAGGAAATATCCTCCGATGAAATCTGGAAAGAAGCTTTCTGAGAAACTGCTTAGTGTTCTGTTAATTCATCTCACAGAGTTACATCTGTATTTCGTGGATCTCTTTGCTAGTCTTATTTCTGTGGAATCTGACAACAGATATTTCCTATCCCTTTGAAGACTATAGGGCCTAAGGAAATATCCTCCGATAACAAAGAGAAAGAAGCTTTCTGAGAAACTTCTTTGTGTTCTGTGAAATCATCTCACAGAGTTACAGCTTTCCCCTCAAGAAGCCTTTCGCTAAGACAGTTCTTGTGGAATTGGCAAAGTGATATTTGGAAGCCCATAGAGGGCTATGGTGAAAAAGGAAATATCCTCCGATGAAATCTGGAAAGAAGCTTTCTGAGAAACTGCTTAGTGTTCTGTTAATTCATCTCACAGAGTTACATTTGTATTTCGTGGATCTCTTTGCAAGCCTTATTTCTGTGGAATCTGACAACAGATATTTCCCTTCTCTTTGAAGACTATAGGGCCAAAGGAAATATCCTCCGATTACAAAGAGAAAGAAGCTTTCTGAGAAACTTCTTTGTGTTCTGTGAAACCATCTCACAGAGTTACAGCTTTCCCCTCAAGAAGCCTTTCGCTAACACAGTTCTTGTGGAATTGGCAAAGTGATATTTGGAAGCCCTTAGAGGGCTATGGTGAAAAAGGAAATATCCTCCCATGAAATCTGGAAAGCAGCTTTCTGAGAAACTGCTTAGTGTTCTGTTAATTCATCTCACAGAGTTACATCTGTATATCGTGGATCTCTTTGCTAGCCTTATTTCTGTGGAATCTGACAACAGATATTTCCTTTCCCTTTGAAGACTATAGGGCCAAAGGAAATATCCTCCGATAACCAAGAGAAAGAAGCTTCCTGAGAAACTTCTTTGTGTTCTGTGAAATCATCTCACAGAGTTACAGCTTTCCCATCAAGAAGCCTTTCGCTAAGACAGTTCTTGTGGAATTGGCAAAGTGATATTTGGAAGCCCTTAGAGGGCTATGGTGAAAAAGGAAATATCCTCCGATGAAATCTGGAAAGAAGCTTTCTGAGAAACTGCTTAGTGTTCTGTTAATTCATCTCACAGAGTTACATCTGTATTTCGTGGATATCTTTGCTAGCCTTATTTCTGTGGAATCTGACAACAGATAATTCCTTTCCCTTTGAAGACTATTGGGCCAAAGGAAATATCCTCCGATAACAAAGAGAAAGAAGCTTTCTGAGAAACTTCTTTGTGTTCTGTGAAATCATCTCACAGAGTTACAGCTTTCCCCTCAAGAAGCCTTTCGCTAAGACAGTTCTTGTGGAATTGGCAAAGTGATATTTGGAAGCCCATAGAGGGCTATGGTGAAAAAGGAAATATCCTCCGATGAAATCTGGAAAGCAGCTTTCTGAGAAACTGCTTAGTGTTCTGTTAATTCATCTCACAGAGTTACATCTGTATTTCGTGGATCTCTTTGCTAGCCTTATTTCTGTGGAATCTGACAACAGATATTTCCTTTCCCTTTGAAGACTATAGGGCCAAAGGAAATATCCTCCGTTAACCAAGAGAAAGAAGCTTTCTGAGAAACTTCTTTGTGTTCTGTGAAATCATCTCACAGAGTTACAGCTTTCCCCTCAAGAAGCCTTTCGCTAAGACAATTTTTGTGGAATTGGCAAAGTGATATTTGGAAGCCCATAGAGGGCTACGGTGAAAAAGGAAATATCCTCCGATGAAATCTGGAAAGAAGCTTTCTGAGAAACTGCTTAGTGTTCTGTTAATTAATCTCACAGAGTTACGCCTGTATTTCGTGGATCTCTTTGCTAGTCTTATTTCTGTGGAATCTGACAACAGATATTTCCTTTCCCTTTGAAGACTATAGGGCCAAAGGAAATATCCTCCGATAGAAAAGAGAAAGAAGCTTTCTGAGAAAATTCTTTGTGTTCTGTGAAATCATCTCACAGAGTTACAGCTTTCCCCTCAAGACGTCTTTCGCTAAGACAGTTCTTGTGGCATTGGCAAAGTGTTATTTGGAAGCCCATAGAGGGCTATGGTGAAAAAGGAAATATCCTCCGATGAAATCTGGAAAGAAGCTTTCTGAGAAACTGCTTAGTGTTCTGTTAATTCATCTCACAGAGTTACATCTGTATTTCGTGGATCTGTTTGCTAGTCTTATTTCGTGGAATCTGACAACATATATTTCCTATCCCTTTGAAGACTATAGGGCCAAAGGAAATATCCTCCGATAACAAAGAGAAAGAAGCTTTCTGAGAAACTTCTTTGTGTTCTGTGAAATCATCTCACAGAGTTACAGCTTTCTCCTCAAGAAGCCTTTCGCTAAGACAGTTCTTGTGGAATTGGCAAAGTGATATTTGGAAGCCCATAAGAGGGCTATGTTGAAAAAGGAAATATCCTCCGATGAAATCTGGAAAGAAGCTTTCAGAGAAACTGCTTAGTGTTCTTTTAATTCATCTCACAGAGTTACATCTGTATTTCGTGGATCTCTTTGCTAGCCCTATTTCTGTGGAATCTGACTACAGATATTTCCTTTCCCTTTGAAGACTATAGGGCCAAAGGAAATATCCTCCGATAACCAAGAGAAAGAAGCTTTCTGAGAAACTCCTTTGTGTTCTGTGAAATCATCTCACAGAGTTACAGGTTTCCCCTCAAGAAGCCTTTCGCTAAGACAGTTCTTGTGGAATTGGCAAAGTGATATTTGGAAGCCCATAGAGGGCTATGGTGATAAAGGAAATATCCTCCGATGAAATCTGGAAAGAAGCATTCTGAGAATCTGCTTAGTGTTCTGTTAATTCATCTCACAGAGTTACATCTGTATTTCGTGGATCTCTTTGATAGTCTTATTTCTGTGGAATCTGACAACAGATATTTCCTATCCCTTTGAAGACTATAGGGCCTAAGGAAATATCCTCCGATAAGAAAGAGAAAGAAGCTTTCTGAGAAACTTCTTTGTGTTCTGTGAAATCATCTCACAGAGTTACAGCTTTCCCCTCAAGAAGCCTTTCGCTGAGACAGTTCTTGTGGAATTGGCAAAGTGATATTTGGAAGCCCATAGAGGGCTATGGTGAAAAAGTAAATATCCTCCGATGAAATCTGGAAAGAAGCTTTCTGAGAATCTGCTTAGTGTTCTGTTAATTCATCTCACAGAGTTACATCTGTATTTCGTGGATCTCTTTGCTAGTCTTATTTCTGTGGAATCTGACAACAGATATTTCCTATCCCTTTGAAGACTATAGGGCCTAAGGAAATATCCTCCGATAACAAAGAGAAAGAAGCTTTCTGAGAAACTTCTTTGTGTTCTGTGAAATCATCTCACAGAGTTACAGCTTTCCCCTCAAGAAGCCTTTCGCTAAGACAGTTCTTGTGGAATTGGCAAAGTGATATTTGGAAGCCCATAGAGGGCTATGGTGAAAAAGTAAATATCCTCCGATGAAATCTGGAAATAAGCTTTCTGAGAAACTGCTTAGTGTTCTGTTAATTCATCTCACAGAGTTACATCTGTATTTGGTGGATCTCTTTGCTAGCCTTATTTCTGTGGAATCTGACAACAGATATTTCCTTTCCCTTTGAAGACTATAGGGCCAAAGGAAATATCCTCCGATAACAAAGAGAAAGAAGCTTTCTGAGAAACTTCTTTGTGTTCTGTGAAATCATCACACAGAGTTACAGCTTTCCCCTCAAGAAGCCTTTCGCTAAGACAGTTCTTGTGGAATTGGCAAAGTGATATTTGGAAGCCCATAGAGGGCTATGGTGAAAAAGGAAATATCCTCCGATGAAATCTGGAAAGAAGCTTTCTGAGAAACTGCTTAGTGTTCTGTTAATTCATCTCGCAGAGTTACATCTGTATTTCGTGGATCTCTTCGCTAGCCTTATTTCTGTGGAATCTGACAACAGATATTTCCTTTCCCTTTGAAGACTATAGGGCCAAAGGAAATATCCACTGATAACCAAGAGAAAGAAGCTTTCTGAGAAACTTCTTTGTGTTCTGTGAAATCATCTCACAGAGTTACAGCTTTCCCCTCAAGAAGCCTTTCGCTAAGACAGTTCTTGTGGAATTGGCAAAGTGACATTTGGCAGCCCATAGAGGGCTATGGTGAAAAAGGAAATATCCTCCGATGAAATCTGGAAAGAAGCTTTCTGAGAAACTGCTTAGTGTTCTGTTAATTCATCTCACAGAGTTACATCTGTATTTCGTGGATCTCTTCGCTAGTCTTATTTCTGTGGAATCTGACAACAGATATTTCCTATCCCTTTGAAGACTATAGGGCCTAAGGAAATATCCTCCGATAACAGAGAGAAAGAAGCTTTCTGAGAAACTTCTTTGTGTTCTGTGAAATCATCTCACAGAGTTACAGCTTTCCCCTCAAGAAGCCTTTCGCTAAGACAGTTCTTGTGGAATTGGCAAAGTGATATTTGGAAGCCCTTAGAGGGCTATGGTGAAAAAGGAAATATCCTCCGATGAAATCTGGAAAGCAGCTTTCTGAGAAACTGCTTAGTGTTCTGTTAATTCATCTCACAGAGTTACATCTGTATATCGTGGATCTCTTTGCTAGCCTTATTTCTGTGGAATCTGACAACAGATATTTCCTTTCCCTTTGAAGACTATAGGGCCAAAGGAAATATCCTCCGATAACCAAGAGAAAGAAGCTTCCTGAGAAACTTCTTTGTGTTCTGTGAAATCATCTCACAGAGTTACAGCTTTCCCATCAAGAATCCTTTCGCTAAGACAGTTCTTGTGGAATTGGCAAAGTGATATTTGGAAGCCCTTAGAGGGCTATGGTGAAAAAGGAAATATCCTCCGATGAAATCTGGAAAGAAGCTTTCTGAGAAACTGCTTAGTGTTCTGTTAATTCATCTCACAGAGTTACATCTGTATTTCGTGGATATCTTTGCTAGTCTTATTTCTGTGGAATCTGACAACAGATATTTCCTTTCCCTTTGAAGACTATTGGGCCAAAGGAAATATCCTCCGATAACAAAGAGAAAGAAGCTTTCTGAGAAACTTCTTTGTGTTCTGTGAAATCATCTCACAGAGTTACAGCTTTCCCCTCAAGAAGCCTTTCGCTAAGACAGTTCTTGTGGAATTGGCAAAGTGATATTTGGAAGCCCATAGAGGGCTATGGTGAAAAAGGAAATATCCTCCGATGAAATCTGGAAAGCAGCTTTCTGAGAAACTGCTTAGTGTTCTGTTAATTCATCTCACAGAGTTACATCTGTATTTCGTGGATCTCTTTGCTAGCCTTATTTCTGTGGAATCTGACAACAGATATTTCCTTTCCCTTTGAAGACTATAGGGCCAAAGGAAATATCCTCCGATAACCAAGAGAAAGAAGCTTTCTGAGAAACTTCTTTGTGTTCTGTGAAATCATCTCACAGAGTTACAGCTTTCCCCTCAAGAAGCCTTTCGCTAAGACAATTTTTGTGGAATTGGCAAACTGATATTTGGAAGCCCATAGAGGGCTACGGTGAAAAAGGAAATATCCTCCGATGAAATCTGGAAAGAAGCTTTCTGAGAAACTGCTTAGTGTTCTGTTAATTAATCTCACAGAGTTACGCCTGTATTTCGTGGATCTCTTTGCTAGTCTTATTTCTGTGGAATCTGACAACAGATATTTCCTTTCCCTTTGAAGACTATAGGGCCAAAGGAAATATCCTCCGATAGAAAAGAGAAAGAAGCTTTCTGAGAAAATTCTTTGTGTTCTGTGAAATCATCTCACAGAGTTACAGCTTTCCCCTCAAGACGTCTTTCGCTAAGACAGTTCTTGTGGCATTGGCAAAGTGTTATTTGGAAGCCCATAGAGGGCTATGGTGAAAAAGGAAATATCCTCCGATGAAATCTGGAAAGAAGCTTTCTGAGAAACTGCTTAGTGTTCTGTTAATTCATCTCACAGAGTTACATCTGTATTTCGTGGATCTCTTTGCTAGTCTTATTTCGTGGAATCTGACAACATATATTTCCTATCCCTTTGAAGACTATAGGGCCAAAGGAAATATCCTCCGATAACAAAGAGAAAGAAGCTTTCTGAGAAACTTCTTTGTGTTCTGTGAAATCATCTCACAGAGTTACAGCTTTCCCCTCAAGAAGCCTTTCGCTAAGACAGTTCTTGTGGAATTGGCAAAGTGATATTTGGAAGCCCATAAGAGGGCTATGTTGAAAAAGGAAATATCCTCCGATGAAATCTGGAAAGAAGCTTTCATAGAAACTGCTTAGTGTTCTTTTAATTCATCTCACAGAGTTACATCTGTATTTCGTGGATCTCTTTGCTAGCCCTATTTCTGTGGAATCTGACTACAGATATTTCCTTTCCCTTTGAAGACTATAGGGCCAAAGGAAATATCCTCCGATAACCAAGAGAAAGAAGCTTTCTGAGAAACTCCTTTGTGTTCTGTGAAATCATCTCACAGAGTTACATGTTTCCCCTCAAGAAGCCTTTCGCTAAGACAGTTCTTGTGGAATTGGCAAAGTGATATTTGGAAGCCCATAGAGGGCTATGGTGATAAAGGAAATATCCTCCGATGAAATCTGGAAAGAAGCATTCTGAGAATCTGCTTAGTGTTCTGTTAATTCATCTCACAGAGTTACATCTGTATTTGGTGGATCTCTTTGCTAGTCTTATTTCTGTGGAATCTGACAACAGATATTTCCTATCCCTTTGAAGACTATAGGGCCTAAGGAAATATCCTCCGATAAAAAAGAGAAAGAAGCTTTCTGAGAAACTTCTTTGTGTTCTGTGAAATCATCTCACAGAGTTACAGCTTTCCCCTCAAGAAGCCTTTCGCTAAGACAGTTCATTTGGAATTGGCAAAGTGATATTTGGAAGCCCATAGAGGGCTATGGTGAAAAAGTAAATATCCTCCGATGAAATCTGGAAAGAAGCTTTCTGAGAATCTGCTTAGTGTTCTGTTAATTCATCTCACAGAGTTACATCTGTATTTCGTGGATCTCTTTGCTAGTCTTATTTCTGTGGAATCTGACAACAGATATTTCCTATCCCTTTGAAGACTATAGGGCCTAAGGAAATATCCTCCGATAACAAAGAGAAAGAAGCTTTCTGAGAAACTTCTTTGTGTTCTGTGAAATCATCTCACAGAGTTACAGCTTTCCCCTCAAGAAGCCTTTCGCTAAGACAGTTCTTGTGGAATTGGCAAAGTGATATTTGGAAGCCCATAGAGGGCTATGGTGAAAAAGGAAATATCCTCCGATGAAATCTGGAAATAAGCTTTCTGAGAAACTGCTTAGTGTTCTGTTAATTCATCTCACAGAGTTACATCTGTATTTGGTGGATCTCTTTGCTAGCCTTATTTCTGTGGAATCTGACAACAGATATTTCCTTTCCCTTTGAAGACTATAGGGCCAAAGGAAATATCCTCCGATAACAAAGAGAAAGAAGCTTTCTGAGAAACTTCTTTGTGTTCTGTGAAATCATCACACAGAGTTACAGCTTTCCCCTCAAGAAGCCTTTCGCTAAGACAGTTCTTGTGGAATTGGCAAAGTGATATTTGGAAGCCCATAGAGGGCTATGGTGAAAAAGGAAATATCCTCCGATGAAATCTGGAAAGAAGCTTTCTGAGAAACTGCTTAGTGATATGTTAATTCATCTCGCAGAGTTACATCTGTATTTCGTGGATCTCTTCGCTAGCCTTATTTCTGTGGAATCTGACAACAGATATTTCCTTTCCCTTTGAAGACTATAGGGCCAAAGGAAATATCCTCTGATAACCAAGAGAAAGAAGCTTTCTGAGAAACTTCTTTGTGTTCTGTGAAATCATCTCACAGAGTTACAGCTTTCCCCTCAAGAAGCCTTTCGCTAAGACAGTTCTTGTGGAATTGGCAAAGTGATATTTGGCAGCCCATAGAGGGCTATGGTGAAAAAGGAAATATCCTCCGATGAAATCTGGAAAGAAGCTTTCTGAGAAACTGCTTAGTGTTCTGTTAATTCATCTCACAGAGTTACATCTGTATTTCGTGGATCTCTTCGCTAGTCTTATTTCTGTGGAATCTGACAACAGATATTTCCTATCCCTTTGAAGACTATAGGGCCTAAGGAAATATCCTCCGATAACAGAGAGAAAGAAGCTTTCTGAGAAACTTCTTTGTGTTCTGTGAAATCATCTCACAGAGTTACAGCTTTCCCCTCAAGAAGCCTTTCGCTAAGACAGTTCTTGTGGAATTGGCAAAGTGATATTTGGAAGCCCATAGAGGGCTATGGTGAAAAAGGAAATATCCTCCGATGAAATCTGGAAAGAAGCTTTCTGAGAAACTGCTTAGAGTTCTGTTAATTCATCTCACAGAGTTACATTTGTATTTCGTGGATCTCTTTGCAAGCCTTATTTCTGTGGAATCTGACAACAGATATTTCCTCTCTCTTTGAAGACTATAGGGCCAAAGGAAATATCCTCCGATTACAAAGAGAAAGAAGCTTTCTGAGAAACTTCTTTGTGTTCTGTGAAATCATCTCACAGAGTTACAGCTTTCCCCTCAAGAAGCCTTTCGCTAATACAGTTCTTGTGGAATTGGCAAAGTGATATTTGGAAGCCCTTAGAGGGCTATGGTGAAAAAGGAAATATCCTCCGATGAAATCTGGAAAGCAGCTTTCTGAGAAACTGCTTAGTGTTCTGTTAATTCATCTCACAGAGTTACATCTGTATATCGTGGATCTCTTTGCTAGCCTTATTTCTGTGGAATCTGACAACAGATATTTCCTTTCCCTTTGAAGACTATAGGGCCAAAGGAAATATCCTCCGATAACCAAGAGAAAGAAGCTTCCTGAGAAACTTCTTTGTGTTCTGTGAAATCATCTCACAGAGTTACAGCTTTCCCATCAAGAAGCCTTTCGCTAAGACAGTTCTTGTGGAATTGGCAAAGTGATATTTGGAAGCCCTTAGAGGGCTATGGTGAAAAAGGAAATATCCTCCGATGAAATCTGGAAAGAAGCTTTCTGAGAAACTGCTTAGTGTTCTGTTAATTCATCTCACAGAGTTACATCTGTATTTCGTGGATCTCTTTGCTAGCCTTATTTCTGTGGAATCTGACAACAGATATTTCCTTTCCCTTTGAAGACTATAGGGCCAAAGGAAATATCCTCCGATAACAAAGAGAAAGAAGCTTTCTGAGAAACTTCTTTGTGTTCTGTGAAATCATCTCACAGAGTTACAGCTTTCCCCTCAAGAAGCCTTTCGCTAAGACAGTTCTTGTGGAATTGGCAAAGTGATATTTGGAAGCCCATAGAGGGCTATGGTGAAAAAGGAAATATCCTCCGATGAAATCTGGAAAGCAGCTTTCTGAGAAACTGCTTAGTGTTCTGTTAATTCATCTCACAGAGTTACATCTGTATTTCGTGGATCTCTTTGCTAGCCTTATTTCTGTGGAATCTGACAACAGATATTTCCTTTCCCTTTGAAGACTATAGGGCCAAAGGAAATATCCTCCGATAACCAAGAGAAAGAAGCTTTCTGAGAAACTTCTTTGTGTTCTGTGAAATCATCTCACAGAGTTACAGCTTTCCCCTCAAGAAGCCTTTCGCTAAGACAATTTTTGTGGAATTGGCAAAGTGATATTTGGAAGCCCATAGAGGGCTACGGTGAAAAAGGAAATATCCTCCGATGAAATCTGGAAAGAAGCTTTCTGAGAAACTGCTTAGTGTTCTGTTAGTTAATCTCACAGAGTTACGCCTGTATTTCGTGGATCTCTTTGCTAGCCTTATTTCTGTGGAATCTGACAACAGATATTTCCTTTCCCTTTGAAGACTATAGGGCCAAAGGAAATATCCTCCGATAACCAAGAGAAAGAAGATTTCTGAGAAACTTCTTTGTGTTCTGTGAAATCATCTCACAGAGTTACAGCTTTCCCCTCAAGACGTCTTTCGCTAAGACAGTTCTTGTGGCATTGGCAAAGTGTTATTTGGAAGCCATAGAGGGCTATGGTGAAAAAGGAAATATCCTCCGATGAAATCTGGAAAGAAGCTTTCTGAGAAACTGCTTAGTGTTCTGTTAATTCATCTCACAGAGTTACATCTGTATTTCGTGGATCTCTTTGCTAGTCTTATTTCTGTGGAATCTGACAACATATATTTCCTATCCCTTTGAAGACTATAGGGCCAAAGGAAATATCCTCCGATAACAAAGAGAAAGAAGCTTTCTGAGAAACTTCTTTGTGTTCTGTGAAATCATCTCACAGAGTTACAGCTTTCCCCTCAAGAAGCCTTTCGCTAAGACAGTTCTTGTGGAATTGGCAAAGTGATATTTGGAAGCCCATAAGAGGGCTATGTTGAAAAAGGAAATATCCTCCGATGAAATCTGGAAAGAAGCTTTCAGAGAAACTGCTTAGTGTTTTCTTAATTCATCTCACAGAGTTACATCTGTATTTCGTGGATCTCTTTGCTAGCCCTATTTCTGTGGAATCTGACTACAGATATTTCCTTTCCCTTTGAAGACTATAGGGCCAAAGGAAATATCCTCCGATAACAAAGAGAAAGAAGCTTTCTGAGAAACTTCTTTGTGTTCTGTGAAATCATCTCACAGAGTTACAGGTTTCCCCTCAAGAAGCCTTTCGCTAAGACAGTTCTTGTGGAATTGGCAAAGTGATATTTGGAAGCCCATAGAGGGCTATGGTGATAAAGGAAATATCCTCCGATGAAATCTGGAAAGAAGCTTTCTGAGAATCTGCTTAGTGTTCTGTTAATTCATCTCACAGAGTTACATCTGTATTTCGTGGATCTCTTTGCTAGTCTTATTTCTGTGGAATCTGACAACAGATATTTCCTATCCCTTTGAAGACTATAGGGCCTAAGGAAATATTCTCCGATAACAAAGAGAAAGAAGCTTTCTGAGAAACTTCTTTGTGTTCTGTGAAATCATCTCACAGAGTTACAGCTTTCCCCTCAAGAAGCCTTTCGTTAAGACAGTTCTTGTGGAATTGGCAAAGTGATATTGGAAGCCCATAGAGGGCTATGGTGAAAAAGTAAATATCCTCCGATGAAATCTGGAAAGAAGCTTTCTGAGAATCTGCTTAGTGTTCTGTTAATTCATCTCACAGAGTTACATCTGTATTTCGTGGATCTCTTTGCTAGTCTTATTTCTGTGGAATCTGACAACAGATATTTCCTATCCCTTTGAAGACTATAGGGCCTAAGGAAATATCCTCCGATAACAAAGAGAAAGAAGCTTTCTGAGAAACTTCTTTGTGTTCTGTGAAATCATCTCACAGAGTTACAGCTTTCCCCTCAAGAAGCCTTTCGCTAAGACAGTTCTTGTGGAATTGGCAAAGTGATATTTGGAAGCCCATAGAGGGCTATGGTGAAAAAGGAAATATCCTCCGATGAAATCTGGAAATAAGCTTTCTGAGAAACTGCTTAGTGTTCTGTTAATTCATCTCACAGAGTTACATCTGTATTTGGTGGATCTCTTTGCTAGCCTTATTTCTGTGGAATCTGACAACAGATATTTCCTTTCCCTTTGAAGACTATAGGGCCAAAGGAAATATCCTCCGATAACAAAGAGAAAGAATCTTTCTGAGAAACTTCTTTGTGTTCTGTGAAATCATCACACAGAGTTACAGCTTTCCCCTCAAGAAGCCTTTCGCTAAGACAGTTCTTGTGGAATTGGCAAAGTGATATTTGGAAGCCCATAGAGGGCTATGGTGAAAAAGTAAATATCCTCCGATGAAATCTGGAAAGAAGCTTTCTGAGAAACTGCTTAGTGTTCTGTTAATTCATCTCGCAGAGTTACATCTGTATTTCGTGGATCTCTTCGCTAGCCTTATTTCTGTGGAATCTGACAACAGATATTTCCTTTCCCTTTGAAGACTATAGGGCCAAAGGAAATATCCTCTGATAACCAAGAGAAAGAAGCTTTCTGAGAAACTTCTTTGTGTTCTGTGAAATCATCTCACAGAGTTACAGCTTTCCCCTCAAGAAGCCTTTCGCTAAGACAGTTCTTGTGGAATTGGCAAAGTGATATTTGGAAGCCCATAGAGGTCTATGTTGAAAAAGGAAATATCCTCCGATGAAATCTGGAAAGAAGATTTCTGAGAAACTGCTTAGTGTTCTGTTATTTCATCTCACAGAGTTACATCTGTATTTCGTGGATCTCTTTGCTAGCCTTATTTCTGTGGGATCTGACTACAGATATTTCCTTTCCCTTTGAAGACTATAGGGCCAAAGGAAATATCCTCGGATAACCAAGAGAAAGAAGCTTTCTGAGAAACTTCTTTGTGTTATGTGAAATCATCTCACAGAGTTACAGCTTTCCCCTCAAGAAGCATTTCGCTAAGACGGTTCTTGTGGAATTGGCAAAGTGATATTTGGAAGCCCATAGAGGGCTATGGTGAAAAAGGAAATATCCTCCGATGAAATCTGGAAAGAAGCTTTCTGAGAAACTGCTTAGTGTTCTGTTAATTCATCTCACAGAGTTACATCTGTATTTCGTGGATCTCTTTGCTAGCCTTATTTCTGTGGAATCTAACAACAGATATTTCCTTTCCCTTTGAAGACTATTGGGCCAAAGGAAATATCCTCCGATAACAAAGAGGAAGAAGCTTTCTGAGAAACTTCTTTGTGTTCTGTGAAATCATCTCACAGACTTACAGTTTTTCCCTCAAGAAGCCTTTCGCTAAGACAGTTCTTGTGGAATTGGCAAAGTGATATTTGGAAGCCCATAGAGGGCTATGGTGAAAAAGGAAATATCCTCCGATGAAATCTGGAAAGAAGCTTTCTGAGAAACTGCTTAGTGTTCTGTTAATTCATCTCACAGAGTTACATCTGTATTTCGTGGATCTCTTTGCTAGCCTTATTTCTGTGGAATCTGACAACAGATATTTCCTTTCCCTTTGAAGACTATAGGGCCAAAGGAAATATCCTCCGATAACCAAGAGAAGGAAGCTTTCTGAGAAACTTGTTTGTGTTCTGTGAAATCATCTCACAGAGTTACAGCTTTCCCCTCAAGAAGCCTTTCGCTAAGACAATTTTTGTGGAATTGGCAAAGTGATATTTGGAAGCCCATAGAGGGCTACGGTGAAAAAGGAAATATCCTCCGATGAAATCTGGAAAGAAGCTTTCTGAGAAACTGCTTAGTGTTCTGTTAATTAATCTCACAGAGTTACGCCTGTATTTCGTGGATCTCTTTGCTAGTCTTATTTCTGTGGAATCTGACAACAGATATTTCCTTTCCCTTTGAAGACTATAGGGCCAAAGGAAATATCCTCCGATAGAAAAGAGAAAGAAGCTTTCTGAGAAAATTCTTTGTGTTCTGTGAAATCATCTCACAGAGTTACAGCTTTCCCCTCAAGACGTCTTTCGCTAAGACAGTTCTTGTGGCATTGGCAAAGTGTTATTTGGAAGCCCATAGAGGGCTATGGTGAAAAAGGAAATATCCTCCGATGAAATCTGGAAAGAAGCTTTCTGAGAAACTGCTTAGTGTTCTGTTAATTCATCTCACAGAGTTACATCTGTATTTCGTGGATCTCTTTGCTAGTCTTATTTCTGTGGAATCTGACAACATATATTTCCTATCCCTTTGAAGACTATAGGGCCAAAGGAAATATCCTCCGATAACAAAGAGAAAGAAGCTTTCTGAGAAACTTCTTTGTGTTCTGTGAAATCATCTCACAGAGTTACAGCTTTCCCCTCAAGAAGCCTTTCGCTAAGACAGTTCTTGTGGAATTGGCAAAGTGATATTTGGAAGCCCATAAGAGGGCTATGTTGAAAAAGGAAATATCCTCCAATGAAATCTGGAAAGAAGCTTTCAGAGAAACTGCTTAGTGTTCTGTTAATTCATCTCACAGAGTTACATCTGTATTTCGTGGATCTCTTTGCTAGCCCTATTTCTGTGGAATCTGACTACAGATATTTCCTTTCCCTTTGAAGACTATAGGGCCAAAGGAAATATCCTCCGATAACCAAGAGAAAGAAGCTTTCTGAGAAACTTCTTTGTGTTCTGTGAAATCATCTCACTGAGTTACAGCTTTCCCCTCAAGAAGCCTTTCGCTAAGACAGTTCTTGTGGAATTGGCAAAGTGATATTTGGAAGCCCATAGAGGTCTATGTTGAAAAAGGAAATATCCTCCGATGAAATCTGGAAAGAAGATTTCTGAGAAACTGCTTAGTGTTCTGTTATTTCATCTCACAGAGTTACATCTGTATTTCGTGGATCTCTTTGCTAGCCTTATTTCTGTGGGATCTGACTACAGATATTTCCTTTCCCTTTGAAGACTATAGGGCCAAAGGAAATATCCTCCGATAACCAAGAGAAAGAAGCTTTCTGAGAGACTTCTTTGTGTTATGTGAAATCATCTCACAGAGTTACAGCTTTCCCCTCAAGAAGCCTTTCGCTAAGACGGTTCTTGTGGAATTGGCAAAGTGATATTTGGAAGCCCATAGAGGGCTATGGTGAAAAAGGAAATATCCTCCGATGAAATCTGGAAAGAAGCTTTCTGAGAAACTGCTTAGTGTTCTGTTAATTCATCTCACAGAGTTACATCTGTATTTCGTGGATCTCTTTGCTAGCCTTATTTCTGTGGAATCTGACAACAGATATTTCCTTTCCCTTTGAAGACTATAGGGCCAAAGGAAATATCCTCCGATAACCAAGAGAAAGAAGCTTTCTGAGAAACTTCTTTGTGTTCTGTGAAATCATCTCACAGAGTTACAGCTTTCCCCTCAAGAAGCCTTTCGCTAAGACAATTTTTGTGGAATTGGCAAAGTGATATTTGGAAGCCCATAGAGGGCTACGTTGAAAAAGGAAATATCCTCCGATGAAATCTGGAAAGAAGCTTTCTGAGAAACTGCTTAGTGTTATGTTAATTAATCTCACAGAGTTACGCCTGTATTTCGTGGATCTCTTTGCTAGTCTTATTTCTGTGGAATCTGACAACAGATATTTCCTTTCCCTTTGAAGACTATAGGGCCAAAGGAAATATCCTCCGATAGAAAAGAGAAAGAAGCTTTCTGAGAAAATTCTTTGTGTTCTGTGAAATCATCTCACAGAGTTACAGCTTTCCCCTCAAGACGTCTTTCGCTAAGACAGTTCTTGTGGCATTGGCAAAGTGTTATTTGGAAGCCCATAGAGGGCTATGGTGAAAAAGGAAATATCCTCCGATGAAATCTGGAAAGAAGCTTTCTGAGAAACTGCTTAGTGTTCTGTTAATTCATCTCACAGAGTTACATCTGTATTTCGTGGATCTCTTTGCTAGTCTGATTTCTGTGGAATCTGACAACATATATTTCCTATCCCTTTGAAGACTATAGGGCCAAAGGAAATATCCTCCGATAACAAAGAGAAAGAAGCTTTCTGAGAAACTTCTTTGTGTTCTGTGAAATCATCTCACAGAGTTACAGCTTTCCCCTCAAGAAGCCTTTCGCTAAGACAGTTCTTGTGGAATTGGCAAAGTGATATTTGGAAGCCCATAAGAGGGCTATGTTGAAAAAGGAAATATCCTCCGATGAAATCTGGAAAGAAGCTTTCAGAGAAACTGCTTAGTGTTCTCTTAATTCATCTCACAGAGTTACATCTGTATTTCGTGGATCTCTTTGCTAGCCCTATTTCTGTGGAATCTGACTACAGATATTTCCTTTCCCTTTGAAGACTATAGGGCCAAAGGAAATATCCTCCGATAACCAAGAGGAAGAAGCTTTCTGAGAAACTTCTTTGTGTTCTGTTAAATCATCTCACTGAGTTACAGCTTTCCCCTCAAGAAGCCTTTCGCTAAGACAGTTCTTGTGGAATTGGCAAAGTGATATTTGGAAGCCCATAGAGGTCTATGTTGAAAAAGGAAATATCCTCCGATGAAATCTGGAAAGAAGATTTCTGAGAAACTGCTTAGTGTTCTGTTATTTCATCTCACAGAGTTACATCTGTATTTCGTGGATCTCTTTGCTAGCCTTATTTCTGTGGGATCTGACTACAGATATTTCCTTTCCCTTTGAAGACTATAGGGCCAAAGGAAATATCCTCCGATAACCAAGAGAAAGAAGCTTTCTGAGAGACTTCTTTGTGTTATGTGAAATCATCTCACAGAGTTACAGCTTTCCCCTCAAGAAGCCTTTCGCTAAGACGGTTCTTGTGGAATTGGCAAAGTGATATTTGGAAGCCCATAGAGGGCTATGGTGAAAAAGGAAATATCCTCCGATGAAATCTGGAAAGAAGCTTTCTGAGAAACTGCTTAGTGTTCTGTTAATTCATCTCACAGAGTTACATCTGTATTTCGTGGATCTCTTAGCTAGCCTTATTTCTGTGGAATCTGACAACAGATATTTC
Organism: Macaca nemestrina; assembly: GCF_043159975.1. NCBI lineage: Eukaryota > Metazoa > Chordata > Mammalia > Primates > Cercopithecidae > Macaca > Macaca nemestrina. The sequence goes on along the minus strand of NC_092141.1, from coordinate 29,539,645 downwards.
CTTTCCCTTTGAAGACTATAGGGCCAAAGGAAATATCCTCCGATAACCAAGAGAAAGAAGCTTTCTGAGAAACTTCTTTGTGTTCTGTGAAATCATCTCACAGAGTTACAGCTTTCCCCTCAAGAAGCCTTTCGCTAAGACAATTTTTGTGGAATTGGCAAAGTGATATTTGGAAGCCCATAGAGGGCTACGTTGAAAAAGGAAATATCCTCCGATGAAATCTGGAAAGAAGCTTTCTGAGAAACTGCTTAGTGTTATGTTAATTAATCTCACAGAGTTACGCCTGTATTTCGTGGATCTCTTTGCTAGTCTTATTTCTGTGGAATCTGACAACAGATATTTCCTTTCCCTTTGAAGACTATAGGGCCAAAGGAAATATCCTCCGATAGAAAAGAGAAAGAAGCTTTCTGAGAAAATTCTTTGTGTTCTGTGAAATCATCTCACAGAGTTACAGCTTTCCCCTCAAGACGTCTTTCGCTAAGACAGTTCTTGTGGCATTGGCAAAGTGTTATTTGGAAGCCCATAGAGGGCTATGGTGAAAAAGGAAATATCCTCCGATGAAATCTGGAAAGAAGCTTTCTGAGAAACTGCTTAGTGTTCTGTTAATTCATCTCACAGAGTTACATCTGTATTTCGTGGATCTCTTTGCTAGTCTTATTTCTGTGGAATCTGACAACATATATTTCCTTTCCCTTTGAAGACTATAGGGCCAAAGGAAATATCCTCCGATAACAAAGAGAAAGAAGCTTTCTGAGAAACTTCTTTGTGTTCTGTGAAATCATCTCACAGAGTTACAGCTTTCCCCTCAAGAAGCCTTTCGCTAAGACAGTTCTTGTGGAATTGGCAAAGTGATATTTGGAAGCCCATAAGAGGGCTATGTTGAAAAAGGAAATATCCTCCGATGAAATCTGGAAAGAAGCTTTCAGAGAAACTGCTTAGTGTTCTCTTAATTCATCTCACAGAGTTACATCTGTATTTCGTGGATCTCTTTGCTAGCCCTATTTCTGTGGAATCTGACTACAGATATTTCCTTTCCCTTTGAAGACTATAGGGCCAAAGGAAATATCCTCCGATAACCAAGAGGAAGAAGCTTTCTGAGAAACTTCTTTGTGTTCTGTTAAATCATCTCACAGAGTTACAGGTTTCCCCTCAAGAAGCCTTTCCCTAAGACAGTTCTTGTGGAATTGGCAAAGTGATATTTGGAAGCCCATAGAGGGCTATGGTGATAAAGGAAATATCCTCTGATGAAATCTGGAAAGAAGCTTTCTGAGAATCTGCTTAGTGTTCTGTTAATTCATCTCACAGAGTTACATCTGTATTTCGTGGATCTCTTTGCTAGTCTTATTTCTGTGGAATCTGACAACAGATATTTCCTATCCCTTTGAAGACTATAGGGCCTAAGGAAATATCCTCCGATAACAAAGAGAAAGAAGCTTTCTGAGAAACTTCTTTGTGTTCTGTGAAATCATCTCACAGAGTTACAGCTTTCCCCTCAAGAAGCCTTTCGCTAAGACAGTTCTTGTGGAATTGGCAAAGTGATATTTGGAAGCCCATAGAGGGCTATGGTGAAAAAGGAAATATCCTCCGATGAAATCTGGAAAGAAGCTTTCTGAGAATCTGCTTAGTGTTCTGTTAATTCATCTCACAGAGTTACATCTGTATTTCGTGGATCTCTTTGCTAGTCTTATTTCTGTGGAATCTGACAACAGATATTTCCTATCCCTTTGAAGACTATAGGGCCTAAGGAAATATCCTCCGATAACAAAGAGAAAGAAGCTTTCTGAGAAACTTCTTTGTGTTCTGTGAAATCATCTCACAGAGTTACAGCTTTCCCCTCAAGAAGCTTTTCGCTAAGACAGTTCTTGTGGAATTGGCAAAGTGATATTTGGAAGCCCATAGAGGGCTATGGTGAAAAAGGAAATATCCTCCGATGAAATCTGGAAAGAAGCTTTCTGAGAAACTGCTTAGTGTTCTGTTAATTCATCTCACAGAGTTACATCGGTATTTCGTGGATCTCTTTGCTAGCCTTATTTCTGTGGAATCTGACAACAGATATTTCCTTTCCCTTTGAAGACTATAGGGCCAAAGGAAATATCCTCCGATAACAAAGAGAAAGAAGCTTTCTGAGAAACTTCTTTGTGTTCTGTGAAATCATCACACAGAGTTACAGCTTTCCCCTCAAGAAGCCTTTCGCTAAGACAGTTCTTGTGGAATTGGCAAAGTGATATTTGGAAGCCCATAGAGGGCTATGGTGAAAAAGGAAATATCCTCCGATGAAATCTGGAAAGAAGCTTTCTGAGAAACTGCTTAGTGTTCTGTTAATTCATCTCGCAGAGTTACATCTGTATTTCGTGGATCTCTTCGCTAGCCTTATTTCTGTGGAATCTGACAACAGATATTTCCTTTCCCTTTGAAGACTATAGGGCCAAAGGAAATATCCTCTGATAACCAAGAGAAAGAAGCTTTCTGAGAAACTTCTTTGTGTTCTGTGAAATCATCTCACAGAGTTACAGCTTTCCCCTCAAGAAGCCTTTCGCTAAGACAGTTCATGTGGAATTGGCAAAGTGATATTTGGAAGCCCATAGAGGTCTATGTTGAAAAAGGAAATATCCTCCGATGAAATCTGGAAAGAAGATTTCTGAGAAACTGCTTAGTGTTCTGTTATTTCATCTCACAGAGTTACATCTGTATTTCGTGGATCTCTTTACTAGCCTTATTTCTGTGGGATCTGACTACAGATATTTCCTTTCCCTTTGAAGACTATAGGGCCAAAGGAAATATCCTCCGATAACCAAGAGAAAGAAGCTTTCTGAGAAACTTCTTTGTGTTATGTGAAATCATCTCACAGAGTTACAGCTTTCCCCTCAAGAAGCCTTTCACTAAGACGGTTCTTGTGGAATTGGCAAAGTGATATTTGGAAGCCCATAGAGGGCTATGGTGAAAAAGGAAATATCCTCCGATGAAATCTGGAAAGAAGCTTTCTGAGAAACTTCTTAGTGTTCTGTTAATTCATCTCACAGAGTTACATCTGTATTTCGTGGATCTCTTTGCTAGCCTTATTTCTGTGGAATCTGACAACAGATATTTCCTTTCCCTTTGAAGACTATTGGGCCAAAGGAAATATCCTCCGATAACAAAGAGGAAGAAGCTTTCTGAGAAACTTCTTTGTGTTCTGTGAAATCATCTCACAGACTTACAGCTTTCCCCTCAAGAAGCCTTTCGCTAAGACAATTTTTGTGGAATTGGCAAAGTGTTATTTGGAAGCCCATAGAGGGCTACGGTGAAAAAGGAAATATCCTCCGATGAAATCTGGAAAGAAGCTTTCTGAGAAACTGCTTAGTGTTCTGTTAATTCATCTCACAGAGTTACATCTGTATTTCGTGGATCTCTTTGCTAGTCTTCTTTCTGTGGAATCTGACAACATATATTTCCTATCCCTTTGAAGACTATAGGGCCAAAGGGAATATCCTCCGATAACAAAGAGAAAGAAGCTTTCTGAGAAACTTCTTTGTGTTCTGTGAAATCATCTCACAGAGTTACAGCTTTCCCCTCAAGAAGCCTTTCGCTAAGACAGTTCTTGTGGAATTGGCAAAGTGATATTTGGAAGCCCATAAGAGGACTATGTTGAAAAAGGAAATATCCTCCGATGAAATCTGGAAAGAAGCTTTCAGAGAAACTGCTTAGTGTTCTGTTAATTCATCTCACAGAGTTACATCTGTATTTCGTGGATCTCTTTGCTAGCCCTATTTCTGTGGAATCTGACTACAGATATTTCCTTTCCCTTTGAAGACTATAGGGCCAAAGGAAATATCCTCCGATAACCAAGAGAAAGAAGCTTTCTGAGAAACTTCTTTGTGTTCTGTGAGATCATCTCACAGAGTTACAGGTTTCCCCTCAAGAAGCCTTTCGCTAAGACAGTTCTTGTGGAATTGGCAAAGTGATATTTGGAAGCCCATAGAGGGCTATGGTGATAAAGGAAATATCCTCCGATGAAATCTGGAAAGAAGCTTTCTGAGAATCTGCTTAGTGTTCTGTTAATTCATCTCACAGAGTTACATCTGTATTTCGTGGATCTCTTTGCTAGTCTTATTTCTGTGGAATCTGACAACAGATATTTCCTATCCCTTTGAAGACTATAGGGCCTAAGGAAATATCCTCCGATAACAAAGAGAAAGAAGCTTTCTGAGAAACTTCTTTGTGTTCTGTGAAATCATCTCACAGAGTTACAGCTTTCCCCTCAAGAAGCCTTTCGCTAAGACAGTTCTTGTGGAATTGGCAAAGTGATATTTGGAAGCCCATATAGGGCTATGGTGAAAAAGTAAATATCCTCCGATGAAATCTGGAAAGAAGCTTTCTGAGAATCTGCTTAGTGTTCTGTTAATTCATCTCACAGAGTTACATCTGTATTTCGTGGATCTCTTTGCTAGTCTTATTTCTGTGGAATCTGACAACAGATATTTCCTATCCCTTTGAAGACTATAGGGCCTAAGGAAATATCCTCCGATAACAAAGAGAAAGAAGCTTTCTGAGAAACTTCTTTGTGTTCTGTGAAATCATCTCACAGAGATACAGCTTTCCCCTCAAGAAGCCTTTCGCTAAGACAGTTCTTGTGGAATTGGCAAAGTGATATTTGGAAGCCCATAGAGGGCTATGGTGAAAAAGGAAATATCCTCCGATGAATTCTGGAAAGAAGCTTTCTGAGAAACTGCTTAGTGTTCTGTTAATTCATCTCACAGAGTTACATCGGTATTTCGTGGATCTCTTTGCTAGCCTTATTTCTGTGGAATCTGACAACAGATATTTCCTTTCCCTTTGAAGACTATAGGGCCAAGGGAAATATCCTCCGATAACAAAGAGAAAGAAGCTTTCTGAGAAACTTCTTTGTGTTCTGTGAAATCATCTCACAGAGTTACAGCTTTCCCCTCAAGAAGCCTTTCGCTAAGACAGTTCTTGTGGAATTGGCAAAGTGATATTTGGAAGCCCATAGAGGTCTATGTTGAAAAAGGAAATATCCTCCGATGAAATCTGGAAAGAAGATTTCTGAGAAACAGCTTAGTGTTCTGTTATTTCATCTCACAGAGTTACATCTGTATTTCGTGGATCTCTTTGCTAGCCTTATTTCTGTGGGATCTGACTACAGATATTTCCTTTCCCTTTGAAGACTATAGGGCCAAAGGAAATATCCTCCGATAACCAAGAGAAAGAAGCTTTCTGAGAAACTTCTTTGTGTTATGTGAAATCATCTCACAGAGTTACAGCTTTCCCCTCAAGAAGCCTTTCGCTAAGACGGTTCTTGTGGAATTGGCAAAGTGATATTTGGAAGCCCATAGAGGGCTATGGTGAAAAAGGAAATATCCTCCGATGAAATCTGGAAAGAAGCTTTCTGAGAAACTGCTTAGTGTTCTGTTAATTCATCTCACAGAGTTACATCTGTATTTCGTGGATCTCTTCGCTAGCCTTATTTCTGTGGAATCTGACAACAGATATTTCCTTTCCCTTTGAAGACTATTGGGCCAAAGGAAATATCCTCCGATAACAAAGAGGAAGAAGCTTTCTGAGAAACTTCTTTGTGTTCTGTGAAATCATCTCACAGACTTACAGCTTTTCCCTCAAGAAGCCTTTCGCTAAGACAGTTCTTGTGGAATTGGCAAAGTGATATTTGGAAGCCCATAGAGGGCTATGGTGAAAAAGGAAATATCCTCCGATGAAATCTGGAAAGAAGCTTTCTGAGAAACTGCTTAGTGTTCTGTTAATTCATCTCACAGAGTTACATCTGTATTTCGTGGATCTCTTTGCTAGCCTTATTTCTGTGGAATCTGACAACAGATATTTCCTTTCCCTTTGAAGACTATAGGGCCAAAGGAAATATCCTCCGATAACCAAGAGAAAGAAGCTTTCTGAGAAACTTCTCTGTGTTCTGTGAAATCATCTCACAGAGTTACAGCTTTCCCCTCAAGAAGCCTTTCGCTAAGACAATTTTTGTGGAATTGGCAAAGTGATATTTGGAAGCCCATAGAGGGCTACGGTGAAAAAGGAAATATCCTCTGATGAAATCTGGAAAGAAGCTTTCTGAGAAACTGCTTAGTGTTCTGTTAATTAATCTCACAGAGTTACGCCTGTATTTCGTGGATCTCTTTGCTAGTCTTATTTCTGTGGAATCTGACAACAGATATTTCCTTTCCCTGTGAAGACTATAGGGCCAAAGGAAATATCCTCCGATAAAAAAGAGAAAGAAGCTTTCTGAGAAAATTCTTTGTGTTCTGTGAAATCATCTCACAGAGTTACAGCTTTCCCCTCAAGACGTCTTTCGCTAAGACAGTTCTTGTGGCATTGGCAAAGTGTTATTTGGAAGCCCATAGAGGGCTATGGTGAAAAAGGAAATATCCTCCGATGAAATCTGGAAAGAAGCTTTCTGAGAAACTGCTTAGTGTTCTGTTAATTCATCTCACAGAGTTACATCTGTATTTCGTGGATCTCTTTGCTAGTCTTATTTCTGTGGAATCTGACAACATATATTTCCTATCCCTTTGAAGACTATAGGGCCAAAGGAAATATCCTCCGATAACAAAGAGAAAGAAGCTTTCTGAGAAACTTCTTTGTGTTCTGTGAAATCATCTCACAGAGTTACAGCTTTCCCCTCAAGAAGCCTTTCGCTAAGACAGTTCTTGTGGAATTGGCAAAGTGATATTTGGAAGCCCATAAGAGGACTATGTTGAAAAAGGAAATATCCTCCGATGAAATCTGGAAAGAAGCTTTCAGAGAAACTGCTTAGTGTTCTGTTAATTCATCTCACAGAGTTACATCTGTATTTCGTGGATCTCTTTGCTAGCCCTATTTCTGTGGAATCTGACTACAGATATTTCCTTTCCCTTTGAAGACTATAGGGCCAAAGGAAATATCCTCCGATAACCAAGAGAAAGAAGCTTTCTGAGAAACTTCTTTGTGTTCTGTGAAATCATCTCACAGAGTTACAGGTTTCCCCTCAAGAAGCCTTTCGCTAAGACAGTTCTTGTGGAATTGGCAAAGTGATATTTGGAAGCCCATAGAGGGCTATGGTGATAAAGGAAATATCCTCCGATGAAATCTGGAAAGAAGCTTTCTGAGAATCTGCTTAGTGTTCTGTTAATTCATCTCACAGAGTTACATCTGTATTTCGTGGATCTCTTTGCTAGTCTTATTTCTGTGGAATCTGACAACAGATATTTCCTATCCCTTTGAAGACTATAGGGCCTAAGGAAATATCCTCCGATAACAAAGAGAAAGAAGCTTTCTGAGAAACTTCTTTGTGTTCTGTGAAATCATCTCACAGAGTTACAGCTTTCCCCTCAAGAAGCCTTTCGCTAAGACAGTTCTTGTGGAATTGGCAAAGTGATATTTGGAAGCCCATAGAGGGCTATGGTGAAAAAGTAAATATCCTCCGATGAAATCTGGAAAGAACCTTTCTGAGAATCTGCTTAGTGTTCTGTTAATTCATCTCACAGAGTTACATCTGTATTTCGTGGATCTCTTTGCTAGTCTTATTTCTGTGGAATCTGACAACAGATATTTCCTATCCCTTTGAAGAGTATAGGGCCTAAGGAAATATCCTCCGATAACAAAGAGAAAGAAGCTTTCTGAGAAACTTCTTTGTGTTCTGTGAAATCATCTCACAGAGTTACAGCTTTCCCCTCAAGAAGCCTTTCGCTAAGACAGTTCTTGTGGAATTGGCAAAGTGATATTTGGAAGCCCATAGAGGGCTATGGTGAAAAAGGAAATATCCTCCGATGAAATCTGGAAAGAAGCTTTCTGAGAAACTGCTTAGTGTTCTGCTAATTCATCTCACAGAGTTACATCTGTATTTCGTTGATCTCTTTGCTAGCCTTATTTCTGTGGAATCTGACAACAGATATTTCCTTTCCCTTTGAAGACTATAGGGCCAAAGGAAATATCCTCCGATAACAAAGAGAAAGAAGCTTTCTGAGAAACTTCTTTGTGTTCTGTGAAATCATCACACAGAGTTACAGCTTTCCCCTCAAGAAGCCTTTCGCTAAGACAGTTCTTGTGGAATTGGCAAATTGATATTTGGAAGCCCATAGAGGGCTATGGTGAAAAAGGAAATATCCTCCGATGAAATCTGGAAAGAAGCTTTCTTAGAAACTGCTTAGTGTTCTGTTAATTCATCTCGCAGAGTTACATCTGTATTTCGTGGATCTCTTCGCTAGCCTTATTTCTGTGGAATCTGACAACAGATATTTCCTTTCCCTTTGAAGACTATAGGGCCAAAGGAAATATCCTCTGATAACCAAGAGAAAGAAGCTTTCTGAGAAACTTCTTTGTGTTCTGTGAAATCATCTCACAGAGTTACAGATTTCCCCTCAAGGAGCCTTTCGCTAAGACAGTTCTTGTGGAATTGGCAAAGTGATATTTGGAAGCCCATAGAGGTCTATGTTGAAAAAGGAAATATCCTACGATGAAATCTGGAAAGAAGATTTCTGAGAAACTGCTTAGTGTTCTGTTATTTCATCTCACAGAGTTACATCTGTATTTCGTGGATCTCTTTGCTAGCCTTATTTCTGTGGGATCTGACTACAGATATTTCCTTTCCCTTTGAAGACTATAGGGCCAAAGGAAATATCCTCCGATAACCAAGAGAAAGAAGCTTTCTGAGAAACTTCTTTGTGTTATGTGAAATCATCTCACAGAGTTACAGCTTTCCCCTCAAGAATCCTTTCGCTAAGACGGTTCTTGTGGAATTGGCAAAGTGATATTTGGAAGCCCATAGAGGGCTATGGTGAAAAAGGAAATATCCTCCGATGAAATCTGGAAAGAAGCTTTCTGAGAAACTGCTTAGTATTCTGTTAATTCATCTCACAGAGTTACATCTGTATTTCGTGGATCTCTTTGCTAGCCTTATTTCTGTGGAATCTGACAACAGATATTTCCTTTCCCTTTGAAGACTATTGGGCCAAAGGAAATATCCTCCGATAACCAAGAGGAAGAAGCTTTCTGAGAAACTTCTTTGTGTTCTGTGAAATCATCTCACAGACTTACAGCTTTTCCCTCAAGAAGCCTTTCGCTAAGACAGTTCTTGTGGAATTGGCAAAGTGATATTTGGAAGCCCAGAGAGGGCTATGGTGAAAAAGGAAATATCCTCCGATGAAATCTGGAAAGAAGCTTTCTGAGAAACTGCTTAGTGTTCTGTTAATTCATCTCACAGAGTTACATTTGTATTTCGTGGATCTCTTTGCAAGCCTTATTTCTGTGGAATCTGACAACAGATATTTCCTTTCTCTTTGAAGACTATAGGGCCAAAGGAAATATCCTCCGATTACAAAGAGAAAGAAGCTTTCTGAGAAACTTCTTTGTGTTCTGTGAAATCATCTCACAGAGTTACAGCTTTCCCCTCAAGAAGCCTTTCGCTAATACAGTTCTTGTGGAATTGGCAAAGTGATATTTGGAAGCCCTTATAGGGCTATGGTGAAAAAGGAAATATCCTGCGATGAAATCTGGAAAGCAGCTTTCTGAGAAACTGCTTAGTGTTCTGTTAATTCATCTCACAGAGTTACGTCTGTATATCGTGGATCTCTTTGCTAGCCTTATTTCTGTGGAATCTGACAACAGATATTTCCTTTCCCTTTGAAGACTATAGGGCCAAAGGAAATATCCTCTGATAACCAAGAGAAAGAAGCTTCCTGAGAAACTTCTTTGTGTTCTGTGAAATCATCTCACAGAGTTACAGCTTTCCCATCAAGAAGCCTTTCGCTAAGACAGTTCTTGTGGAATTGGCAAAGTGATATTTGGAAGCCCTTAGAGGGCTATGGTGAAAAAGGAAATATCCTCCGATGAAATCTGGAAAGAAGCTTTCTGAGAAACTGCTTAGTGTTCTGTTAATTCATCTCACAGAGTTACATCTGTATTTCGTGGATCTCTTTGCTAGCCTTATTTCTGTGGAATCTGACAACAGATATTTCCTTTCCCTTTGAAGACTATAGGGCCAAAGGAAATATCCTCCGATAACAAAGAGAAAGAAGCTTTCTGAGAAACTTCTTTGTGTTCTGTGAAATCATCTCACAGAGTTACAGCTTTCCCCTCAAGAAGCCTTTCGCTAAGACAGTTCTTGTGGAATTGGCAAAGTGATATTTGGAAGCCCATAGAGGGCTATGGTGAAAAAGGAAATATCCTCCGATGAAATCTGGAAAGCAGCTTTCTGAGAAACTGCTTAGTGTTCTGTTAATTCATCTCACAGAGTTACATCTGTATTTCGTGGATCTCTTTGCTAGCCTTATTTCTGTGGAATCTGACAACAGATATTTCCTTTCCCTTTGAAGACTATAGGGCCAAAGGAAATATCCTCCGATAACCAAGAGAAAGAAGCTTTCTGAGAAACTTCTTTGTGTTCTGTGAAATCATCTCACAGAGTTACAGCTTTCCCCTCAAGAAGCCTTTCGCTAAGACAATTTTTGTGGAATTGGCAAAGTGATATTTGGAAGCCCATAGAGGGCTACGGTGAAAAAGGAAATATCCTCCGATGAAATCTGGAAGGAATCTTTCTGAGAAACTGCTTAGTGTTCTGTTAATTAATCTCACAGACTTACGCCTGTATTTCGTGGATCTCTTTGCTAGTCTTATTTCTGTGGAATCTGACAACAGATATTTCCTTTCCCTTTGAAGACTATAGGGCCAAAGGAAATATCCTCCGATAGAAAAGAGAAAGAAGCTTTCTGAGAAAATTCTTTGTGTTCTGTGAAATCATCTCACAGAGTTACAGCTTTCCCCTCAAGACGTCTTTCGCTAAGACAGTTCTTGTGGCATTGGCAAAGTGTTATTTGGAAGCCCATAGAGGGCTACGGTGAAAAAGGAAATATCCTCCGATGAAATCTGGAAAGAAGCTTTCTGAGAAACTGCTTAGTGTTCTGTTAATTCATCTCACAGAGTTACATCTGTATTTCGTGGATCTCTTTGCTAGTCTTATTTTTGTGGAATCTGACAACAGATATTTCCTATCCCTTTGAAGACTATAGGGCCTAAGGAAATATCCTCCGATAACAAAGAGAAAGAAGCTTTCTGAGAAACTTCTTTGTGTTCTGTGAAATCATCTCACAGAGTTACAGCTTTCCCCTCAAGAAGCCTTTCGCTAAGACAGTTCTTGTGGAATTGGCAAAGTGATATTTGGAAGCCCATAGAGGGCTATGGTGAAAAAGTAAATATCCTCCGATGAAATCTGGAAAGAAGCTTTCTGAGAATCTGCTTAGTGTTCTGTTAATTCATCTCACAGAGTTACATCTGTATTTCGTGGATCTCTTTCCTAGTCTTATTTCTGTGGAATCTGACAACAGATATTTCCTATCCCTTTGAAGACTATAGGGCCTAAGGAAATATCCTCCGATAACAAAGAGAAAGAAGCTTTCTGAGAAACTTCTTTGTGTTCTGTGAAATCATCTCACAGAGTTACAGCTTTCGCCTCAAGAAGCCTTTCGCTGAGACAGTTCTTGTGGAATTGGCAAAGTGATATTTGGAAGCCCATAGAGGGCTATGGTGAAAAAGGAAATATCCTCCGAAGTAATCTGGAAAGAAGCTTTCTGAGAAACTGCTTAATGTTCTGTTAATTCATCTCACAGAGTTACATCTGTATTTCGTGGATCTCTTTGCTAGCCTTATTTCTGTGGAATCTGACAACAGATATTTCCTTTCCCTTTGAAGACTATAGGGCCAAAGGAAATATACTCCGATAACAAAGAGAAAGAAGCTTTCTGAGAAACTTCTTTGTGTTCTGTGAAATCATCACACAGAGTTACAGCTTTCCCCTCAAGAAGCCTTTCGCTAAGACGGTTTTGTGGAATTGGCAAAGTGATATTTGGAAGCCCATAGAGGGCTATGGTGAAAAAGGAAATATCCTCCGATGAAATCTGGAAAGAAGCTTTCTGAGAAACTGCTTAGTGTTCTGTTAATTCATCTCACAGGGTTACATCTGTATTTCGTGGATCTCTTTGCTAGCCTTATTTCTGTGGAATCTGACAACAGATATTTCCTTTCCCTTTGAAGACTATTGGGCCAAAGGAAATATCCTCCGATAACCAAGAGGAAGAAGCTTTCTGAGAAACTTCTTTGTGTTCTGTGAAATCATCTCACAGACTTACAGCTTTTCCCTCAAGAAGCCTTTCGCTAAGACAGTTCTTGTGGAATTGGCAAAGTGATATTTGGAAGCCCATAGAGGGCTATGGTGAAAAAGGAAATATCCTCCGATGAAATCTGGAAAGAAGCTTTCTGAGAAACTGCTTAGTGTTCTGTTAATTCATCTCACAGAGTTACATTTGTATTTCGTGGATCTCTTTGCAAGCCTTATTTCTGTGGAATCTGACAACAGATATTTCCTTTCTCTTTGAAGACTATAGGGCCAAAGGAAATATCCTCCGATTACAAAGAGAAAGAAGCTTTCTGAGAAACTTCTTTGTGTTCTGTGAAATCATCTCACAGAGTTACAGCTTTCCCCTCAAGAAGCCTTTCGCTAATACAGTTCTTGTGGAATTGGCAAAGTGATATTTGGAAGCCCTTAGAGGGCTATGGTGAAAAAGGAAATATCCTCCGATGAAATCTGGAAAGCAGCTTTCTGAGAAACTGCTTAGTGTTCTGTTAATTCATCTCACAGAGTTACATCTGTATATCGTGGATATCTTTGCTAGCTTTATTTCTGTGGAATCTGACAACAGATATATCCTTTCCCTTTGAAGACTATAGGGCCAAAGGAAATATCCTCTGATAACCAAGAGAAAGAAGCTTCCTGAGAAACTTCTTTGTGTTCTGTGAAATCATCTCACAGAGTTACAGCTTTCCCCTCAAGAAGCCTTTCGCTAAGACAGTTCTTGTGGAATTGGCAAAGTGATATTTGGCAGCCCATAGAGGGCTATGGTGAAAAAGGAAATATCCTCCGATGAAATCTGGAAAGAAGCTTTCTGAGAAACTGCTTAGTGTTCTGTTAATTAATCTCACAGAGTTACGCCTGTATTTCGTGGATCTCTTTGCTAGTCTTATTTCTGTGGAATCTGACAACAGATATTTCCTTTCCCTTTGAAGACTACAGGGCCAAAGGAAATATCCTCCGATAGAAAAGAGAAAGAAGCTTTCTGAGAAAATTCTTTGCGTTCTGTGAAATCATCTCACAGAGTTACAGGTTTCCCCTCAAGAAGCCTTTCGCTAAGACAGTTCTTGTGGAATTGGCAAAGTGATATTTGGAAGCCCATAGAGGGCTATGGTGAAAAAGGAAATATCCTCCGATGAAAACTGGAAAAACTTTCTGAGAAACTGCTTAGTGTTCTGTTAATTCATCTCACAGAGTTACATCTGTATATCGTGGATCTCTTTGCTTGTCTTATTTCTGTGGAATCTGACAACAGATATTTCCTTTCCCTTTGAAGACTATAGGGCCAAAGGAAATATACTCCGATAACCAAGAGAAAGAAGCCTTCTGAGAAACTTCTTTGTGTTCTGTGAAATCATCTCACAGAGTTACAGCTTTCCCCTCAAGAAGCCTTTCGCTAAGACAGTTCTTGTGGAATTGGCAAAGTGATATTTGGAAGCCCATAGAGGGCTATGGTGAAAAAGGAAATATCCTCCGATGAAATCTGGAAAGAAGCTTTCTGAGAAACTGCTTAGTGTTCTTTTAATTCATCTCACAGAGTTACATCTGTATTTCGTGGATCTCTTTGCTAGCCTTATTTCTGTGGAATCTGACAACAGATATTTCCTTTCCCTTTGAAGACTATAGGGCCAAAGGAAATATCCTCCGATAACAAAGAGAAAGAAGCTTTCTGAGAAACTTCTTTGTGTTCTGTGAAATCATCTCACAGAGTTACAGCTTTCCCCTCAAGAAGCCTTTCGCTAAGACAGTTCTTGTGGAATTGGCAAAGTGATATTTGGAAGCCCATAGAGGGCTATGGTGAAAAAGGAAATATCCTCCGATGAAATCTGGAAAGAAGCTTTCTGAGAAACTGCTTAGTGTTCTGTTAATTCATCTCACAGAGTTACATCTGTATTTCGTGGATCTCTTTGCTAGCCTTATTTCTGTGGAATCTGACAACAGATATTTCCTTTCCCTTTGAAGACTATAGGGCCAAAGGAAATATCCTCCGATAACAAAGAGAAAGAAGCTTTCTGAGTAACTTCTTTGTGTTCTGTGAAATCATCACACAGAGTTACAGCTTTCCCCTCAAGAAGCCTTTCGCTAAGACAGTTCTTGTGGAATTGGCAAAGTGATATTTGGAAGCCCATAGAGGGCTATGGTGAAAAAGGAAATATCCTCCGATGAAATCTGGAAAGAAGCTTTCTGAGAAACTGCTTAATGTTCTGTTAATTCATCTCACAGAGTTACATCTGTATTTCGTGGATCTCTTTGCTAGCCTTATTTCTGTGGAATCTGACAACAGATAATTCCTTTCCCTTTGAAGACTATAGGGCCAAAGGAAATATCCTTCGATAACAAAGAGAAAGAAGCTTTCTGAGAAACTTCTTTGTGTTCTGTGAAATCATCTCACAGAGTTACAGCTTTCCCCTCAAGAAGCCTTTCGCTAAGACAGTTCTTGTGGAATTGGCAAAGTGATATTTGGAAGCCCATAGGGGGCTATGTTGAAAAAGGAAATATCCTCCGATGAAATCTGGAAAGAAGCTTTCTGAGAAACTGCTTAGTGTTCTGTTAATTCATCTCACAGAGTTACATCTGTATTTCGTGGATCTCTTTGCTAGCCTTATTTCTGTGGAATCTGACAACAGATATTTCCTTTCCCTTTGAAGACTATAGGGCCAAAGAAATATCCTCCGATAACCAAGAGAAAGAAGCTTTCTGAGAAACTTCTTTGTGTTCTGTGAAATCATCTCACAGAGTTACAGCTTTCCCCTCAAGAAGCCTTTCGCTAAGACAGTTCTTGTGGAATTGGCAAAGTGATATTTGGAAGCCCATAGAGGGCTATGGTGAAAAAGGAAATAGCCTCCGATGAAATCTGGAAAGAAGCTTTCTGAGAAACTGCTTAGTGTTCTGTTAATTCATCTCACAGAGTTACATCTGTATTTCGTGGATCTCTTTGCTAGCCTTATTTCTGTGGAATCTGACAACAGATATTTCCTTTCCCTTTGAAGACTATAGGGCCAAAGGAAATATCCTCTGATAACCAAGAGAAAGAAGCCTTCTGAGAAACTTCTTTGTGTTCTGTGAAATCATCTCACAGAGTTACAGCTTTCCCCTCAAGAAGCCTTTCGCTAAGACAGTTCTTGTGGAATTGGCAAAGTGATATTTGGAAGCCCATAGAGGGCTATGGTGAAAAAGGAAATATCCTCCGATGAAATCTGGAAAGAAGCTTTCTGAGAAACTGCTTAGTGTTCTGTTAATTCATCTCACAGAGTTACATCTGTATTTCGTGGATCTCTTTGCTAGCCTTATTTCTGTGGAATCTGACAACAGATAAATCCTTTCCCTTTGAAGACTATAAGGCCAAAGAATATACCCTTCGATAACAAAGAGAAAGAAGCTTTCTGAGAAACTTCTTTGTGTTCTGTGAAATCATCTCACAGAGTTACAGCTTTCCCCTCAATAAGCCTTTCGCTAAGACAGTTCTTGTGGAATTGGCAAAGTGATATATGGAAGTCCTTAGAGGGCTATGGTGAAAAAGGAAATATCCTCCGATGAAATCTGGAAAGAAGCTTTCTGAGAAACTGCTTAGTGTTCTGTTAATTCATCTCACAGAGTTACATCTGTATTTCGTGGATCTCTTTGCTAGCCTTATTTCTGTGGAATCTGACAACAGATATTTCCTTTCCCTTTGAAGTCTATAGGGCCAAAGGAAATATCCTCCGATAACCAAGAGAAAGAAGCCTTCTGAGAAACTTCTTTGTGTTCTGTGAAATCATCTCACAGAGTTACAGCTTTCCCCTCAAGAAGCCTTTCGCTAAGACAGTTCTTGTGGATTTGGCAAAGTGATATTTGTCAGCCCATAGAGGGCTATGTTGAAAAAGGAAATATCCTCCGATGAAATCTGGAAAGAAGCTTTCTGAGAAACTGCTTAGTGTTCTGTTAATTCATCTCACAGAGTTACATCTGTATTTCGTGGATCACTTTGCTAGCCTTATTTCTATGGAATTTGACAACAGATATTTCCTTTCCCTTTGAAGACTATAGGGCCAAAGGAAATATCCTCCGATAACAGAGAGAAAGAAGCTTTCTGAGAAACTTCTTTGTGTTCTGTGAAATCATCTCACAGAGTTACAGCTTTCCCCTCAAGAAGCCTTTCGCTAAGACAATTTTTGTGGAATTGGCAAAGTGATATTTGGAAGCCCATAGAGGGCTACGGTGAAAAAGGAAATATCCTCCGATGAAATCTGGAAGGAATCTTTCTGAGAAACTGCTTAGTGTTCTGTTAATTAATCTCACAGACTTACGCCTGTATTTCGTGGATCTCTTTGCTAGTCTTATTTCTGTGGAATCTGACAACAGATATTTCCTTTCCCTTTGAAGACTATAGGGCCAAAGGAAATATCCTCCGATAGAAAAGAGAAAGAAGCTTTCTGAGAAAATTCTTTGTGTTCTGTGAAATCATCTCACAGAGTTACAGCTTTCCCCTCAAGACGTCTTTCGCTAAGACAGTTCTTGTGGCATTGGCAAAGTGTTATTTGGAAGCCCATAGAGGGCTACGGTGAAAAAGGAAATATCCTCCGATGAAATCTGGAAAGAAGCTTTCTGAGAAACTGCTTAGTGTTCTGTTAATTCATCTCACAGAGTTACATCTGTATTTCGTGGATCTCTTTGCTAGTCTTATTTTTGTGGAATCTGACAACAGATATTTCCTATCCCTTTGAAGACTATAGGGCCTAAGGAAATATCCTCCGATAACAAAGAGAAAGAAGCTTTCTGAGAAACTTCTTTGTGTTCTGTGAAATCATCTCACAGAGTTACAGCTTTCCCCTCAAGAAGCCTTTCGCTAAGACAGTTCTTGTGGAATTGGCAAAGTGATATTTGGAAGCCCATAGAGGGCTATGGTGAAAAAGTAAATATCCTCCGATGAAATCTGGAAAGAAGCTTTCTGAGAATCTGCTTAGTGTTCTGTTAATTCATCTCACAGAGTTACATCTGTATTTCGTGGATCTCTTTCCTAGTCTTATTTCTGTGGAATCTGACAACAGATATTTCCTATCCCTTTGAAGACTATAGGGCCTAAGGAAATATCCTCCGATAACAAAGAGAAAGAAGCTTTCTGAGAAACTTCTTTGTGTTCTGTGAAATCATCTCACAGAGTTACAGCTTTCGCCTCAAGAAGCCTTTCGCTGAGACAGTTCTTGTGGAATTGGCAAAGTGATATTTGGAAGCCCATAGAGGGCTATGGTGAAAAAGGAAATATCCTCCGATGAAATCTGGAAAGAAGCTTTCTGAGAAACTGCTTAGTGTTCTGTTAATTCATCTCACAGAGTTACATCTGTATTTCGTGGATCTCTTTGCTAGCCTTATTTCTGTGGAATCTGACAACAGATATTTCCTTTCCCTTTGAAGACTATAGGGCCAAAGGAAATATACTCCGATAACAAAGAGAAAGAAGCTTTCTGAGAAACTTCTTTGTGTTCTGTGAAATCATCACACAGAGTTACAGCTTTCCCCTCAAGAAGCCTTTCGCTAAGACGGTTTTGTGGAATTGGCAAAGTGATATTTGGAAGCCCATAGAGGGCTATGGTGAAAAAGGAAATATCCTCCGATGAAATCTGGAAAGAAGCTTTCTGAGAAACTGCTTAGTGTTCTGTTAATTCATCTCACAGGGTTACATCTGTATTTCGTGGATCTCTTTGCTAGCCTTATTTCTGTGGAATCTGACAACAGATATTTCCTTTCCCTTTGAAGACTATTGGGCCAAAGGAAATATCCTCCGATAACCAAGAGGAAGAAGCTTTCTGAGAAACTTCTTTGTGTTCTGTGAAATCATCTCACAGACTTACAGCTTTTCCCTCAAGAAGCCTTTCGCTAAGACAGTTCTTGTGGAATTGGCAAAGTGATATTTGGAAGCCCATAGAGGGCTATGGTGAAAAAGGAAATATCCTCCGATGAAATCTGGAAAGAAGCTTTCTGAGAAACTGCTTAGTGTTCTGTTAATTCATCTCACAGAGTTACATTTGTATTTCGTGGATCTCTTTGCAAGCCTTATTTCTGTGGAATCTGACAACAGATATTTCCTTTCTCTTTGAAGACTATAGGGCCAAAGGAAATATCCTCCGATTACAAAGAGAAAGAAGCTTTCTGAGAAACTTCTTTGTGTTCTGTGAAATCATCTCACAGAGTTACAGCTTTCCCCTCAAGAAGCCTTTCGCTAATACAGTTCTTGTGGAATTGGCAAAGTGATATTTGGAAGCCCTTAGAGGGCTATGGTGAAAAAGGAAATATCCTCCGATGAAATCTGGAAAGCAGCTTTCTGAGAAACTGCTTAGTGTTCTGTTAATTCATCTCACAGAGTTACATCTGTATATCGTGGATATCTTTGCTAGCTTTATTTCTGTGGAATCTGACAACAGATATATCCTTTCCCTTTGAAGACTATAGGGCCAAAGGAAATATCCTCTGATAACCAAGAGAAAGAAGCTTCCTGAGAAACTTCTTTGTGTTCTGTGAAATCATCTCACAGAGTTACAGCTTTCCCCTCAAGAAGCCTTTCGCTAAGACAGTTCTTGTGGAATTGGCAAAGTGATATTTGGAAGCCCTTAGAGGGCTATGGTGAAAAAGGAAATATCCTCCGATGAAATCTGGAAAGAAGCTTTCTGAGAAACTGCTTAGTGTTCTGTTAATTCATCTCACAGAGTTACATCTGTATTTCGTGGATCTCTTTGCTAGCCTTATTTCTGTGGAATCTGACAACAGATATTTCCTTTCCCTTTGAAGACTATAGGGCCAAAGGAAATATCCTCCGATAACAAAGAGAAAGAAGCTTTCTGAGAAACTTCTTTGTGTTCTGTGAAATCATCTCACAGAGTTACAGCTTTCCCCTCAAGAAGGCTTTCGCTAAGACAGTTCTTGTGGAATTGGCAAAGTGATATTTGGAAGCCCATAGAGGGCTATGGTGAAAAAGGAAATATCCTCCGATGAAATCTGGAAAGCAGCTTTCTGAGAAACTGCTTAGTGTTCTGTTAATTCATCTCACAGAGTTACATCTGTATTTCGTGGAACTCTTTGCTAGCCTTATTTCTGTGGACTCTGACAACAGATATTTCCTTTCCCTTTGAAGACTATAGGGCCAAAGGAAATATCCTCCGATAACCAAGAGAAAGAAGCTTTCTGAGAAACTTCTTTGTGTTCTGTGAAATCATCTCACAGAGTTACAGCTTTCCCCTCAAGAAGCCTTTCGCTAAGACAATTTTTGTAGAATTGGCAAAGTGATATTTGGAAGCCCATAGATGGCTACGGTGAAAAAGGAAACATCCTCCGATGAAATCTGGAAAGAAGCTTTCTGAGAAACTGCTTAGTGTTCTGTTAATTAATCTCACAGAGTTACGCCTGTATTTCGTGGATCTCTTTGCTAGTCTTATTTCTGTGGAATCTGACAACAGATATTTCCTTTCCCTTTGAAGACTACAGGGCCAAAGGAAATATCCTCCGATAGAAAAGAGAAAGAAGCTTTCTGAGAAAATTCTTTGCGTTCTGTGAAATCATCTCACAGAGTTACAGGTTTCCCCTCAAGAAGCCTTTCGCTAAGACAGTTCTTGTGGAATTGGCAAAGTGATATTTGGAAGCCCATAGAGGGCTATGGTGAAAAAGGAAATATCCTCCGATGAAAACTGGAAAAACTTTCTGAGAAACTGCTTAGTGTTCTGTTAATTCATCTCACAGAGTTACATCTGTATATCGTGGATCTCTTTGCTTGTCTTATTTCTGTGGAATCTGACAACAGATATTTCCTTTCCCTTTGAAGACTATAGGGCCAAAGGAAATATACTCCGATAACCAAGAGAAAGAAGCCTTCTGAGAAACTTCTTTGTGTTCTGTGAAATCATCTCACAGAGTTACAGCTTTCCCCTCAAGAAGCCTTTCGCTAAGACAGTTCTTGTGGAATTGGCAAAGTGATATTTGGAAGCCCATAGAGGGCTATGGTGAAAAAGGAAATATCCTCCGATGAAATCTGGAAAGAAGCTTTCTGAGAAACTGCTTAGTGTTCTTTTAATTCATCTCACAGAGTTACATCTGTATTTCGTGGATCTCTTTGCTAGCCTTATTTCTGTGGAATCTGACAACAGATATTTCCTTTCCCTTTGAAGACTATAGGGCCAAAGGAAATATCCTCCGATAAAAAAGAGAAAGAAGCTTTCTGAGAAACTTCTTTGTGTTCTGTGAAATCATCTCACAGAGTTACAGCTTTCCCCTCAAGAAGCCTTTCGCTAAGACAGTTCTTGTGGAATTGGCAAAGTGATATTTGGAAGCCCATAGAGGGCTATGGTGAAAAAGGAAATATCCTCCGATGAAATCTGGAAAGAAGCTTTCTGAGAAACTGCTTAGTGTTCTGTTAATTCATCTCACAGAGTTACATCTGTATTTCGTGGATCTCTTTGCTAGCCTTATTTCTGTGGAATCTGACAACAGATATTTCCTTTCCCTTTGAAGACTATAGGGCCAAAGGAAATATCCTCCGATAACAAAGAGAAAGAAGCTTTCTGAGTAACTTCTTTGTGTTCTGTGAAATCATCACACAGAGTTACAGCTTTCCCCTCAAGAAGCCTTTCGCTAAGACAGTTCTTGTGGAATTGGCAAAGTGATATTTGGAAGCCCATAGAGGGCTATGGTGAAAAAGGAAATATCCTCCGATGAAATCTGGAAAGAAGCTTTCTGAGAAACTGCTTAATGTTCTGTTAATTCATCTCACAGAGTTACATCTGTATTTCGTGGATCTCTTTGCTAGCCTTATTTCTGTGGAATCTGACAACAGATAATTCCTTTCCCTTTGAAGACTATAGGGCCAAAGGAAATATCCTTCGATAACAAAGAGAAAGAAGCTTTCTGAGTAACTTCTTTGTGTTCTGTGAAATCATCTCACAGAGTTACAGCTTTCCCCTCAAGAAGCCTTTCGCTAAGACAGTTCTTGTGGAATTGGCAAAGTGATATTTGGAAGCCCATAGGGGGCTATGTTGAAAAAGGAAATATCCTCCGATGAAATCTGGAAAGAAGCTTTCTGAGAAACTGCTTAGTGTTCTGTTAATTCATCTCACAGAGTTACATCTGTATTTCGTGGATCTCTTTGCTAGCCTTATTTCTGTGGAATCTGACAACAGATATTTCCTTTCCCTTTGAAGACTATAGGGCCAAAGAAATATCCTCCGATAACCAAGAGAAAGAAGCTTTCTGAGAAACTTCTTTGTGTTCTGTGAAATCATCTCACAGAGTTACAGCTTTCCCCTCAAGAAGCCTTTCGCTAAGACAGTTCTTGTGGAATTGGCAAAGTGATATTTGGAAGCCCATAGAGGGCTATGGTGAAAAAGGAAATATCCTCCGATGAAATCTGGAAAGAAGCTTTCTGAGAAACTGCTTAGTGTTCTGTTAATTCATCTCACAGAGTTACATCTGTATTTCGTGGATCTCTTTGCTAGCCTTATTTCTGTGGAATCTGACAACAGATATTTCCTTTCCCTTTGAAGACTATAGGGCCAAAGGAAATATCCTCTGATAACCAAGAGAAAGAAGCCTTCTGAGAAACTTCTTTGTGTTCTGTGAAATCATCTCACAGAGTTACAGCTTTCCCCTCAAGAAGCCTTTCGCTAAGACAGTTCTTGTGGAATTGGCAAAGTGATATTTGGAAGCCCATAGAGGGCTATGGTGAAAAAGGAAATATCCTCCGATGAAATCTGGAAAGAAGCTTTCTGGAAACTGCTTAGTGTTCTGTTAATTCATCTCACAGAGTTACATCTGTATTTCGTGGATCTCTTTGCTAGCCTTATTTCTGTGGAATCTGACAACAGATAAATCCTTTCCCTTTGAAGACTATAAGGCCAAAGAATATACCCTTCGATAACAAAGAGAAAGAAGCTTTCTGAGAAACTTCTTTGTGTTCTGTGAAATCATCTCACAGAGTTACAGCTTTCCCCTCAATAAGCCTTTCGCTAAGACAGTTCTTGTGGAATTGGCAAAGTGATATATGGAAGTCCTTAGAGGGCTATGGTGAAAAAGGAAATATCCTCCGATGAAATCTGGAAAGAAGCTTTCTGAGAAACTGCTTAGTGTTCTGTTAATTCATCTCACAGAGTTACATCTGTATTTCGTGGATCTCTTTGCTAGCCTTATTTCTGTGGAATCTGACAACAGATATTTCCTTTCCCTTTGAAGTCTATAGGGCCAAAGGAAATATCCTCCGATAACCAAGAGAAAGAAGCCTTCTGAGAAACTTCTTTGTGTTCTGTGAAATCATCTCACAGAGTTACAGCTTTCCCCTCAAGAAGCCTTTCGCTAAGACAGTTCTTGTGGAATTGGCAAAGTGATATTTGTCAGCCCATAGAGGGCTATGTTGAAAAAGGAAATATCCTCCGATGAAATCTGGAAAGAAGCTTTCTGAGAAACTGCTTAGTGTTCTGTTAATTCATCTCACAGAGTTACATCTGTATTTCGTGGATCACTTTGCTAGCCTTATTTCTATGGAATTTGACAACAGATATTTCCTTTCCCTTTGAAGACTATAGGGCCAAAGGAAATATCCTCCGATAACAGAGAGAAAGAAGCTTTCTGAGAAACTTCTTTGTGTTCTGTGAAATCATCTCACAGAATTACAGCTTTCCCCTCAAGAAGCCTTTCGCTAAGACAGTTCTTGTGGAATTGGCAAAGTGATATTTGGAAGCCCATAGAGGGCTATGGTGAAAAAGGAAATATCCTCCGATGAAATCTGGAAAGAAGATTTCTGAGAAAATGCTTATTGTTCTTTTAATTCATCTCACAGAGTTACATCTGTATTTCGTGGATCTCTTTGCTAGCCTTATTTCTGTGGAATCTGACAACAGATATTTCCCATCCCTTTCAAGACTATAGGGCAAAAGGAAATATCCTCCGATAACAAAGAGAAAGAAGCTTTCTGAGAAACTTCTTTGTGTTCTGTGAAATCATCTCACAGAATTACAGCTTTCCCCTCAAGAAGCCTTTCGCTAAGACGGTTCTTGTGGAATTGGCAGTGTGATATTTGACAGCCCATAGAGGGCTATGGTGAAAAAGGAAATATCCTCCGATGAAATCTGGAAGGAAGCTTTCTGAGAAACTGCTAAGTGTTCTGTTAATTCATCTCACAGAGTTACATCTGTGTTTCCTGGATCACTTTGCTAGCTTTATTTCTGTGGAATCTGAGAACAGATATTTCCTTTTCCTTTGAAGACTATAGGGCCAAAGGAAATATCCTCCGATAACAAAGAGAAAGAAGCTTTCTGAGAAAATTCTTTGTGTTCTGTGAAATCAACTCACAGAGTTACAGCTTTCCCCTCAAGAAGCCTTTCGCTAAGACAGTTCTTGTGGAGTTAGCAAAGTGATATTTGGAAGCCCATAGAGGGTTATGGTGAAAAAGGAAATATCCTCCGATGAATTCTGGAAAGAAGCTTTCTGAGAAACTGCTTAGTGTTCTGTTAATTCATCTCACAGAGTTACATCTGTATTTCGTGGATCTCTTTGCTAGCCTTATTTCTGTGGAATCTGACAACAGATATTTCCTTTCCCTTTGAAGACTATAGGGCCAAAGGAAATATCCTCCGATAACAAAGAGAAAGAAGCTTTCTGAGTAACTTCTTTGTGTTCTGTGAAATCATCACACAGAGTTACAGCTTTCCCCTCAAGAAGCCTTTCGCTAAGACAGTTCTTGTGGAATTGGCAAAGTGATATTTGGAAGCCCATAGAGGGCTATGGTGAAAAAGGAAATATCCTCCGATGAAATCTGGAAAGAAGCTTTCTGAGAAACTGCTTAGTGTTCTGTTAATTCATCTCACAGAGTTACATCTGTATTTCGTGGATCTCTTTGCTAGCCTTATTTCTGTGGAATCTGACAACAGATAATTCCTTTCCCTTTGAAGACTGTAGGGCCTAAGGAAAAATCCTTCGATAACAAAGAGAAAGAAGCTTTCTGAGAAACTTCTTTGTGTTCTGTGAAATCATCTCACAGAGTTACAGCTTTCCCCTCAAGAAGCCTTTCGCTAAGACAGTTCTTGTGGAACTGGCAAAGTGATATTTGGAAGCCCATAGAGGGCTATGTTGAAAAAGGAAATATCCTCCGATGAAATCTGGAAAGAAGCTTTCTGAGAAACTGCTTAGTGTTCTGTTAATTCATCTCACAGAATTACATCTGTATTTCGTGGATCTCTTTGCTAGCCTTATTTCTGTGGAATCTGACAACAGATATTTCCTTTCCCTTTGAAGATTATAGGGCCAAAGGAAATATCCTCCGATAACAAAGAGAAAGAAGCTTTCTGAGAAACTTCTTTGTGTTCTGTGAAATCATCTCACAGAGTTACAGCTTTCCCCTCAAGAAGCCTTTCGCTAAGACAGTTCTTGTGGAATGGGCAAAGTGATATTTGGAAGCCCATAGAGGGCTATGGTGAAAAAGCAAATATCCTCCGATGAAATCTGGAAAGAAGCTTTCTGAGAAACTGCTTAGTGTTCTGTTAATTCTTCTCACAGAGCTACATCTGTATTTCGTGGATCTCTTTGCTAGCCTTATTTCTGTGGAATCTGACAACAGATATTTCCTTTCCCTTTGAAGACTATAGGGCCAAAGGAAATATCCTCCGATAACCAAGAGAAAGAAGCCTTCTGAGAAACTTCTTAGTGTTCTGTGAAATCATCTCACAGAGTTACAGCTTTCCCCTCAAGAAGCCTTTCGCTAAGACAGTTCTTGTGGAATTGGCAAAGTGATATTTGGCAGCCCATAGAGGGCTATGGTGAAAAAGGAAATATCCTCCGATGAAATCTGGAAAGAAGCTTTCTGAGAAACTGAATAGTGTTCTGTTAATTCATCTCACAGAGTTACATCTGTATTTCGTGGATCTCTTTGCTAGCCTTATTTCTGTGGAATCTGACAACAGATATTTCCTATCCCTTTCAAGACTATAGGGCAAAAGGAAATATCCTCTGATAACAAAGAGAAAGAAGCTTTCTGAGAAACTTCTTTGTGTTCTGTGAAATCATCTCACAGAGTTACAGCTTTCTCCTCAAGAAGCCTTTCGCTAAGTCAGTTCTTGTGGAATTGGCAGTGTGATATATGGCAGCCCATAGAGGGCTATGGTGAAAAAGGAAATATCCTCCTATGAAATCTGGAAGGAAGCTTTCTGAGAAACTGCTTAGTGTTCTGCTAATTCATCTCACAGAGTTACATCTGTATTTCGTGGATCACTTTGCTAGCCTTATTTCTGTGGAATCTGAGAACAGATATTTCCTTTTCCTTTGAAGACTATAGGGCCAAAGGAAATATCCTCCGATAACAAAGAGAAAGAAGCTTTCTGAGAAACTTCTTTGTGTTCTGTGAAATCAACTCACAGAGTTACAGCTTTCCCCTCAAGAAGCCTTTCGCTAAGACAGTTCTTGTGGAATTGGTAAAGTGATATTTGGAAGCCCATAGAGGGCTATGGTGAAAAAGGAAATATCCTCCGATGAATTCTGGAAAGAAGCTTTCTGAGAAACTGCTTAGTGTTCTGTTAATTCATCTCACAGAGTTACATCTGTATTTCGTGGATCTCTTTGCTAGCCTTATTTCTGTGGAATCTGACAACAGATAATTCCTTTCCCTTTGAAGACTATAAGGCCAAAGGAAATATCCTTCGATAACAAAGAGAAAGAAGCTTTCTGAGAAACTTCTTTGTGTTCTGTGAAATCAACTCACAGAGTTACAGCTTTCCCCTCAAGAAGCCTTTCGCTAAGACAGTTCTTGTGGAATTGGCAAAGTGATATATGGAAGCCCATAGAGGGCTATGGTGAAAAAGGAAATATCCTCCGATGAAATCTGGAAAGAAGCTTTCTGAGAAACTGCTTAGTGTTCTGTTAATTCATCTCACAGAGTTACATCTGTATTTCGTGGATCTCTTTGCTAGCCTTATTTCTGTGGAATCTGACAACAGATATTTCCTTTCCCTTTGAAGACTATAGGGCCAAAGGAAATATCCTCCGATAACCAAGAGAAAGAAGCTTTCTGAGAAACTTCTTTGTGTTCTGTGAAATCATCTCACAGAGTTACAGCTTTCCCCTCAAGAAGCCTTTCGCTAAGACAGTTCTTGTGGAATTGGCAAAGTGATATTTGGAAGCCCATAGAGGGCTATGGTGAAAAAGCAAATATCCTCCTATGAAATTTGGAAAGAAGCTTTCTGAGAAACTGCTTAGTGTTCTGTTAATTCTTCTCACAGAGTTACATCTGTATTTCGTGGATCCCTTTGCTAGCCTTATTTCTGTGGAATCTGACAACAGATATTTCCTTTCCCTTTGAAGACTATAGGGCCAAAGGAAATATCCTCCGATAACCAAGAGAAAGAAGCCTTCTGAGAAACTTCTTTGTGTTCTGTGAAATCATCTCACAGAGTTACAGCTTTCCCCTCAAGAAGCCTTTCGCTAAGACAGTTCTTGTGGAATTGGCAAAGTGATATTTGGAAGCCCATAGAGGGCTATGGTGAAAAAGGAAATATCCTCCGATGAAATCTGGAAAGAAGCTTTCTGAGAAACTGCTTAGTGTTCTGTTAATTCATCTCACAGAGTTACATCTGTATTTCGTGGATCTCTTTGCCAGCCTTATTTCTGTGGAATCTGACAACAGATATTTCCTTTCCCTTTGAAGACTATAGGGCCAAAGGAAATATCCTCTGATAACAGAGAGAAAGAAGCTTTCTGAGAAACCTCTTTGTGTTCTGTGAAATCATCTCACAGAGTTACAGCTTTCCCCTCAAGAAGCCTTTCGCTAAGACAGTTCTTGTGGAATTGGCAAAGTGATATTTGGAAGCCCATAGAGGGCTATGGTGAAAAAGGAAATATCCTCCGATGAAATCTGGAAAGAAGCTTTCAGAGAAACTGCTTCGTGTTCTTTTAATTCATCTCACAGAGTTACATCTGTATTTGGTGGATCTCTTTGCTAGCCTTATTTCTGTGGAATCGGACAACAGATATTTCCTTTCCCATTGAAGACTATAGGGCCAAAGGAAATATCCTCCGTTAACAAAGAGAAAGAAGCTTTCTGAGAAACTTATTTGTGTCCTGTGAAATCATCTCACAGAGTTACAGCTTTCCCCTCAAGAAGCCTTTCGCTAAGACAGTTCTTGTGGAATTGGCAGTGTGATATTTGGCAGCCCATAGAGGGCTTTGGTGAAAAAGGAAATATCCTCCGATGAAATCTGGAAGGAAGCTTTCTGAGAAACTGCTTAGTGTTCTGTTAATTCATCTCACAGAGTTACATCTGTATTTCGTGGATCACTTTGCTAGCTTTATTTCTGTGGAATCTGAGAACAGATATTTCCTTTTCCTTTGAAGACTATAGGGCCAAAGGAAATATCTTCCGATAACAAAGAGAAAGAAGCTTTCTGAGAAAATTCTTTGTGTTCTGTGAAATCATCTCACAGAGTTACAGCTTTCCCCTCAAGAAGCCTTTCGCTAAGACAGTTCTTGTGGAATTAGCAAAGTGATATTTGGAAGCCCATAGAGGGTTATGGTGAAAAAGGAAATATCCTCCCATGAATTCTGGAAAGAAGCTTTCTGAGAAACTGCTTAGTGTTCTGTTAATTCATCCCACAGAGTTACATCTGTATTTCGTGGATCTCTTTGCTAGCCTTATTTCTGTGGAATGTGACAACAGATATTTCCTTTCCCTTTGAAGACTATAGTGCCAAAGGAAATATCCTCCGATAACAAAGAGAAAGAAGCTTTCTGAGTAACTTCTTTGTGTTCTGTGAAATCATCACACAGAGTTACAGCTTTCCCCTCAAGAAGCCTTTCGCTAAGACAGTTCTTGTGGAATTGGCAAAGTGATATTTGGAAGCCCATAGAGGGCTATGGTGAAAAAGGAAATATCCTCCGATGAAATCTGGAAAGAAGCTTTCTGAGAAACTGCTTAGTGTTCTGTTAATTCATCTCACAGAGTTACATCTGTATTTCGTGGATCTCTTTGCTAGCCTTATTTCTGTGGAATCTGACAACAGATAATTCCTTTCCTTTGAAGGCTATAGGGCCAAAGGAAATATCCTTCGAGAACAAAGAGAAAGAAGCTTTCTGAGAAACTTCTTTGTGTTCTGTGAAATCATCTCACAGAGTTACAGCTTTCCCCTCAAGAAGCCTTTCGCTAAGACAGTTCTTGTGGAATTGGCAAAGTGATATTTGGAAGCCCATAGAGGGCTATGTTGAAAAAGGAAATATCCTCCGATGAAATCTGGAAAGAAGCTTTCTGAGAAACTGCTTAGTGTTCTGTTAATTCATCTCCCAGAGTTACATCTGTATTTCGTGGATCTCTTTGCTAGCCTTATTTCTGTGGAATCTGACAACAGATATTTCCTTTCCCTTTGAAGACTATAGGGCCAAAGGAAATATCCTCCGATAACCAAGGAAAAGAAGCTTTCTGAGAAACTTCTTTGTGTTCTGTGAAATCATCTCACAGAGTTACAGCTTTCCCCTCAAGAAGCCTTTCGCTAAGACAGTTCTTGTGGAATTGGCAAAGTGATCTTTGGAAGCCCATAGAGGGCTATGGTGAAAAAGCAAATATCCTCCGATGAAATCTGGAAAGAAGCTTTCTGAGAAACTGCTTAGTGTTCTGTTAATTCTTCTCACAGAGTTACATCTGTATTTCGTGGATCTCTTTGCTAGCCTTATTTCTGTGGAATCTGACAACAGATATTTCCTTTCCCTTTGAAGACTATAGGGCCAAAGGAAATATCCTCCGATAACCAAGAGAAAGAAGCCTTCTGAGAAACTTCTTAGTGTTCTGTGAAATCATCTCACAGAGTTACAGCTTTCCCCTCAAGAAGCCTTTCGCTAAGACAGTTCTTGTGGAATTGGCAAAGTGATATTTGGCAGCCCATAGCGGGCTATGGTGAAAAAGGAAATATCCTCCGATGAAATCTGGAAAGAAGCTTTCTGAGAAACTGAATAGTGTTCTGTTAATTCATCTCACAGAGTTACATCTGTATTTCGTGGATCTCTTTGCTAGCCTTATTTCTGTGGAATCTGACAACAGATATTTCCTATCCCTTTCAAGACTATAGGGCAAAAGGAAATATCCTCCGATAACAAAGAGAAAGAAGCCTTCTGAGAAACTTCTTTGTGTTCTGTGAAATCATCTCACAGAGTTACAGCTTTCCCCTCAAGAAGCCTTTCGCTAAGTCAGTTCTTGTGGAATTGGCAGTGTGATATATGGCAGCCCATAGAGGGCTAAGGTGAAAAAGGAAATATCCTCCTATGAAATCTGGAAGGAAGCTTTCTGAGAAACTGCTTAGTGTTCTGTTAATTCATCTCACAGAGTTACATCTGTATTTCGTGGATCACTTTGCTAGCCTTATTTCTGTGGAATCTGAGAACAGACATTTCCTTTTCCTTTGAAGACTATAGGGCCAAAGGAAATATCCTCCGATAACAAAGAGAAAGAAGCTTTCTGAGAAACTTCTTTGTGTTCCGTGAAATCAACTCACAGAGTTACAGCTTTCCCATCAAGAAGCCTTTCGCTAAGACAGTTCTTGTGGAATTGGTAAAGTGATATTTGGAAGCCCATAGAGGGCTATGGTGAAAAAGGAAATATCCTCCGATGAATTCTGGAAAGAAGCTTTCTGAGAAACTGCTTAGTGTTCTGTTAATTCATCTCACAGAGTTACATCTGTATTTCGTGGATCTCTTTGCTAGCCTTATTTCTGTGGAATCTGACAACAGATAATTCCTTTCCCTTTGAAGGCTATAGGGCCAAAGGAAATATCCTTCGATAACAAAGAGAAAGAAGCTTTCTGAGAAACTTCTTTGTGTTCTGTGAAATCATCTCACAGAGTTACAGCTTTCCCCTCAAGAAGCCTTTCGCTAAGACAGTTCTTGTGGAATTGGCAAAGTGATATTTGGCAGCCCATAGAGGGCTATGGTGAAAAAGGAAATATCCTCCGATGAAATCTGGAAAGAAGCTTTCTGAGAAACTGCTTAGTGTTCTCTTAATTCATCTCACAGAGTTACATCTGTATTTCGTGGATCTCTTTGCTAGCCTTATTTCTGTGGAATCTGACAACAGATATTTCCTTTCCCTTTGAAGACTATAGGGCCAAAGGAAATATCCTCCGATAACCAAGGAAAAGAAGCTTTCTGAGAAACTTCTTTGTGTTCTGTGAAATCATCTCACAGAGTTACAGCTTTCCCCTCAAGAAGCCTTTCGCTAAGACAGTTCTTGTGGAATTGGCAAAGTGATATTTGGAAGCCCATAGAGGGCTATGGTGAAAAAGCAAATATCCTCCGATGAAATCTGGAAAGAAGCTTTCTGAGAAACTGCTTAGTGTTCTGTTAATTCATCTCACAGAGGTACATCTGTATTTCGTGGATCACTTTGCTAGCCTTATTTCTGTGGAATCTGAGAACAGATATTTCCTTTTCCTTTGAAGACTATAGGGCCAAAAGAAATATCCTCCGATAACAAAGAGAAAGAAGCTTTCTGAGAAACTTCTTTGTGTTCTGTGAAATCAACTCACAGAGTTACAGCTTTCCCCTCAAGAAGCCTTTCGCTAAGACAGTTCTTGTGGAATTGGTAAAGTGATATTTGGAAGCCCATAGAGGGCTATGGTGAAAAAGGAAATATCCTCCGATGAATTCTGGAAAGAAGCTTTCTGAGAAACTGCTTAGTGTTCTGTTAATTCATCTCACAGAGTTACATCTGTATTTCGTGGATCTCTTTGCTAGCCTTTTTTCTGTGGAATCTGACAACAGATAATTCCTTTCCCTTTGAAGACTATAAGGCCAAAGGAAATATCCTTCGATAACAAAGAGAAAGAAGCTTTCTGAGAAACTTCTTTGTGTTCTGTGAAATCATCTCACAGAGTTACATCTTTCCCCTCAAGAAGACTTTCGCTAAGACAGTTCTTTTGGAATTGGCAAAGTGATATATGGAAGCCCATAGAGGGCTATGGTGAAAAAGGAAATATCCTCCGATGAAATCTGGAAAGAAGCTTTCTGAGAAACTGCTTAGTGTTCTGTTAATTCATCTCACAGAGTTACATCTGTATTTCGTGGATCTCTTTGCTAGCCTTATTTCTGTGGAATCTGACAACAGATATTTGCTTTCCCTTTGAAGACTATAGGGCCAAAGGAAATATCCTCCGATAACCAAGAGAAAGAAGCTTTCTGAGAAACTTCTTTGTGTTCTGTGAAATCATCTCACAGAGTTACAGCTTTCCCCTCAAGAAGCCTTTCGCTAAGACAGTTCTTGTGGAATTGGCAAAGTGATATTTGGAAGCCCATAGAGGGCTATGGTGAAAAAGCAAATATCCTCCTATGAAATTTGGAAAGAAGCTTTCTGAGAAACTGCTTAGTGTTCTGTTAATTCTTCTCACAGAGTTACATCTGTATTTCGTGGATCCCTTTGCTAGCCTTATTTCTGTGGAATCTGACAACAGATATTTCCTTTCCCTTTGAAGACTATAGGGCCAAAGGAAATATCCTCCGATAACCAAGAGAAAGAAGCTTTCTGAGAAACTTCTTTGTGTTCTGTGAAATCATCTCACAGAGTTACAGCTTTCCCCTCAAGAAGCCTTTCGCTAAGACAGTTCTTGTGGAATTGGCAAAGTGATATTTGGCAGCCCATAGAGGGCTATGGTGAAAAAGGAAATATCCTCCGATGAAATCTGGAAAGAAGCTTTCTGAGAAACTGCTTAGTGTTCTGTTAATTCATCTCACAGAGTTACATCTGTATTTCGTGGATCACTTTGCTAGCCTTATTTCTATGGAATTTGACAACAGATATTTCCTTTCCCTTTGAAGACTATAGGGCCAAAGGAAATATCCTCCGATAACAGAGAGAAAGAAGCTTTCTGAGAAACTTCTTTGTGTTCTGTGAAATCATCTCACAGAGTTACAGCTTTCCCCTCAAGAAGCCTTTCGCTAAGACAGTTCTTGTGGAATTGGCAAAGTGATATTTGGAAGCCCATAGAGGGCTATGGTGAAAAAGGAAATATCCTCCGATGAAATCTGGAAAGAAGCTTTCAGAGAAACTGCTTAGTGTTCTTTTAATTCATCTCACAGAGTTACATCTGTATTTGGTGAATCTCTTTGCTAGCCTTATTTCTGTGGAATCGGACAACAGATATTTCCTTTCCCATTGAAGACTATAGGGCCAAAGGAAATATCCTCCGATAACAAAGAGAAAGAAGCTTTCTGAGAAACTTATTTGTGTTCTGTGAAATCATCTCACAGAGTTACAGCTTTCCCCTCAAGAAGCCTTTCGCTAAGACAGTTCTTGTGGAATTGGCAGTGTGATATTTGGCAGCCCATAGAGGGCTTTGGTGAAAAAGGAAATATCCTCCGATGAAATCTGGAAGGAAGCTTTCTGAGAAACTGCTTAGTGTTCTGTTAATTCATCTCACAGAGTTACATCTGTATTTCGTGGATCACTTTGTTAGCTTTATTTCTGTGGAATCTGAGAACAGATATTTCCTTTTCCTTTGAAGACTATAGGGCCAAAGGAAATATCCTCCGATAACAAAGAGAAAGAAGCTTTCTGAGAAAATTCTTTGTGTTCTGTGAAATCATCTCACAGAGTTACAGCTTTCCCCTCAAGAAGCCTTTCGCTAAGACAGTTCTTGTGGAATTAGCAAAGTGATATTTGGAAGCCCATAGAGGGTTATGGTGAAAAAGGAAATATCCTCCGATGAATTCTGGAAAGAAGCTTTCTGAGAAACTGCTTAGTGTTCTGTTAATTCATCCCACAGAGTTACATCTGTATTTCGTGGATCTCTTTTCTAGCCTTATTTCTGTGGAATCTGACAACAGATATTTCCTTTCCCTTTGAAGACTATAGTGCCAAAGGAAATATCCTCCGATAACAAAGAGAAAGAAGCTTTCTGAGTAACTTCTTTGTGTTCTGTGAAATCATCACACAGAGTTACAGCTTTCCCCTGAAGAAGCCTTTCGCTAAGACAGTTCTTGTGGAATTGGCAAAGTGATATTTGGAAGCCCATAGAGGGCTATGGTGAAAAAGGAAATATCCTCCGATGAAATCTGGAAAGAAGCTTTCTGAGAAACTGCTTAGTGTTCTGTTAATTCTTCTCACAGAGTTACATCTGTATTTCGTGGATCTCTTTGCTAGCCTTATTTCTGTGGAATCTGACAACAGATATTTCCTTTCCCTTTGAAGACTATAGGGCCAAAGGAAATATCCTCCGATAACCAAGGAAAAGAAGCTTTCTGAGAAACTTCTTTGTGTTCTGTGAAATCATCTCACAGAGTTACAGCTTTCCCCTCAAGAAGCCTTTCGCTAAGACAGTTCTTGTGGAATTGGCAAAGTGATATTTGGAAGCCCATAGAGGGCTATGGTGAAAAAGCAAATATCCTCCGATGAAATCTGGAAAGAAGCTTTCTGAGAAACTGCTTAGTGTTCTGTTAATTCTTCTCACAGAGTTACATCTGTATTTCGTGGATCTCTTTGCTAGCCTTATTTCTGTGGAATCTGACAACAGATATTTCCTTTCCCATTGAAGACTATAGGGCCAAAGGAAATATCCTCCGATAACCAAGAGAAAGAAGCCTTCTGAGAAACTTCTTAGTGTTCTGTGAAATCATCTCACAGAGTTACAGCTTTCACCTCAAGAAGCCTTTCGCTAAGACAGTTCTTGTGGAATTGGCAAAGTGATATTTGGCAGCCCATAGAGGGCTATGGTGAAAAAGGAAATATCCTCCGATGAAATCTGGAAAGAAGCTTTCTGAGAAACTGAATAGTGTTCTGTTAATTCATCTCACAGAGTTACATCTGTATTTCGTGGATCTCTTTGCTAGCCTTATTTCTGTGGAATCTGACAACAGATATTTCCTATCCCTTTCAAGACTATAGGGCAAAAGGAAATATCCTCCGATAACAAAGAGAAAGAAGCTTTCTGAGAAACTTCTTTGTGTTCTGTGAAATCATCTCACAGAGTTACAGCTTTCCCCTCAAGAAGCCTTTCGCTAAGTCAGTTCTTGTGGAATTGGCAGTGTGATATATGGCAGCCCATAGAGGGCTATGGTGAAAAAGGAAATATCCTCCTATGAAATCTGGAAGGAAGTTTTCTGAGAAACTGCTTAGTGTTCTGTTAATTCATCTCACAGAGTTACATCTGTATTTCGTGGATCACTTTGCTAGCCTTATTTCTGTGGAATCTGAGAACAGATATTTCCTTTTCCTTTGAAGACTATAGGGCCAAAGGAAATATCCTCCGATAACAAAGAGAAAGAAGCTTTCTGAGAAACTTCTTTGTGTTCTGTGAAATCAACTCACAGAGTTACAGCTTTCCCCTCAAGAAGCCTTTCGCTAAGACAGTTCTTGTGGAATTGGTAAAGTGATATTTGGAAACCCATAGAGGGCTATGGTGAAAAAGGAAATA
Source organism: Macaca nemestrina (assembly GCF_043159975.1). Taxonomy (NCBI): domain Eukaryota; kingdom Metazoa; phylum Chordata; class Mammalia; order Primates; family Cercopithecidae; genus Macaca; species Macaca nemestrina. The sequence goes on along the minus strand of NC_092141.1, from coordinate 29,505,145 downwards.
TCCTCCGATGAATTCTGGAAAGAAGCTTTCTGAGAAACTGCTTAGTGTTCTGTTAATTCATCTCACAGAGTTACATCTGTATTTCGTGGATCTCTTTGCTAGCCTTATTTCTGTGGAATCTGACAACAGATAATTCCTTTCCCTTTGAAGACTATAAGGCCAAAGGAAATATCCTTCGATAACAAAGAGAAAGAAGCTTTCTGAGAAACTTCTTTGTGTTCTGTGAAATCATCCAACAGAGTTACATCTTTCCCCTCAAGAAGCCTTTCGCTAAGACAGTTCTTGTGGAATTGGCAAAGTGATATATGGAAGCCCATAGAGGGCTATGGTGAAAAAGGAAATATCCTCCGATGAAATCTGGAAAGAAGATTTCTGAGAAACTGCTTAGTGTTCTGTTAATTCATCTCACAGAGTTACATCTGTATTTCGTGGATCTCTTTGCTAGCCTTATTTCTGTGGAATCTGACAACAGATATTTCCTTTCCCTTTGAAGACTATAGGGCCAAAGGAAATATCCTCCGATAACCAAGAGAAAGAAGCTTTCTGAGAAACTTCTTTGTGTTCTGTGAAATCATCTCACAGAGTTACAGCTTTCCCCTCAAGAAGCCTTTCGCTAAGACAGTTCTTGTGGAATTGGCAAAGTGATATTTGGAAGCCCATAGAGGGCTATGGTGAAAAAGCAAATATCCTCCTATGAAATTTGGAAAGAAGCTTTCTGAGAAACTGCTTAGTGTTCTGTTAATTCTTCTCACAGAGTTACATCTGTATTTCGTGGATCCCTTTGCTAGCCTTATTTCTGTGGAATCTGACAACAGATATTTCCTTTCCCTTTGAAGACTATAGGGCCAAAGGAAATATCCTCCGATAACCAAGAGAAAGAAGCCTTCTGAAAAACTTCTTTGTGTTCTGTGAAATCATCTCACAGAGTTACAGCTTTCCCCTCAAGAAGCCTTTCGCTAAGACAGTTCTTGTGGAATTGGCAAAGTGATATTTGGCAGCCCATAGAGGGCTATGGTGAAAAAGGAAATATCCTCCGATGAAATCTGGAAAGAAGCTTTCAGAGAAACTGCTTAGTGTTCTTTTAATTCATCTCACAGAGTTACATCTGTATTTGGTGGATCTCTTTGCTAGCCTTATTTCTGTGGATTCTGACAACAGATATTTCCTTTCCCATTGAAGACTATAGGGCCAAAGGAAATATCCTCCGATAACAAAGAGAAAGAAGCTTTCTGAGAAACTTATTTGTGTTCTGTGAAATCATCTCACAGAGTTACAGCTTTCCCCTCAAGAAGCCTTTCGCTAAGACAGTTCTTGTGGAATTGGCAGTGTGATATTTGGCAGCCCATAGAGGGCTTTGGTGAAAAAGGAAATATCCTCCGATGAAATCTGGAAGGAAGCTTTCTGAGAAACTGCTTAGTGTTCTGTTAATTCATCCCACAGAGTTACATCTGTATTTCGTGGATCTCTTTGCTAGCCTTATTTATGTGGAATCTGACAACAGATATTTCCTTTCCCTTTGAAGACTATAGTGCCAAAGGAAATATCCTCCGATAACAAAGAGAAAGAAGCTTTCTGAGTAACTTCTTTGTGTTCTGTGAAATCATCACACAGAGTTACAGCTTTCCCCTCAAGAAGCCTTTCGCTAAGACAGTTCTTGTGGAATTGGCAAAGTGATATTTGGAAGCCCATAGAGGGCTATGGTGAAAAAGGAAATATCCTCCGATGAAATCTGGAAAGAAGCTTTCTGAGAAACTGCTTAGTGTTCTGTTAATTCATCTCACAGAGTTACATCTGTATTTCGTGGATCTCTTTGCTAGCCTTATTTCTGTGGAATCTGACAACAGATAATTCCTTTCCCTTTGAAGGCTATAGGGCCAAAGGAAATATCCTTCGATAACAAAGAGAAAGAAGCTTTCTGAGAAACTTCTTTGTGTTCTGTGAAATCATCTCACAGAGTTACAGCTTTCCCCTCAAGAAGCCTTTCGCTAAGACAGTTCTTGTGGAATTGGCAAAGTGATATTTGGAAGCCCATAGAGGGCTATGTTGAAAAAGGAAATATCCTTCGATGAAATCTGGAAAGAAGCTTTCTGAGAAACTGCTTAGTGTTCTGTTAATTCATCTCACAGAGTTACATCTGTATTTCATGGATCTCTTTGCTAGCCTTATTTCTGTGGAATCTGACAACAGATATTTCCTTTCCCTTTGAAGACTATAGGGCCAAAGGAAATATCCTCCGATAACCAAGGAAAAGAAGCTTTCTGAGAAACTTCTTTGTGTTCTGTGAAATCATCTCACAGAGTTACAGCTTTCCCCTCAAGAAGCCTTTCGCTAAGACAGTTCTTGTGGAATTGGCAAAGTGATATTTGGAAGCCCATAGAGGGCTACGGTGAAAAAGCAAATATCCTCCGATGAAATCTGGAAAGAAGCTTTCTGAGAAACTGCTTAGTGTTCTGTTAATTCTTCTCACAGAGTTACATCTGTATTTCGTGGATCTCTTTGCTAGCCTTATTTCTGTGGAATCTGACAACAGATAATTCCTTTCCCTTTGAAGACTATAGGGCCAAAGGAAATATCCTCCGATAACCAAGAGAAAGAAGCCTTCTGAGAAACTTCTTTGTGTTCTGTGAAATCATCTCACAGAGTTACAGCTTTCCCCTCAAGAAGCCTTTCGCTAAGACAGTTCTTGTGGAATTGGCAAAGTGATATTTGGCAGCCCATAGAGGGCTATGGTGAAAAAGGAAATATCCTCCGATGAAATCTGGAAAGAAGCTTACTGAGAAACTGCTTAATGTTCTGTTAATTCATCTCACAGAGTTACATCTGAATTTCGTGGATCTCTTTGCTAGCCTTATTTCTGTGGAATCTGACAACAGATATTTCCTTTCCCTTTGAAGACTATAGGGCCAAAGGAAATATCCTCCGATAACAAAGAGAAAGAAGCTTTCTGAGTAACTTCTTTGTGTTCTGTGAAATCATCTCACAGAGTTACAGCTTTCCCCTAAAGAAGCCTTTCGCTAAGACAGTTCTTGTGGAATTGGCAAAGTGATATTTGGAAGCCCATAGAGGGCTAGGTTGAAAAAGGAAATATCCTCCGATGAAATCTGGAAAGAAGCTTTCTGAGAAACTGCTTAGTGTTCTGTTAATTCATCTCACAGAGTTACATCTGTATTTCGTGGATCTCTTTGCTAGCCTTATTTCTGTGGAATCTGACAACAGATATTACCTTTCCCTTTGAAGAATATAGGGCCAAAGGAAATATCCTCCGATAACCAAGAGGAAGAAGGTTTCTGAGAAACTTCTTTGTGTTCTGTGAAATCATCTCACAGAGTTACAGCTTTCCCCTCAAGAAGCCTTTCGCTAAGACAGTTCTTGTGGAATTGGCAAAGTGATATTTGGAAGCCCATAGAGGGCTATGGTGAAAAAGGAAATATCCTCCGATGAAAACTGGAAAGAAGCTTTCTGAGAAACTGCTTAGTGTTCTGTTAATTCATCTCACAGAGTTACATCTGTATATCGTGGATCTCTTTGCTAGTCTTATTTCTGTGGAATCTGACAACAGATATTTCCTTTCCCTTTGAAGACTATAGGGCCAAAGGAAATATCCTCCTATAGCCAAGAGAAAGAAGCTTTTTGAGAAACTTTTTTGTGTTCTGTGAAATCATCTCACAGAGTTACAGCTTTCCCCTCAAGAAGCCTTTCGCTAAGACAGTTCTTGTGGATTTGGCAAACTGATATTTGGAAGCCCATAGAGGGCTATGGTGAAAAAGGAAATATCCTCCGATGAAATCTGGAAAGAAGCTTTCGGAGAAACTGCTTAGTGTTCTGTTAATTCATCTCACAGAGTTACATCTGTATTTCGTGGATCTCTTTGCTAGCCTTATTTCTTTGGAATCTGACAACAGATAATTCCTTTCCCTTTGAACACTATAGGGCCAAAGGAAATATCCTTCGATAACAAAGAGAAAGAAGCTTTCTGAGAAACTTCTTTGTGTTCTGTGAAATCATCTCACAGAGTTACAGCTTTCCCGTCAAGAAGCCTTTCGCTAAGACAGTTCTTGTGGAATTGGCAAAGTGATATTTGGAAGCCCATAGAGGGCTATGTTGAAAAAGGAAATATCCTCCGATGAAATCTGGAAAGAAGCTTTCTGAGAAACTGCTTAGTGTTCTGTTAATTCATCTCACAGAGTTACATCTGTATTTCGTGGATCTCTTTGCTAGCCTTATTTCTGTGGAATCTGACAACAGATATTTCCTTTCCCTTTGAAGACTATAGGGCCAAAGGAAATATCCTCCGATAACCAAGAGAAAGAAGCTTTCTGAGAAACTTCTTTGTGTTCTGTGAAATCATGTCACAGAGTTACAGCTTTCCCCTCAAGAAGCCTTTCGCTAAGACAGTTCTTGTGGAATTGGCAAAGTGATATTTGGAAGCCCATAGAGGGCTATGGTGAAAAAGCAAATATCCTCCGATGAAATCTGGAAAGAAGCTTTCTGAGAACCTGCTTAGTGTTCTGTTAATTCTTTTCACGGAGTTACATCTGTATTTCGTGGATCTCTTTGCTAGCCTTATTTCTGTGGAATCTGACAACAGATATTTCCTTTCCCTTTGAAGACTATAGGGCCAAAGGAAATATCCTCCGATAACCAAGAGAAAGAAGCCTTCTGAGAAACTTCTTTGTGTTCTGTGAAATCATCTCACAGAGTTACAGCTTTCCCCTCAAGAAGCCTTTCGCTAAGACAGTTCTTGTGGAATTGGTCAAGTGATATTTGGCAGCCCATAGAAGGCTATGGTGAAAAAGGAAATATCCTCCGATGAAATCTGGAAAGAAGCTTTCTGAGAAACTGCTTAGTGTTCTGTTAATTCATCTCACAGAGTTACATCTGTATTTCGTGGATCACTTTGCTGGCCTTATTTCTATGGAATTTGACAACAGATATTTCCTTTCCCTTTGAAGACTATAGGGCCAAAGGAAATATCCTCCGATAACAGAGAGAAAGAAGCTTTCTGAGAAACTTCTTTGTGTTCTGTGAAATCATCTCACAGAGTTACAGCTTTCCCCTCAAGAAGCGTATCGCTAAGTCAGTTCTTGTGGAATTGGCAGTGTGATATATGGCAGCCCATAGAGGGCTATGGTGAAAAAGGAAATATCCTCCGATGAAATCTGGAAAGAAGCTTTCTGAGAAACTGCTTAGTGTTCTTTTAATTCATCTCACAGAGTTACATCTGTATTTCGTGGATCTCTTTGCTAGCCTTATTTCTGTGGAATCTGACAACAGATATTTCCTTTCCCTTTGAAGACTATAGGGCCAAAGGAAATATCCTCCGATAACCAAGAGAAAGAAGCCTTCTGAGAAACTTCTTTGTGTTCTGTGAAATCATCTCACAGAGTTACAGCTTTCCCCTCAAGAAGCCTTTCGCTAAGACAGTTCTTGTGGAATTGGTAAAGTGATATTTGGCAGCCCAAAGAGGGCTATGGTGAAAAAGGAAATATCCTCCGATTAAATCTGGAAAGAAGCTTTCTGAGAAACTGCTTAGTGTTCTGTTAATTCATCTCACAGAGTTACATCTGTATTTCGTGGATCACTTTGCTAGCCTTATTTCTATGGAATTTGACAACAGATATTTCCTTTCCCTTTGAAGACTATAGGGCCAAAGGAAATATCCTCCGATAACAGAGAGAAAGAAGCTTTCTGAGAAACTTCTTTGTGTTCTGTGAAATCATCTCACAGAGTTACAGCTTTCCCCTCAAGAAGCGTATCGCTAAGACAGTTCTTGTGGAATTGGCAAAGTGATATTTGGAAGCCCATAGAGGGCTATGGTGAAAAAGGAAATATCCTCCGATGAAATCTGGAAAGAAGCTTTCTGAGAAACTGCTTAGTGTTCTTTTAATTCATCTCACAGAGTTACATTTGTATTTCGTGGATCTCTTTGCTAGCCTTATTTCTGTGGAATCTGACAACAGATATTTCCTTTCCCTTTGAAGACTATAGGGCCAAAGGAAATATCCTCCGATAACAAAGAGAAAGAAGCTTTCTGAGAAAATTCTTTGTGTTCTGTGAAATCATCTCACAGAGTTACAGCTTTCCCCTCAAGAAGCCTTTCGCTAAGACAGTTCTTGTGGAATTGGCAAAGTGATATTTGGCAGCCCATAGAGGGCTATGGTGAAAAAGGAAATATCCTCCGATGAAATCTGGAAAGAAGCTTTCTGAGAAACTGCTTAGTGTTCTGTTAATTCATCTCACAGAGTTACATCTGTATTTCGTGGATCACTTTGCTAGCCTTATTTCTATGGAATCTGACAACAGATATTTCCTTTCCCTATGAAGACTATAGGGCCAAAGGAAATATCCTCCGATAACAGAGAGAAAGAAGCTTTTTGAGAAACTTCTTTGTGTTCTGTGAAATCATCTCACAGAGTTACAGCTTTCCCCTCAAGAAGCCTTTCGCTAAGACAGTTCTTGTGGAATTGGCAAAGTGATATTTGGAAGCCCATAGAGGGCTATGGTGAAAAAGGAAATATCCTCCGATGAAATCTGGAAAGAAGCTTTCTGAGAAACTGCTTAGTGTTCTGTTAATTCATCTCACAGAGTTACATCTGTATTTCGTGGATCTCTTTTCTAGCCTTATTTCTGTGGAATCTGACAACAGATATTTCCTTTCCCTTTGAAGACTATAGGGCCAAAGGAAATATCCTCCGATAACAAAGAGAAAGAAGCTTTCTGAGTAACTTCTTTGTGTTCTGTGAAATCATCTCACAGAGTTACAGCTTTCCCCTCAAGAAGCCTTTCGCTACGACAGTTCTTCTGGAATTGGCAAAGTGATATTTGGCAGCCCATAGAGGGCTATGGTGAAAAAGGAAATATCCTCCGATGAAATCTGGAAAGTAGCTTACTGAGAAACTGCTTAATGTTCTGTTAATTCATCTCACAGAGTTACATCTGAATTTCGTGGATCTCTTTGCTAGCCTTATTTCTGTGGATTCTGACAACAGATATTTCCTTTCCCTTTGAAGACTATAGGGCCAAAGGAAATATCCTCCGATAACAAAGAGAAAGAAGCTTTCTGAGTAACTTCTTTGTGTTCTGTGAAATCATCTCACAGAGTTACAGCTTTCCCCTCCAGAAGCCTTTCGCTAAGACAGTTCTTGTGGAATTGGCAAAGTGATATTTGGAAGCCCATAGAGGGCTAGGTTGACAAAGGAAATATCCTCCGATGAAATCTGGAAAGAAGCTTTCTGAGAAACTGCTTAGTGTTCTGTTAATTCATCTCACAGAGTTACATCTGTATTTCGTGGATCTCTTTGCTAGCCTTATTTCTGTGGAATCTGACAACAGATATTTCCTTTCCCTTTGAAGACTATAGGGCCAAAGGAAATATCCTCCGATAACCAAGAGGAAGAAGGTTTCTGAGAAACTTCTTTGTGTTCTGTGAAATCATCTCACAGAGTTACAGCTTTCCCCTCAAGAAGCCTTTCGCTAAGACAGTTCTTGTGGAATTGGCAAAGTGATATTTGGAAGCCCATAGAGGGCTATGGTAAAAAAGGAAATATCCTCCGATGAAAACTGGAAAGAAGCTTTCTGAGAAACTGCTTAGTGTTCTGTTAATTCATCTCACAGAGTTACATCTGTATATCGTGGATCTCTTTGCTAGTCTTATTTCTATGGAATCTGACAACAGATATTTCCTTTCCCTTTGAAGACTATAGGGCCAAAGGAAATATCCTCCGATAGCCAAGAGAAAGAAGCTTTCTGAGAAACTTCTTTGTGTTCTGTGAAATCATCTCACTGAGTTACAGCTTTCCCCTCAAAAGCCTTTCGCTAAGACAGTTCTTGTGGATTAGGCAAAGTGATATTTGGAAGCCCATAGAGGGCTATGGTGAAAAAGGAAATATCCTCCGATGAAATCTGGAAAGAAGCTTTCTGAGAAACTGCTTAGTGTTCTGTTAATTCATCTCACAGAGTTACATCTGTATTTCTTGGATCTCTTTGCTAGCCTTATTTCTGTGGAATCTGACAACAGATATTTCCTTTCCCTTTGAAGACTATAGGGCCAAAGGAAGTATCCTCCGATAACAGAGAGAAAGAAGCTTTCTGAGAAACTTCTTTGTGTTCTGTGAAATCATCTCACAGAGTTACAGCTTTCCCCTCAAGAAGCCTTTCGCTAAGACAGTTCTTTTGGAATTGGCAAAGTGATATTTGGAAGCCCATAGAGGGCTATGGTGAAAAAGGAAATATCCTCCGATGAAATCTGGAAAGAAGCTTTCTGAGAAACTGCTTAGTGTTCTGTTAATTCATCTCACCGAGTTACATCTGTATTTCGTGGATCACTTTGCTAGCCTTATTTCTCTGGAGTCTGAGAACAGATATTTCCTTTCCCTTGAAGACTATAGGGCCAAAGGAAATATGCTCCGATAACAAAGCGAAAGAAGCTTTCTGAGAAACTTCTTTGTGTTCTGTGAAATCATCTCACAGAGTTACAGCTTTCCTCTCAAGAAGCGTATCGCTAAGACAGTTCTTGTGGAATTGGCAAAGTGATATTTGGAAGCCCATAGAGGGCTATGGTGAAAAAGGAAATATCCTCCGATGAAATCTGGAAAGAAGCTTTCTGAGAAACTGCTTAGTGTTCTGTTAATTCATCTCACAGAGTTACATCTGTATTTCGTGGATCTCTTTGCTAGCCTTATTTCTGTGGAATCTGACAACAGATATTTCCTTTCCCTTTGAAGACTATAGGGCCAAAGGAAATATCCTCCGATAACAAAGAGAAAGAAGCTTTCTGAGAAAATTCTTTGTGTTCTGTGAAATCATCTCACAGAGTTACAGCTTTCCCCTCAAAAAGCCTTTCGCTAAGACAGTTCTTGTGGAATTGGCAAAGTGATATTTGGCAGCCCATAGAGGGCTATGGTGAAAAAGGAAATATCCTCCGATGAAATCTGGAAAGAAGCTTTCTGAGAAACTGCTTAGTGTTCTGTTAATTCATCTCACAGAGTTACATCTGTATTTCGTGGATCACTTTGCTAGCCTTATTTCTATGGAATCTGACAACAGATATTTCCTTTCCCTATGAAGACTATAGGGCCAAAGGAAATATCCTCTGATAACAGAGAGAAAGAAGCTTTCTGAGAAACTTCTTTGTGTTCTGTGAAATCATCTCACAGAGTTACAGCTTTCCCCTCAAGAAGCCTTTCGCTAAGACAGTTCTTGTGGAATTGGCAAAGTGATATTTGGCAGCCCATAGAGGGCTATGGTGAAAAAGGAAATATCCTCCGATGAAATCTGGAAAGTAGCTTACTGAGAAACTGCTTAATGTTCTGTTAATTCATCTCACAGAGTTACATCTGAATTTCGTGGATCTCTTTGCTAGCCTTATTTCTGTGGATTCTGACAACAGATATTTCCTTTCCCTTTGAAGACTATAGGGCCAAAGGAAATATCCTCCGATAACAAAGAGAAAGAAGCTTTCTGAGTAACTTCTTTGTGTTCTGTGAAATCATCTCACAGAGTTACAGCTTTCCCCTCCAGAAGCCTTTCGCTAAGACAGTTCTTGTGGAATTGGCAAAGTGATATTTGGAAGCCCATAGAGGGCTAGGTTGAAAAAGGAAATATCCTCCGATGAAATCTGGAAAGAAGCTTTCTGAGAAACTGCTTAGTGTTCTGTTAATTCATCTCACAGAGTTACATCTGTATTTCGTGGATCTCTTTGCTAGCCTTATTTCTGTGGAATCTGAGAACAGATATTTCCTTTCCCTTTGAAGACTATAGGGCCAAAGGAAATATCCTCCGATAACCAAGAGGAAGAAGGTTTCTGAGAAACTTCTTTGTGTTCTGTGAAATCATCTCACAGAGTTACAGCTTTCCCCTCAAGAAGCCTTTCGCTAAGACAGTTCTTGTGGAATTGGCAAAGTGATATTTGGAAGCCCATAGAGGGCTATGGTAAAAAAGGAAATATCCTCCGATGAAAACTGGAAAGAAGCTTTCTGAGAAACTGCTTAGTGTTCTGTTAATTCATCTCACAGAGTTACATCTGTATATCGTGGATCTCTTTGCTAGTCTTATTTCTGTGGAATCTGACAACAGATATTTCCTTTCCCTTTGAAGACTATAGGGCCAAAGGAAATATCCTCCGATAGCCAAGAGAAAGAAGCTTTCTGAGAAACTTCTTTGTGTTCTGTGAAATCATCTCACAGAGTTACAGCTTTCCCCTCAAGAAGCCTTTCGCTAAGACAGTTCTTGTGGATTAGGCAAAGTGATATTTGGAAGCCCATAGAGGGCTATGGTGAAAAAGGAAATATCCTCCGATGAAATCTGGAAAGAAGCTTTCTGAGAAACTGCTTAGTGTTCTGTTAATTCATCTCACAGAGTTACATCTGTATTTCTTGGATCTCTTTGCTAGCCTTATTTCTGTGGAATCTGACAACAGATATTTCCTTTCCCTTTGAAGGCTATAGGGCCAAAGGAAGTATCCTCCGATAACAGAGAGAAAGAAGCTTTCTGAGAAACTTCTTTGTGTTCTGTGAAATCATCTCACAGAGTTACAGCTTTCCCCTCAAGAAGCCTTTCGCTAAGACAGTTCTTTTGGAATTGGCAAAGTGATATTTGGAAGCCCATAGAGGGCTATGGTGAAAAAGGAAATATCCTCCGATGAAATCTGGAAAGAAGCTTTCTGAGAAACTGCTTAGTGTTCTGTTAATTCATCTCACAGAGTTACATCTGTATTTCGTGGATCACTTTGCTAGCCTTATTTCTCTGGAGTCTGAGAACAGATATTTCCTTTCCCTTGAAGACTATAGGGCCAAAGGAAATATGCTCCGATAACAAAGCGAAAGAAGCTTTCTGAGAAACTTCTTTGTGTTCTGTGAAATCATCTCACAGAGTTACAGCTTTCCCCTCAAGAAGCGTATCGCTAAGACAGTTCTTGTGGAATTGGCAAAGTGATATTTGGAAGCTCATAGAGGGCTATGGTGAAAAAGGAAATATCCTCCGATGAAATCTGGAAAGAAGCTTTCTGAGAAACTGCTTAGTGTTCTTTTAATTCATCTCACAGAGTTACATCTGTATTTCGTGGATCTCTTTGCTAGCCTTATTTCTGTGGAATCTGACAACAGATATTTCCTTTCCCTTTGAAGACTATAGGGCCAAAGGAAATATCCTCCGATAACCAAGAGAAAGAAGCCTTCTGAGAAACTTCTTTGTGTTCTGTGAAATCATCTCACAGAGTTACAGCTTTCCCCTCAAGAAGCCTTTCGCTAAGACAGTTCTTGTGGAATTGGTAAAGTGATATTTGGCAGCCCATAGAGGGCTATGGTGAAAAAGGAAATATCCTACGATGAAATCTGGAAAGAAGCTTTCTGAGAAACTGCTTAGTGTTCTGTTAATTCATCTCACAGAGTTACATCTGTATTTCGTGGATCACTTTGCTAGCCTTATTTCTATGGAATTTGACAACAGATATTTCCTTTCCCTTTGAAGACTATAGGGCCAAAGGAAATATCCTCCGATAACAGAGAGAAAGAAGCTTTCTGAGAAACTTCTGTGTGTTCTGTGAAATCATCTCACAGAGTTACAGCTTTCCCCTCAAGAAGCCTTTCGCTAAGACAGTTCTTGTGGAATTGGCAAAGTGATATTTGGAAGCCCATAGAGGGCTATGTTGAAAAAGGAAATATCCTCCGATGAAATCTGGAAAGAAGCTTTCTGAGAAACTGCTTAGTGTTCTGTTAATTCATCTCACAGAGTTACATCTGTATTTCGTGGATCTCTTTGCTAGCCTTATTTCTGTGGAATCTGACAACAGATATTTCCTTTCCCTTTGAAGACTATAGGGCCAAAGGAAATATCCTCCGATAACAAAGAGAAAGAAGCTTTCTGAGAAAATTCTTTGTGTTCTGTGAAATCATCTCACAGAGTTACAGCTTTCCCCTCAAAAATCCTTTCGCTAAGACAGTTCTTGTGGAATTGGCAAAGTGATATTTGGCAGCCCATAGAGGGCTATGGTGAAAAAGGAAATATCCTCCGATGAAATCTGGAAAGAAGCTTTCTGAGAAACTGCTTAGTGTTCTGTTAATTCATCTCACAGAGTTACATCTGTATTTCGTGGATCACTTTGCTAGCCTTATTTCTATGGAATCTGACAACAGATATTTCCTTTCCCTATGAAGACTATAGGGCCAAAGGAAATATCCTCTGATAACAGAGAGAAAGAAGCTTTCTGAGAAACTTCTTTGTGTTCTGTGAAATCATCTCACAGAGTTACAGCTTTCCCCTCAAGAAGCCTTTCGCTAAGACAGTTCTTGTGGAATTGGCAAAGTGATATTTGGCAGCCCATAGAGGGCTATGGTGAAAAAGGAAATATCCTCCGATGAAATCTGGAAAGAAGCTTTCTGAGAAACTGCTTAGTGTTCTGTTAATTCATCGCACTGAGTTACATCTGTATTTCGTGGATCTCTTTTCTAGCCTTATTTCTGTGGAATCTGACAACAGATATTTCCTTTCCCTTTGAAGACTATAGGGCCAAAGGAAATATCCTCCGATAACAAAGAGAAAGAAGCTTTCTGAGTAACTTCTTTGTGTTCTGTGAAATCATCTCACAGAGTTACAGCTTTCCCCTCAAGAAGCCTTTCGCTAAGACAGTTCTTGTGGAATTGGCAAAGTGATATTTGGCAGCCCATAGAGGGCTATGGTGAAAAAGGAAATATCCTCCGATGAAATCTGGAAAGTAGCTTACTGAGAAACTGCTTAATGTTCTGTTAATTCATCTCACAGAGTTACATCTGAATTTCGTGGATCTCTTTGCTAGCCTTATTTCTGTGGATTCTGACAACAGATATTTCCTTTCCCTTTGAAGACTATAGGGCCAAAGGAAATATCCTCCGATAACAAAGAGAAAGAAGCTTTCTGAGTAACTTCTTTGTGTTCTGTGAAATCATCTCACAGAGTTACAGCTTTCCCCTCCAGAAGCCTTTCGCTAAGACAGTTCTTGTGGAATTGGCAAAGTGATATTTGGAAGCCCATAGAGGGCTAGGTTGAAAAAGGAAATATCCTCCGATGAAATCTGGAAAGAAGCTTTCTGAGAAACTGCTTAGTGTTCTGTTAATTCATCTCACAGAATTACATCTGTATTTCGTGGATCTCTTTGCTAGCCTTATTTCTGTGGAATCTGACAACAGATATTTCCTTTCCCTTTGAAGACTATAGGGCCAAAGGAAATATCCTCCGATAACCAAGAGGAAGAAGGTTTCTGAGAAACTTCTTTGTGTTCTGTGAAATCATCTCACAGAGTTACAGCTTTCCCCTCAAGAAGCCTTTCGCTAAGACAGTTCTTGTGGAATTGGCAAAGTGATATTTGGAAGCCCATAGAGGGCTATGTTGAAAAAGGAAATATCCTCCGATGAAATCTGGAAAGAAGCTTTCTGAGAAACTGCTTAGTGTTCTGTTAATTCATCTCACAGAGTTACATCTGTATTTCGTGGATCTCTTTGCTAGCCTTATTTCTGTGGAATCTGACAACAGATATTTCCTTTCCCTTTGAAGACTATAGGGCCAAAGGAAATATCCTCCGATAACAAAGAGAAAGAAGCTTTCTGAGAAAATTCTTTGTGTTCTGTGAAATCATCTCACAGAGTTACAGCTTTCCCCTCAAAAATCCTTTCGCTAAGACAGTTCTTGTGGAATTGGCAAAGTGATATTTGGCAGCCCATAGAGGGCTATGGTGAAAAAGGAAATATCCTCCGATGAAATCTGGAAAGAAGCTTTCTGAGAAACTGCTTAGTGTTCTGTTAATTCATCTCACAGAGTTACATCTGTATTTCGTGGATCACTTTGCTAGCCTTATTTCTATGGAATCTGACAACAGATATTTCCTTTCCCTATGAAGACTATAGGGCCAAAGGAAATATCCTCTGATAACAGAGAGAAAGAAGCTTTCTGAGAAACTTCTTTGTGTTCTGTGAAATCATCTCACAGAGTTACAGCTTTCCCCTCAAGAAGCCTTTCGCTAAGACAGTTCTTGTGGAATTGGCAAAGTGATATTTGGCAGCCCATAGAGGGCTATGGTGAAAAAGGAAATATCCTCCGATGAAATCTGGAAAGAAGCTTTCTGAGAAACTGCTTAGTGTTCTGTTAATTCATCGCACTGAGTTACATCTGTATTTCGTGGATCTCTTTTCTAGCCTTATTTCTGTGGAATCTGACAACAGATATTTCCTTTCCCTTTGAAGACTATAGGGCCAAAGGAAATATCCTCCGATAACAAAGAGAAAGAAGCTTTCTGAGTAACTTCTTTGTGTTCTGTGAAATCATCTCACAGAGTTACAGCTTTCCCCTCAAGAAGCCTTTCGCTAAGACAGTTCTTGTGGAATTGGCAAAGTGATATTTGGCAGCCCATAGAGGGCTATGGTGAAAAAGGAAATATCCTCCGATGAAATCTGGAAAGTAGCTTACTGAGAAACTGCTTAATGTTCTGTTAATTCATCTCACAGAGTTACATCTGAATTTCGTGGATCTCTTTGCTAGCCTTATTTCTGTGGATTCTGACAACAGATATTTCCTTTCCCTTTGAAGACTATAGGGCCAAAGGAAATATCCTCCGATAACAAAGAGAAAGAAGCTTTCTGAGTAACTTCTTTGTGTTCTGTGAAATCATCTCACAGAGTTACAGCTTTCCCCTCCAGAAGCCTTTCGCTAAGACAGTTCTTGTGGAATTGGCAAAGTGATATTTGGAAGCCCATAGAGGGCTAGGTTGAAAAAGGAAATATCCTCCGATGAAATCTGGAAAGAAGCTTTCTGAGAAACTGCTTAGTGTTCTGTTAATTCATCTCACAGAATTACATCTGTATTTCGTGGATCTCTTTGCTAGCCTTATTTCTGTGGAATCTGACAACAGATATTTCCTTTCCCTTTGAAGACTATAGGGCCAAAGGAAATATCCTCCGATAACCAAGAGGAAGAAGGTTTCTGAGAAACTTCTTTGTGTTCTGTGAAATCATCTCACAGAGTTACAGCTTTCCCCTCAAGAAGCCTTTCGCTAAGACAGTTCTTGTGGAATTGGCAAAGTGATATTTGGAAGCCCATAGAGGGCTATGGTGAAAAAGGAAATATCCTCCGATGAAATCTGGAAAGAAGCTTTCTGAGAAACGGCTTAGTGTTCTGTTAATTCATCTGACGGAGTTACATCTGTATTTCGTGGATCTCTTTGCTAGTCTTATTTCTGTGGAATCTGACAACAGATATTTCCTTTCCCTTTGAAGACTATAGTGCCAAAGGAAATATCCTCCGATAACCAAGAGAAAGAAGCTTTCTGAGAAACTTCTTTGTGTTCTGTGAAATCATCTCACAGAGTTACAGCTTTCCCCTCAAGAAGCCTTTCGCTAAGACAGTTCTTGTGGAATTGGCAAAGTGATATTTGGAAGCCCATAGAGGGCTATGGTGAAAAAGGAAATATCCTCCGATGAAATCTGGAAAGAAGCTTTCTGAGAAACTGCTTAGTGTTCTGTTAATTCATCTCACAGAAATACATCTGTATTTCGTGGATCTCTTTGCTAGCCTTATTTCTGTGGAATCTGACAACAGATATTTCCTTTCCCTTTGAAGACTATAGGGCCAAAGGAAATATCCTCTGATAACAAAGAGAAAGAAGCTTTCTGAGAAACTTCTTTGTGTTCTGTGAAATCATCTCACAGAGTTACAGCTCTCCCCTCAAGAAGCCTTTCGCTAAGACAGTTCTTGTGGAATTGGCAAAGTGATATTTGGAAGCCCATAGAGGGCTATGGTGAAAAAGGAAATATCCTCCGATGAAATCTGGAAAGAAGCTTTCTGAGAAACTGCTTAGTGTTCTGTTAATTCATCTCACAGAGTTACATCTGTATTCCGTGGATCTCTTTGCTAGCCTTATTTCTGTGGAATCTGACAACAGATATTTCCTATCCCTTTGAAGACTATAGGGCCAAAGGAAATATCCTCCGACATCAAAGAGAAAGAAGCTTTCTGAGAAACTTCTTTGTGTTCTGTGAAATCATCTCACAGAGTTACAGCTTTCCCCTCAAGAAGCCTTTCGCTAAGACCGTTCTTGTGGAATTGGCAAAGTGATATTTGGAAGCCCCTAGAGGGCTATGGTGAAAAAGGAAATATCCTCCGATGAAATCTGGAAAGAAGCTTTCTGAGAAACTGCTTAGTGTTCTGTTAATTCATCTCACAGAGTTACATCTGTATTTCGTGGATCACTTTGCTAGCCTTATTTCTGTGGAGTCTGAGAACAGATATTTCCTTTCTCTTGAAGACTATAGGGCCAAAGGAAATATCCTCCGATAACAAAGAGAAAGAAGCTTTCTGAGAAACTTCTTTGTGTTCTGTGAAATCATCTCACAGAGTTACAGCTTTCCCCTCAAGAAGCCTTTCGCTAAGACAGTTCTTGTGGAATTGGCAAAGTGATATTTGGAAGCCCATAGAGGTCTATGGTGAAAAAGGAAATATCCTCCGATGAAATCTGGAAAGAAGCTTTCTGAGAAACTGCTTAGTGTTCTGTTAATTCATCTCACAGAATTACATCTGTATTTCGTGGATCTCTTTGCTAGCCTTATTTCTGTGGAATCTGACAACAGATATTTCCTTTCCCTTTGAAGACTATAGGGCCAAAGGAAATATCCTCCGATAACCAAGAGGAAGAAGGTTTCTGAGAAACTTCTTTGTGTTCTGTGAAATCATCTCACAGAGTTACAGCTTTCCCCTCAAGAAGCCTTTCGCTAAGACAGTTCTTGTGGAATTGGCAAAGTGATATTTGGAAGCCCATAGAGGGCTATGGTGAAAAAGGAAATATCCTCCGATGAAATCTGGAAAGAAGCTTTCTGAGAAACGGCTTAGTGTTCTGTTAATTCATCTGACGGAGTTACATCTGTATTTCGTGGATCTCTTTGCTAGTCTTATTTCTGTGGAATCTGACAACAGATATTTCCTTTCCCTTTGAAGACTATAGGGCCAAAGGAAATATCCTCCGATAACCAAGAGAAAGAAGCTTTCTGAGAAACTTCTTTGTGTTCTGTGAAATCATCTCACAGAGTTACAGCTTTCCCCTCAAGAAGCCTTTCGCTAAGACAGTTCTTGTGGAATTGGCAAAGTGATATTTGGAAGCCCATAGAGGGCTATGGTGAAAAAGGAAATATCCTCCGATGAAATCTGGAAAGAAGCTTTCTGAGAAACTGCTTAGTGTTCTGTTAATTCATCTCACAGAAATACATCTGTATTTCGTGGATCTCTTTGCTAGCCTTATTTCTGTGGAATCTGACAACAGATATTTCCTTTCCCTTTGAAGACTATAGGGCCAAAGGAAATATCCTCTGATAACAAAGAGAAAGAAGCTTTCTGAGAAACTTCTTTGTGTTCTGTGAAATCATCTCACAGAGTTACAGCTTTCCCCTCAAGAAGCCTTTCGCTAAGACAGTTCTTGTGGAATTGGCAAAGTGATATTTGGCAGCCCCTAGAGGGCTATGGTGAAAAAGGAAATATCCTCCGATGAAATCTGGAAAGAAGCTTTCTGAGAAACTGCTTAGTGTTCTGTTAATTCATCTCACAGAGTTACATCTGTATTCCGTGGATCTCTTTGCTAGCCTTATTTCTGTGGAATCTGACAACAGATATTTCCTATCCCTTTGAAGACTATAGGGCCAAAGGAAATATCCTCCGACATCAAAGAGAAAGAAGCTTTCTGAGAAACTTCTTTGTGTTCTGTGAAATCATCTCACAGAGTTACAGCTTTCCCCTCAAGAAGCCTTTCGCTAAGACCGTTCTTGTGGAATTGGCAAAGTGATATTTGGAAGCCCCTAGAGGGCTATGGTGAAAAAGGAAATATCCTCCGATGAAATCTGGAAAGAAGCTTTCTGAGAAACTGCTTAGTGTTCTGTTAATTCATCTCACAGAGTTACATCTGTATTTCGTGGATCACTTTGCTAGCCTTATTTCTGTGGAGTCTGAGAACAGATATTTCCTTTCTCTTGAAGACTATAGGGCCAAAGGAAATATCCTCCGATAACAAAGAGAAAGAAGCTTTCTGAGAAACTTCTTTGTGTTCTGTGAAATCATCTCACAGAGTTACAGCTTTCCCCTCAAGAAGCCTTTCGCTAAGACAGTTCTTGTGGAATTGGCAAAGTGATATTTGGAAGCCCATAGAGGTCTATGGTGAAAAAGGAAATATCCTCCGATGAAATCTGGAAAGAAGCTTTCTGAGAAACTGCTTAGTGTTCTGTTAATTCATCTCACAGAGTTACATCTGTATTTCGTGGATCTCTTTGCTAGCCTTATTTCTGTGGAATCTGACAACAGATATTTCCTTTCCCTTTGAAGACTGTAGGGCCAAAGGAAATATCCTCCGATAACAGAGAGAAAGAAGCTTTCTGAGAAACTTCTTTGTGTTCTGTGAAATCATCTCACAGAGTTACAGCTTTCCCCTCAAGAAGCCTTTCGCTAAGACAGTTCTTGTGGAATTGGCAAAGTGATATTTGGAAGCCCATAGAGGGCTATGGTGAAAAAGGAAATATCCTCCGATGAAATCTGGAAAGATGCTTTCTGAGAAACTGCTTAGTGTTCTGTTAATTCATCTCACAGAGTTACATCTGTATTTCGTGGATCTCTTTGCTAGCCTTATTTCTGTGGAATCTGAGAACAGATATTTCCTTTCCCTTTGAAGACTATAGGGCCAAAGGAAATATCCTCCGATAACAGAGAGAAAGAAGCTTTCTGAGAAACGTCTATGTGTTCTGTGAAATCATCTCACAGAGTTACAGCTTTCCCCTCAAGAAGCCTTTCGCTAAGACAGTTCTTGTGGAATTGGCAAAGTGATATTTGGAAGCCCATAGAGGGCTGTGGTGAAAAAGGAAATATCCTCCGATGAAATCTGGAAAGAAGCTTTCTGAGAAACCGCTTAGTGTTCTGTTAATTCATCTCACAGAGTTACATCTGTATTTCGTGGATCTCTTTGCTAGCCTTATTTCTGTGGAATCTGACAACAGATATTTCCTTCCCCTTTGAAGACTATAGGGCCAAAGGAAATATCCTCCGATAACAAAGAGAAAGAAGCTTTCTGAGAAACTTCTTTGTATTCTGTGAAATCATCTCACAGAGTTACAGCTTTCCCCTCAAGAAGCCTTTCGCTAAGACAGTTCTTGTGGAATTGGCAAAGTGATATTTGGCAGCCCATAGAGGGCTATGGTGAAAAAGGAAATATCCTCCGATGAAATCTGGAAAGAAGCTTTCTGAGAAACTGCTTAGTGTTCTGTTAATTCATCTCACAGAGTTACATCTGTATTTCGTGGATCTCTTTGCTAGCCTTATTTCTGTGGAATCTGACAACAGATATTTCCTTTCCCTTTGAAGACTATAGGGCCAAAGGAAGTATCCTCCGATAACAGAGAGAAAGAAGCTTTCTGAGTAACTTCTTTGTGTTCTGTGAAATCATCTCACAGAGTTACAGCTTTCCCCTCAAGAAGCCTTTCGCTAAGACAGTTCTTGTGGAATTGGCAAAGTGATATTTGGAAGCCCATAGAGGGCTATGGTGAAAAAGGAAATATCCTCCGATGAAATCTGGAAAGAAGCTTTCTGAGAAACTGCTTAGTGTTCTGTTAATTCATCTCACAGAGTTACATCTGTATTTCGTGGATCACTTTGCTAGCCTTATTTCTGTGGAGTCTGAGAACAGATATTTCCTTTCCCTTGAAGACTATAGGGCCAAAGGAAATATCGTCCGATAACAAAGAGAAAGAAGCTTTCTGAGAAACTTCTTTGTGTTCTGTGAAATCATCTCACGGAGTTACAGCTTTCCCCTCAAGAAGCCTTTCGCTAAGACAGTTCTTGTGGAATTGGCAAAGTGATATTTGGAAGCCCATAGAGGGCTATGGTGAAAAAGGAAATATCCTCCGATGAAATCTGGAAAGAAGCTTTCTGAGAAACTGCTTAGTGTTCTGTTAATTCATCTCACTGAGTTACATCTGTATTTCGTGGATCTCTTTGTTAGCCTTATTTCTGTGGAATCTGACAACAGATATTTCCTTTCCCTTTGAAGACTATAGGGCCAAAGGAAATATCCTCCGATAACAAAGAGAAAGAAGTTTTCTGAGAAACTTCTTTGTGTTCTGTGAAATCATCTCACAGAGTTACAGCTTTCCCCTCAAGAAGCCTTTCGCTAAGACAGTTCTTGTGGAATTGGCAAAGTGATATTTGGAAGCCCATAGAGGGCTATGGTGAAAAAGGAAATATCCTCCGATGAAATCTGGAAAGAAGCTTTCTGAGAAACTGCTTAGTGTTCTGTTAATTCATCTCACAGAGTTACATCTGTATTTCGTGGATCTCTTTGCTAGCCTTATTTCTGTGGAATCTGACAACAGATATTTCCTTTCCCTTTGAAGAGTATAGGGCCAAAGGAAATATCCTCCGATAACCAAGAGGAAGAAGCTTTCTGAGAAACTTCTTTGTGTTCTGTGAAATCATCTCACAGAGTTACAGCTTTCCCCTCAAGAAGCCTTTCGCTAAGACAGTTCTTGTGGAATTGGCAAAGTGATATTTGGAAGCCCATAGAGGGCTATGGTGAAAAAGGAAATATCCTCCGATGAAATCTGGAAAGAAGCTTTCTGAGAAACGGCTTAGTGTTCTGTTAATTCATCTGACGGAGTTACATCTGTATTTCGTGGATCTCTTTCGTAGTCTTATTTCTGTGGAATCTGACAACAGATATTTCCTTTCCCTTTGAAGACTATAGGGCCAAAGGAAATATCCTCCGATATCCAAGAGAAAGAAGCTTTCTGAGAAACTTCTTTGTGTTCTGTGAAATCATCTCACAGAGTTACAGCTTTCCCCTCAAGAAGTCTTTCGCTAAGACAGTTCTTGTGGAATTGGCAAAGTGATATTTGGAAGCCCATAGAGGGCTATGGTGAAAAAGGAAATATCCTCCGATGAAATCTGGAAAGAAGCTTTCTGAGAAACTGCTTAGTGTTCTGATAATTCATCTCACAGAAATACATCTGTATTTCGTGGATCTCTTTGCTAGCCTTATTTCTGTGGAATCTGACAACAGATATTTCCTTTCCCTTTGAAGACTATAGGGCCAAAGGAAATATCCTCTGATAACCAAGAGAAAGAAGCTTTCTGAGAAACTTCTTTGTGTTCTGTGAAATCATCTCACAGAGTTACAGCTTTCCCCTCAAGAAGCCTTTCGCTAAGACAGTTCTTGTGGAATTGGCAAAGTGATATTTGGAAGCCCATAGAGGCCTATGGTGAAAAAGGAAATATCCTCCGATGAAATCTGGAAAGAAGCTTTCTGAGAAACTGCTTAGTGTTCTGTTAATTCATCTCACAGAGTTACATCTGTATTTCGTGGATCTCTTTGCTAGCCTTATTTCTGTGGAATCTGACAACAGATATTTCCTTTCCCTTTGAAGAATATAGGGCCAAAGGAAATATCCTCCGATAACAAAGAGAAAGAAGTTTTCTGAGAAACTTCTTTGTGTTCTGTGAAATCATCTCACAGAGTTACAGCTTTCCCCTCAAGAATCCTTTCGCTAAGACAGTTCTTGTGGAATTGGCAAAGTGATATTTGGAAGCCCATAGAGGGCTATGGTGAAAAAGGAAATATCCTCCGATGAAATCTGGAAAGAAGCTTTCTGAGAAACTGCTTAGTGTTCTCTTAATTCATCTCACAGAGTTACATCTGTATTTCGTGGATCTCTTTGCTAGCCTTATTTCTGTGGAATCTGACAACAGATATTTCCTTTCCCTTTGAAGAGTATAGGGCCAAAGGAAATATCCTCCGATAACCAAGAGGAAGAAGCTTTCTGAGAAACTTCTTTGTGTTCTGTGAAATCATCTCACAGAGTTACAGCTTTCCCCTCAAGAAGCCTTTCGCTAAGACAGTTCTTGTGGAATTTGCAAAGTGATATTTGGAAGCCCATAGAGGGCTATGGTGAAAAAGGAAATATCCTCCGATGAAATCTGGAAAGAAGCTTTCTGAGAAACTGCTTAGTGTTCTGTTAATTCATCTGACGGAGTTACATCTGTATTTCGTGGATCTCTTTGCTAGTCTTATTTCTGTGGAATCTGACAACAGATATTTCCTTTCCCTTTGAAGACTATAGGGCCAAAGGAAATATCCTCCGATAACCAAGAGAAAGAAGCTTTCTGAGAAACTTCTTTGTGTTCTGTGAAATCATCTCACAGAGTTACAGCTTTCCCCTCAAGAAGCCTTTCGCTAAGACAGTTCTTGTGGAATTGGCAAAGTGATATTTGGAAGCCCATAGAGGGCTATGGTGAAAAAGGAAATATCCTCCGATGAAATCTGGAAAGAAGCTTTCTGAGAAACTGCTTAGTGTTCTGTTAATTCATCTCACAGAAATACATCTGTATTTCGTGGATCTCTTTGCTAGCCTTATTTCTGTGGAATCTGACAACAGATATTTCCTTTCCCTTTGAAGACTATAGGGCCAAAGGAAATATCCTCTGATAACAAAGAGAAAGAAGCTTTCTGAGAAACTTCTTTGTGTTCTGTGAAATCATCTCACAGAGTTACAGCTTTCCCCTCAAGAAGCCTTTCGCTAAGACAGTTCTTGTGGAATTGGCAAAGTGATATTTGGAAGCCCATAGAGGGCTATGGTGAAAAAGGAAATATCCTCCGATGAAATCTGGAAAGAAGCTTTCTGAGAAACTGCTTAGTGTTCTGTTAATTCATCTCACAGAGTTACATCTGTATTTCGTGGATCTCTTTGCTAGCCTTATTTCTGTGGAATCTGACAACAGATATTTCCTTTCCCTTTGTAGAGTATAGGGCCAAAGGAAATATCCTCCGATAACCAAGAGGAAGAAGCTTTCTGAGAAACTTCTTTGTGTTCTGTGAAATCATCTCACAGAGTTACAGCTTTCCCCTCAAGAAGCCTTTCGCTAAGACAGTTCTTGTGGAATTGGCAAAGTGATATTTGGAAGCCCATAGAGGGCTATGGTGAAAAAGGAAATATCCTCCGATGAAATCTGGAAAGAAGCTTTCTGAGAAACGGCTTAGTGTTCTGTTAATTCATCTGACGGAGTTACATCTGTATTTCGTGGATCTCTTTGCTAGTCTTATTTCTGTGGAATCTGACAACAGATATTTCCTTTCCCTTTGAAGACTATAGGGCCAAAGGAAATATCCTCCGATATCCAAGAGAAAGAAGCTTTCTGAGAAACTTCTTTGTGTTCTGTGAAATCATCTCACAGAGTTACAGCTTTCCCCTCAAGAAGCCTTTCGCTAAGACAGTTCTTGTGGAATTGGCAAAGTGATATTTGGAAGCCCATAGAGGGCTATGGTGAAAAAGGAAATATCCTCCGATGAAATCTGGAAAGAAGCTTTCTGAGAAACTGCTTAGTGTTCTGTTAATTCATCTCACAGAAATACATCTGTATTTCGTGGATCTCTTTGCTAGCCTTATTTCTGTGGAATCTGACAACAGATATTTCCTTTCCCTTTGAAGACTATAGGGCCAAAGGAAATATCCTCTGATAACCAAGAGAAAGAAGCTTTCTGAGAAACTTCTTTGTGTTCTGTGAAATCATCTCACAGAGTTACAGCTTTCCCCTCAAGAAGCCTTTCGCTAAGACAGTTCTTGTGGAATTGGCAAAGTGATATTTGGAAGCCCATAGAGGGCTATGGTGAAAAAGGAAATATCCTCCGATGAAATCTGGAAAGAAGCTTTCTGAGAAACTGCTTAGTGTTCTGTTAATTCATCTCACTGAGTTACATCTGTATTTCGTGGATCTCTTTGTTAGCCTTATTTCTGTGGAATCTGACAACAGATATTTCCTTTCCCTTTGAAGAATATAGGGCCAAAGGAAATATCCTCCGATAACAAAGAGAAAGAAGTTTTCTGAGAAACTTCTTTGTGTTCTGTGAAATCATCTCACAGAGTTACAGCTTTCCCCTCAAGAATCCTTTCGCTAAGACAGTTCTTGTGGAATTGGCAAAGTGATATTTGGAAGCCCATAGAGGGCTATGGTGAAAAAGGAAATATCCTCCGATGAAATCTGGAAAGAAGCTTTCTGAGAAACTGCTTAGTGTTCTCTTAATTCATCTCACAGAGTTACATCTGTATTTCGTGGATCTCTTTGCTAGCCTTATTTCTGTGGAATCTGACAACAGATATTTCCTTTCCCTTTGAAGAGTATAGGGCCAAAGGAAATATCCTCCGATAACCAAGAGGAAGAAGCTTTCTGAGAAACTTCTTTGTGTTCTGTGAAATCATCTCACAGAGTTACAGCTTTCCCCTCAAGAAGCCTTTCGCTAAGACAGTTCTTGTGGAATTGGCAAAGTGATATTTGGAAGCCCATAGAGGGCTATGGTGAAAAAGGAAATATCCTCCGATGAAATCTGGAAAGAAGCTTTCTGAGAAACTGCTTAGTGTTCTGTTAATTCATCTGACGGAGTTACATCTGTATTTCGTGGATCTCTTTGCTAGTCTTATTTCTGTGGAATCTGACAACAGATATTTCCTTTCCCTTTGAAGACTATAGGGCCAAAGGAAATATCCTCCGATAACCAAGAGAAAGAAGCTTTCTGAGAAACTTCTTTGTGTTCTGTGAAATCATCTCACAGAGTTACAGCTTTCCCCTCAAGAAGCCTTTCGCTAAGACAGTTCTTGTGGAATTGGCAAAGTGATATTTGGAAGCCCATAGAGGGCTATGGTGAAAAAGGAAATATCCTCCGATGAAATCTGGAAAGAAGCTTTCTGAGAAACTGCTTAGTGTTCTGTTAATTCATCTCACAGATATACATCTGTATTTCGTGGATCTCTTTGCTAGCCTTATTTCTGTGGAATCTGACAACAGATATTTCCTTTCCCTTTGAAGACTATAGGGCCAAAGGAAATATCCTCTGATAACAAAGAGAAAGAAGCTTTCTGAGAAACTTCTTTGTGTTCTGTGAAATCATCTCACAGAGTTACAGCTTTCCCCTCAAGAAGCCTTTCGCTAAGACAGTTCTTGTGGAATTGGCAAAGTGATATTTGGAAGCCCATAGAGGGCTATGGTGAAAAAGGAAATATCCTCCGATGAAATCTGGAAAGAAGCTTTCTGAGAAACTGCTTAGTGTTCTGTTAATTCATCTCACAGAAATACATCTGTATTTCGTGGATCTCTTTGCTAGCCTTATTTCTGTGGAATCTGACAACAGATATTTCCTTTCCCTTTGAAGACTATAGGGCCAAAGGAAATATCCTCTGATAACAAAGAGAAAGAAGCTTTCTGAGAAACTTCTTTGTGTTCTGTGAAATCATCTCACAGAGTTACAGCTTTCCCCTCAAGAAGCCTTTCGCTAAGACAGTTCTTGTGGAATTGGCAAAGTGATATTTGGAAGCCCATAGAGGGCTATGGTGAAAAAGGAAATATCCTCCGATGAAATCTGGAAAGAAGCTTTCTGAGAAACTGCTTAGTGTTCTGTTAATTCATCTCACAGAGTTACATCTGTATTTCGTGGATCTCTTTGCTAGCCTTATTTCTGTGGAATCTGACAACAGATATTTCCTTTCCCTTTGTAGAGTATAGGGCCCAAGGAAATATCCTCCGATAACAAAGAGAAAGAAGCTTTCTGAGAAACTTCTTTGTGTTCTGTGAAATCATCTCACAGAGTTACAGCTTTCCCCTCAAGAAGCCTTTCGCTAAGACAGTTCTTGTGGAATTGGCAAAGTGATATTTGGAAGCCCATAGAGGTCTATGGTGAAAAAGGAAATATCCTCCGATGAAATCTGGAAAGAAGCTTTCTTAGAAACTGCTTAGTGTTCTGTTAATTCATCTCACAGAGTTACATCTGTATTTCGTGGATCTCTTTGCTAGCCTTATTTCTGTGGAATCTGACAACAGATATTTCCTTTCCCTTTGAAGACTGTAGGGCCAAAGGAAATATCCTCCGATAACCAAGAGGAAGAAGCTTTCTGAGAAACTTCTTTGTGTTCTGTGAAATCATCTCAAAGAGTTACAGCTTTCCCCTCAAGAAGCCTTTCGCTAAGACAGTTCTTGTGGAATTGGCAAAGTGATATTTGGAAGCCCATAGAGGGCTATGGTGAAAAAGGAAATATCCTCCGATGAAATCTGGAAAGATGCTTTCTGAGAAACTGCTTAGTGTTCTGTTAATTCATCTCACAGAGTTACATCTGTATTTCGTGGATCTCTTTGCTAGCCTTATTTCTGTGGAATCTGACAACAGATATTTCCTTTCCCTTTGAAGACTATAGGGCCAAAGGAAATATCCTCCGATAACAGAGAGAAAGAAGCTTTCTGAGAAACGTCTATGTGTTCTGTGAAATCATCTCACAGAGTTACAGCTTTCCCCTCAAGAAGCCTTTCGTTAAGACAGTTCTTGTGGAATTGGCAAAGTGATATTTGGAAGCCCATAGAGGGCTATGATGAAAAAGGAAATATCCGATGAAATCTGGAAAGAAGCTTTCTGAGAAACTGCTTAGTGTTCTGTTAATTCATCTCACAGAGTTACATCTGTATTTCGTGGATCTCTTTGCTAGCCTTATTTCTGTGGAATCTGACAACAGATATTTCCTTTCCCTTTGAAGATTATAGGGCCAAAGGAAATATCCTCCGATAACAAAGAGAAAGAAGCTTTCTGCGAAACTTCTTTGTGTTCTGTGAAATCATCTCACAGAGTTACAGCTTTCCCCTCAAGAAGCCTTTCGCTAAGACGGTTCTTGTGGAATTGGCAAAGTGATATTTGGAAGCCCATAGAGGGCTGTGGTGAGAAAGGAAATATCCTCCGATGAAATCTGGAAAGAAGCTTTCTGAGAAACCGCTTAGTGTTCTGTTAATTCATTTCACAGAGTTACATCTGTATTTCTTGGATCTCCTTGCTAGCCTTATTTCTGTGGAATCTGACAACAGATATTTCCTTTCCCTTTGAAGACTATAGGGCCAAAGGAAATATCCTCCGATAACAAAGAGAAAGAAGCTTTCTGAGAAACTTCTTTGTGTTCTGTGAAATCACCTCACAGAGTTACAGCTTTCCCCTCAAGAAGCCTTTCGCTAAGACAGTTCTTGTGGAATTGGCAAAGTGATATTTGGCAGCCCATAGAGGGCTATGGTGAAAAAGGAAATATCCTCCGATGAAATCTGGAAAGAAGCTTTCTGAGAAACTGCTTAGTGTTCTGTTAATTCATCTCACAGAGTTACATCTGTATTTCTTGGATCTCTTTGCTAGCCTTATTTCTGTGGAATCTGAGAACAGATATTTCCTTTCCCTTGAAGACTATAGGGCCAAAGGAAATATCCTCCGATAACAAAGCGAAAGAAGCTTTCTGAGAAACTTCTTTGTGTTCTGTGAAATCATCTCACAGAGTTACAGCTTTCCCCTCAAGAAGCCTTTCGCTAAGACAGTTCTTGTGGAATTGGCAAAGTGATATTTGGAAGCCCATAGAGGGCTATGGTGAAAAAGGAAATATCCTCCGATGAAATCTGGAAAGAAGCTTTCTGAGAAACTGCTTAGTGTTCTGTTAATTCATCTCACAGAGTTACATCTGTATTTCGTGGATCTCTTTTCTAGCCTTATTTCTGTGGAATCTGACAACAGATATTTCCTTTCCCTTTGAAGACTATAGGGCCAAAGGAAATATCCTCCGATAACAGAGAGAAAGAAGCTTTCTGAGAAACTTCTTTGTGTTCTGTGAAATGATCTCACAGAGTTACAGCTTTCCCCTCAAGAAGCCTTTCGCTAAGACAGTTCTTGTGGAATTGGCAAAGTGATATTTGGAAGCCCATAGAGGGCTATGGTGAAAAAGGAAATATCCTCCGATGAAATCTGGAAAGAAGCTTTCTAAGAAACTGCTTAATGTTCTGTTAATTCATCTCACAGAGTTATATCTGTATTTCGTGGATCTCTGCTAGCCTTATTTCTGTGGAATCTGACAACAGATATTTCCTTTCCCTTGGAAGATTATAGGGCCAAAGGAAATATCCTCCGATAACAAAGAGAAAGAAGCTTTCTGCGAAACTTCTTTGTGTTCTGTGAAATCATCTCACAGAGTTACAGCTTTCCCCTCAAGAAGCCTTTCGCTAAGACAGTTCTTGTGGAATTGGCAAAGTGATATTTGGAAGCCCTTAGAGGGCTGTGGTGAAAAAGGAAATATCCTCCGATGAAATCTGGAAAGAAGCTTTCTGAGAAACCGCTTAGTGTTCTGTTAATTCATTTCACAGAGTTACATCTGTATTTCTTGGATCTCCTTTCTAGCCTTATTTCTGTGGAATCTGACAACAGATATTTCCTTTCCCTTTGAAGACTATAGGGCCAAAGGAAATATCCTCCGATAACAAAGAGAAAGAAGCTTTCTGAGAAACTTCTTTGTGTTCTGTGAAATCATCTCACAGAGTTACAGCTTTCCCCTCAAGAAGCCTTTCGCTAAGACAGTTCTTTTGGAATTGGCAAAGTGATATTTGGAAGCCCATAGAGGACTATGGTGAAAAAGGAAATATCCTCCGATGAAATCTGGAAAGAAGCTTTCTGAGAAACTGCTTAGTGTTCTGTTAATTCATCTCACAGAGTTACATCTGTATTTCGTGGATCACTTTGCTAGCCTTATTTCTCTGGAGTCTGAGAACAGATATTTCCTTTCCCTTGAAGACTATAGGGCCAAAGGAAATATCCTCCGATAACAAAGCGAAAGAAGCTTTCTGAGAAACTTCTTTGTGTTCTGTGAAATCATCTCACAGAGTTACAGCTTTCCCCTCAAGAAGCCTTTCGCTAAGACAGTTCTTGTGGAATTGGCAAAGTGATATTTGGCAGCCCATAGAGGGCTATGGTGAAAAAGGAAATATCCTCCGATGAAATCTGGAAAGAAGCTTTCTGAGAAACTGCTTAGTGTTCTGTTAATTCATCTCAGAGAGTTACATCTGTATTTCTTGGATCTCTTTGCTAGCCTTATTTCTGTGGAATCTGAGAACAGATATTTCCTTTCCCTTGAAGACTATAGGGCCAAAGGAAATATCCTCCGATAACAAAGCGAAAGAAGCTTTCTGAGAAACTTCTTTGTGTTCTGTGAAATCATCTCACAGAGTTACAGCTTTCCCCTCAAGAAGCCTTTCGCTAAGACAGTTCTTGTGGAATTGGCAAAGTGATATTTGGAAGCCCATAGAGGGCTATGGTGAAAAAGGAAATATCCTCCGATGAAATCTGGAAAGAAGCTTTCTGAGAAACTGCTTAGTGTTCTGTTAATTCATCTCACAGAGTTACATCTATATTTCGTGGATCTCTTTTCTAGCCTTATTTCTGTGGAATCTGACAACAGATATTTCCTTTCCCTTTGAAGACTATAGGGCCAAAGGAAATATCCTCCGATAACAGAGAGAAAGAAGCTTTCTGAGAAACTTCTTTGTGTTCTGTGAAATGATCTCACAGAGTTACAGCTTTCCCCTCAAGAAGCCTTTCGCTAAGACAGTTCTTGTGGAATTGGCAAAGTGATATTTGGAAGCCCATAGAGGG
The DNA here is from genome assembly GCF_043159975.1 of Macaca nemestrina. Classification (NCBI taxonomy): domain Eukaryota; kingdom Metazoa; phylum Chordata; class Mammalia; order Primates; family Cercopithecidae; genus Macaca; species Macaca nemestrina. Next base: position 29,475,681 of record NC_092141.1, on the reverse strand, counting down.
CTATGGTGAAAAAGGAAATATCCTCCGATGAAATCTGGAAAGAAGCTTTCTGAGAAACTGCTTAGTGTTCTGTTAATTCATCTCACAGAGTTATATCTGTATTTCGTGGATCTCTGCTAGCCTTATTTCTGTGGAATCTGACAACAGATATTTCCTTTCCCTTGGAAGATTATAGGGCCAAAGGAAATATCCTCCGATAACAAAGAGAAAGAAGCTTTCTGCGAAACTTCTTTGTGTTCTGTGAAATCATCTCACAGAGTTACAGCTTTCCCCTCTAGAAGCCTTTCGCTAAGACAGTTCTTGTGGAATTGGCAAAGTGATATTTGGAAGCCCTTAGAGGGCTGTGGTGAAAAAGGAAATATCCTCTGATGAAATCTGGAAAGAAGCTTTCTGAGAAACCGCTTAGTGTTCTGTTAATTCATTTCACAGAGTTACATCTGTATTTCTTGGATCTCCTTTCTAGCCTTATTTCTGTGGAATCTGACAACAGATATTTCCTTTCCCTTTGAAGACTATAGGGCCAAAGGAAATATCCTCCGATAACAAAGAGAAAGAAGCTTTCTGAGAAACTTCTTTGTGTTCTGTGAAATCATCTCACAGAGTTACAGCTTTCCCCTCAAGAAGCCTTTCGCTAAGACAGTTCTTTTGGAATTGGCAAAGTGATATTTGGAAGCCCATAGAGGACTATGGTGAAAAAGGAAATATCCTCCGATGAAATCTGGAAAGAAGCTTTCTGAGAAACTGCTTAGTGTTCTGTTAATTCATCTCCCAGAGTTACATCTGTATTTCGTGGATCTCTTTTCTAGCCTTATTTCTGTGGAATCTGACAACAGATATTTCCTTTCCCTTTGAAGACTATAGGGCCAAAGGAAATATCCTCCGATAACAGAGAGAAAAAAGCTTTCTGAGAAACTTCTTTGTGTTCTGTGAAATCATCTCACAGAGTTACAGCTTTCCACTTAAGAAGCCTTTCGCTAAGACAGTTCTTGTGGAATTGGCAAAGTGATATTTGGAAGCCCATAGAGGGCTATGGTGAAAAAGGAAATATCCTCCGATGAAATCTGGAAAGAAGCTTTCTGAGAAACTGCTTAGTGTTCTGTTAATTCATCTCACAGAGTTATATCTGTATTTCGTGGATCTCTGCTAGCCTTATTTCTGTGGAATCTGACAACAGATATTTCCTTTCCCTTTGAAGACTATTGGGCCAAAGGAAATATCCTCTGATAACAAAGAGAAAGAAGCTTTCTGAGAAACTTCTTTGTGTTCTGTGAAATCATCTCACAGAGTTACAGCTTTCCCCTCAAGAAGCCTTTCGCTAAGACAGTTCTTGTGGAATTGGCAAAGTGATATTTGGAAGCCCATAGAGGGCTATGGTGAAAAAGGAAATATCCTCCGATGAAATCTGGAAAGAAGCTTTCTGAGAAACTGCTTAGTGTTCTGTTAATTCATCTCACAGAGTTACATCTGTATTTCGTGGATCTCTTTGCTAGTCTTATTTCTGTGGAATCTGACAACAGATATTTCCTTTCCCTTTGAAGACTATAGGACCTAAGGAAATATCCTCCAATAGCCAAGAGAAAGAAGCTTTCTGAGAAACTTCTTTGTGTTCTGTGAAATCATCTCACAGAGTTACAGCTTTCCCCTCAAGAAGTCTTTCGCTAAGACAGTTCTTGTGGAATTGGCAAAGTGATATTTGGAAGCCCATATAGGGCTATGGTCAAAAAGGAAATATCCTCCGATGAAATCTGGAAAGAAGCTTTCTGAGAAACTGCTTAGTGTTCTGTTAATTCATCTCACAGAGTTACATCTGTATTTCGTGGATCTCTTTGCTAGCCTTATTTCTGTGGAATCTGACAACAGATATTTCCTTTCCCTTTGAAGACTATAGGGCCAAAGGAAATATCCTCCGATAACCAAGAGAAGGAAGCTTTCTGAGAAACTTCTTTGTGTTCTGTGAAATCATCTCACAGAGTTACAGCTTTCCCCTCAAGAAGCCTTTCGCTAAGACAGTTCTTGTGGAATTGGCAAAGTGATATTTGGAAGCCCATAGAGGGCTATGGTGAAAAAGGAAATATCCTCCGATGAAATCTGGAAAGAAGCTTTCTGAGAAACTGCTTAGTGTTCTGTTAATTCATCTCACAGAGTTACATCTGTATTTCGTGGATCTCTTTGCTAGTCTTATTTCTGTGGAATCTGACAACAGATATTTCCTTTCCCTTTGAAGACTATAGGGCCAAAGGAAATATCCTCCGATAGCCAAGAGAGAGAAGCTTTCTGAGAAACTTCTTTGTGTTTTGTGAAATCATCTCACAGAGTTACAGCTTTCCCCTCAAGAAGCCTTTCGTTAAGACAGTTCTTGTGGAATTGGCAAAGTGATATTTGGAAGCCCATAGAGGGCTATGGTGAAAAAGGAAATATCCTCCGATGAAATCTGGAAAGAAGCTTTCTGAGAAACTGCTTATTGTTCTGTTCATTCATCTCACAGAGTTACATCTGTATTTCGTGGATCTCTTTGCTAGCCTTATTTCTGTGGAATCTGACAACAGATATTTCCTTTCCCTTTGAAGACTATAGGGCCAAAGGAAATATCCTCCGATAACAAAGAGAAGGAAGCTTTCTGAGAAACTTCTTTGTGTTCTGTGAAATCATCTCACAGAGTTTCAGCTTTCCCCTCAAGAAGCCTTTCGCTAAGACAGTTCTTGTGGAATTGGCAAAGTGATATTTGGAAGCCCATAGAGGGCTATGGTGAAAAAGGAAATATCCTCCGATGAAATCTGGAAAGAAGCTTTCTGAGAAACTGCTTAGTGTTCTGTTAATTCATCTCACAGAGTTACATCTGTATATCGTGGATCTCTTTGCTAGCCTGATTTCTGTGGAATCTGACAACAGATATTTCCTTTCCCTTTGAAGACTATAGGGCCAAAGGAAATATCCTCCGATAGCCAAGAGAAAGAAGCTTTCTGAGAAACTTCTTTGTGTTCTGTGAAATCATCTCACAGAGTTACAGCTTTCCCCTCAAGAAGACTTTCGCTAAGACAGTTCATGTGGAATTGGCAAAGTGATATTTGGAAGCCCATAGAGGGCTATGGTGAAAAAGGAAATATCCTCCGATGAAATCTGGAAAGAAGCTTTCTGAGAAACTGCTTAGTGTTCTGTTAATTCATCTCACAGAGTTACATCTGTATTTCGTGGATCTCTTTGCTAGCCTTATTTCTGTGGAATCTGACAACAGATATTTCCTTTCCCTTTGAAGACTATAGGGCCAAAGGAAATATCCTCCGATAACAGAGAGAAAGAAGCTTTCTGAGAAACTTCTTTGTGTTCTGTGAAATCATCTCACAGAGTTACAGCTTTCCCCTCAAGAAGCCTTTCGCTAAGACAGTTCTTGTGGAATTGGCAAAGTGATATTTGGAAGCCCCTAGAGGGCTATGGTGAAAAAGGAAATATCCTCCGATGAAATCTGGAAAGAAGCTTTCTGAGAAACTGCTTAGTGTTCTGTTAATTCATCTCACAGAGTTACATCTGTATTTCGTGGATCTCTTTGCTAGCCTTATTTCTGTGGAATCTGACAACAGATATTTCCTTTTCCTTTGAAGACTATAGGGCCAAAGGAAATATCCTCCGATAACCAAGAGAAAGAAGCTTTCTGAGAAACTTCTTTGTGTTCTGTGAAATCATCTCACAGAGTTACAGCTTTCCCCTCAAGAAGCCTTTCGCTAAGACAGTTCTTGTGGAATTGGCAAAGTGATATTTGGAAGCCCATAGAGGGCTATGGTGAAAAAGGAAATATCCTCCGATGAAATCTGGAAAGAAGCTTTCTGAGAAACTGCTTAGTGTTCTGTTAATTCATCTCACGGAGTTACATCTGTATTTCGTGGATCTCTTTGCTAGACTTATTTCTGTGGAATCTGACAACAGATATTTCCTTTCCCTTTGAAGACTATAGGGCCAAAGGAAATATCCTCCGATAACAGAGAGAAAGAAGCTTTCTGAGAAACTTCTTTGTGTTCTGTGAAATCATCTCACAGAGTTACAGCTTTCCCCTCAAGAAGCCTTTCGCTAAGACAGTTCTTGTGGAATTGGCAAAGTGATATTTGGAAGCCCCTAGAGGGCTATGGTGAAAAAGGAAATATCCTCCGATGAAATCTGGAAAGAAGCTTTCTGAGAAACTGCTTAGTGTTCTGTTAATTCATCTCACAGAGTTACATCTGTATTTCGTGGATCTCTTTGCTAGCCTTATTTCTGTGGAATCTGACAACAGATATTTCCTTTTCCTTTGAAGACTATAGGGCCAAAGGAAATATCCTCCGATAACCAAGAGAAAGAAGCTTTCTGAGAAACTTCTTTGTGTTCTGTGAAATCATCTCACAGAGTTACAGCTTTCCCCTCAAGAAGCCTTTCGCTAAGACAGTTCTTGTGGAATTGGCAAAGTGATATTTGGAAGCCCATAGAGGGCTATGGTGAAAAAGGAAATATCCTCCGATGAAATCTGGAAAGAAGCTTTCTGAGAAACTGCTTAGTGTTCTGTTAATTCATCTCACGGAGTTACATCTGTATTTCGTGGATCTCTTTGCTAGCCTTATTTCTGTGGAATCTGACAACAGATATTTCCTTTCCCTTTGAAGACTATAGGGCCAAAGGAAATATCCTCCGATAACAGAGAGAAAGAAGCTTTCTGAGAAACTTCTTTGTGTTCTGTGAAATCATCTCACAGAGTTACAGCTTTCCCCTCAAGAAGCCTTTCGCTAAGACAGTTCTTGTGGAATTGGCAAAGTGATATTTGGAAGCCCATAGAGGGCTATGTTGAAAAAGGAAATATCCTCCGATGAAATCTGGAAAGAAGCTTTCTGAGAAACTGCTTAGTGTTCTGTTAATTCATCTCACAGAGTTACATCTGTATTTCGTGGATCTCTGCTAGCCTTATTTCTGTGGAATCTGACAACAGATATTTCCTTTCCCTTTGAAGACTATAGGGCCAAAGGAAATATCCTCCGATAACAAAGAGAAAGAAGCTTTCTGAGAAACTTCTTTGTGTTCTGTGAAATCATCTCACAGAGTTACAGCTTTCCCCTCAAGAAGCCTTTCGCTAAGACAGTTCTTGTGGAATTGGCAAAGTGATATTTGGAAGCCCATAGAGGGCTATGGTGAAAAAGGAAATATCCTCCGATGAAATCTGGAAAGAAGCTTTCTGAGAAACTGCTTAGTGTTCTGTTAATTCATCTCACAGAGTTACATCTGTATTTCGTGGATCTCTTTGCTAGCCTTATTTCTGTGGAATCTGACAACAGATATTTCCTTTCCCTTTGAAGACTATAGGGCCAAAGGAAATATCCTCCGATAACAAAGAGAAAGAAGCTTTCTGAGAAACTTCTTTGTGTTCTGTGAAATCATCTCACAGAATTACAGCTTTCCCCTCAGGAAGCCTTTCGTTAAGACAGTTCTTGTGGAATTGGCAAAGTGATATTTGGAAGCCCATAGAGGGCTATGGTGAAAAAGGAAATATCCTCCGATGAAATCTGGAAAGAAGCTTTCTGAGAAACTGCTTATTGTTCTGTTCATTCATCTCACAGAGTTATATCTGTATTTCGTGGATCTCTTTGCTAGCCTTATTTCTGTGGAATCTGACAACAGATATTTCCTTTCCCTTTGAAGACTATAGGGCCAAAGGAAATATCCTCCGATAACAAAGAGAAAGAAGCTTTCTGAGAAACTTCTTTGTGTTCTGTGAAATCATCTCACAGAGTTACAGCTTTCCCCTCAAGAAGCCTTTCGCTAAGACAGTTCTTGTGGAATTGGCAAAGTGATATTTGGAAGCCCATAGAGGGCTATGGTGAAAAAGGAAATATCCTCCGATGAAATCTGGAAAGAAGCTTTCTGAGAAACTGCTTAGTGTTCTGTTAATTCATCTCACAGAGTTACATCTGTATATCGTGGATCTCTTTGCTAGTCTTATTTCTGTGGAATCTGACAACAGATATTTCCTTTCCCTTTGAAGACTATAGGGCCAAAGGAAATATCCTCCGATAGCCAAGAGAAAGAAGCTTTCTGAGAAACTTCTTTGTGTTCTGTGAAATCATCTCACAGAGTTACAGCTTTCCCCTCAAGAAGACTTTCGCTAAGACAGTTCTTGTGGAATTGGCAAAGTGATATTTGGAAGCCCATAGAGGGCTATGGTGAAAAAGGAAATATCCTCCGATGAAATCTGGAAAGAAGCTTTCTGAGAAACTGCTTAGTGTTCTGTTAATTCATCTCACAGAGTTACATCTGTATTTCGTGGATCTCTTTGCTAGCCTTATTTCTGTGGAATCTGACAACAGATATTTCCTTTCCCTTTGAAGACTATAGGGCCAAAGGAAATATCCTCCGATAACAGAGAGAAAGAAGCTTTCTGAGAAACTTCTTTGTGTTCTGTGAAAGCATCTCACAGAGTTACAGCTTTCCCCTCAAGAAGCCTTTCGCTAAGACAGTTCTTGTGGAATTGGCAAAGTGATATTTGGAAGCCCATAGAGGGCTATGGTGAAAAAGGAAATATCCTCCGATGAAATCTGGAAAGATGCTTTCTGAGAAACTGCTTAGTGTTCTGTTAATTCATCTCACAGAGTTACATCTGTATTTCGTGGATCTCTTTGCTAGCCTTATTTCTGTGGAATCTGACAACAGATATTTCCTTTCCCTTTGAAGACTATAGGGCCAAAGGAAATATCCTCCGATAACAGAGAGAAAGAAGCTTTCTGAGAAACGTCTATGTGTTCTGTGAAATCATCTCACAGAGTTACAGCTTTCCCCTCAAGAAGCCTTTCGTTAAGACAGTTCTTGTGGAATTGGCAAAGTGATATTTGGAAGCCCATAGAGGGCTATGGTGAAAAAGGAAATATCCTCCGATGAAATCTGGAAAGAAGCTTTCTGAGAAACTGCTTAGTGTTCTGTTAATTCATCTCACAGAGTTACATCTGTATTTCGTGGATCACTTTGCTAGCCTTATTTCTGTGGAGTCTGAGAACAGATATTTCCTTTCCCTTGAAGACTATAGGGCCAAAGGAAATATCCTCCGATAACAAAGAGAAAGAAGCTTTCTGAGAAACTTCTTTGTGTTCTGTGAAATCATCTCACAGAGTTACAGCTTTCCCCTCAAGAAGCCTTTCGCTAAGACAGTTCTTGTGGAATTGGCAAAGTGATATTTGGAAGCCCATAGAGGGCTATGGTGAAAAAGGAAATATCCTCCGATGAAATCTGGAAAGAAGCTTTCTGAGAAACTGCTTAGTGTTCTGTTAATTCATCTCACTGAGTTACATCTGTATTTCGTGGATCTCTTTGTTAGCCTTATTTCTGTGGAATCTGACAACAGATATTTCCTTTCCCTTTGAAGAATATAGGGCCAAAGGAAATATCCTCCGATAACAAAGAGAAAGAAGTTTTCTGAGAAACTTCTTTGTGTTCTGTGAAATCATCTCCCAGAGTTACAGCTTTCCCCTCAAGAAGCCTTTCGCTAAGACAGTTCTTGTGGAATTGGCAAAGTGATATTTGGAAGCCCATAGAGGGCTATGGTGAAAAAGGAAATATCCTCCGATGAAATCTGGAAAGAAGCTTTCTGAGAAACTGCTTAGTGTTCTGTTAATTCATCTCACAGAGTTACATCTGTATTTCGTGGATCTCTTTGCTAGCCTTATTTCTGTGGAATCTGACAACAGATATTTCCTTTCCCTTTGAAGACTATAGGGCCAAAGGAAATATCCTCCGATAACCAAGAGGAAGAAGCTTTCTGAGAAACTTCTTTGTGTTCTGTGAAATCATCTCACAGAGTTACAGCTTTCCCCTCAAGAAGCCTTTCGCTAAGACAGTTCTTGTGGAATTGGCAAAGTGATATTTGGAAGCCCATAGAGGGCTATGGTGAAAAAGGAAATATCCTCCGATGAAATCTGGAAAGAAGCTTTCTGAGAAACTGCTTAGTGTTCTGTTAATTCATCTCACAGAGTTACATCTGTATTTCGTGGATCTCTTTGCTAGCCTTATTTCTGTGGAATCTGACAACAGATATTTCCTATCCCTTTGAAGACTATAGGGCCAAAGGAAATATCCTCCGATAACAAAGAGAAAGAAGCTTTCTGAGAAACTTCTTTGTGTTCTGTGAAATCATCTCACAGAGTTACAGCTTTCCCCTCAAGAAGCCTTTCGCTAAGACAGTTCTTGTGGAATTGGCAAAGTGATATTTGGAAGCCCATAGAGGGCTATGGTGAAAAAGGAAATATCCTCCGATGAAATCTGGAAAGAAGCTTTCTGAGAAACTGCTTAGTGTTCTGTTAATTCATCTCACAGAGTTACATCTGTATTTCGTGGATCACTTTGCTAGCCTTATTTCTGTGGAGTCTGAGAACAGATATTTCCTTTCCCTTGAAGACTATAGGGCCAAAGGAAATATCCTCCGATAACAAAGAGAAAGAAACTTTCTGAGAAACTTCTTTGTGTTCTGTGAAATCATCTCACAGAGTTACAGCTTTCCCCTCAAGAAGCCTTTCGCTAAGACAGTTCTTGTGGAATTGGCAAAGTGATATTTGGAAGCCCATAGAGGGCTATGGTGAAAAAGGAAATATCCTCCGATGAAATCTGGAAAGAAGCTTTCTGAGAAACTGCTTAGTGTTCTGTGAATTCATCTCACAGAGTTACATCTGTATTTCGTGGATCTCTTTGCTAGCCTTATTTCTGTGGAATCTGACAACAGATATTTCCTTTCCCTTTGAAGACTGTAGGGCCAAAGGAAATATCCTCCGATAACAGAGAGAAAGAAGCTTTCTGAGAAACTTCTTTGTGTTCTGTGAAATCATCTCACAGAGTTACAGCTTTCCCCTCAAGAAGCCTTTCGCTAAGACAGTTCTTGTGGAATTGGCAAAGTGATATTTGGAAGCCCATAGAGGGCTATGGTGAAAAAGGAAATATCCTCCGATGAAATCTGGAAAGATGCTTTCTGAGAAACTGCTTAGTGTTCTGTTAATTCATCTCACTGAGTTACATCTGTATTTCGTGGATCTCTTTGCTAGCCTTATTTCTGTGGAATCTGACAACAGATATTTCCTTTCCCTTTGAAGACTATAGGGCCAAAGGAAATATCCTCCGATAACAGAGAGAAAGAAGCTTTCTGAGAAACGTCTATGTGTTCTGTGAAATCATCTCACAGAGTTACAGCTTTCCACTCAAGAAGCCTTTCGTTAAGACAGTTCTTGTGGAATTGGCAAAGTGATATTTGGAAGCCCATAGAGGGCTATGATGAAAAAGGAAATATCCGATGAAATCTGGAAAGAAGCTTTCTGAGAAACTGCTTAGTGTTCTGTTAATTCATCTCACAGAGTTACATCTGTATTTCGTGGATCTCTTTGCTAGCCTTATTTCTGTGGAATCTGACAACAGATATTTCCTTTCCCTTTGAAGATTATAGGGCCAAAGGAAATATCCTCCGATAACAAAGAGAAAGAAGCTTTCTGCGAAACTTCTTTGTGTTCTGTGAAATCATCTCACAGAGTTACAGCTTTCCCCTCAAGAAGCCTTTCGCTAAGACAGTTCTTGTGGAATTGGCAAAGTGATATTTGGAAGCCGATACAGGGCTGTGGTGAAAAAGGAAATATCCTCCGATGAAATCTGGAAAGAAGCTTTCTGAGAAACCGCTTAGTGTTCTGTTAATTCATCTCACAGAGTTACATCTGTATTTCTTGGATCTCCTTGCTAGCCTTATTTCTGTGGAATCTGACAACAGATATTTCCTTTCCCTTTGAAGACTATAGGGCCAAAGGAAATATCCTCCGATAACAAAGAGAAAGAAGCTTTCTGAGAAACTTCTTTGTGTTCTGTGAAATCACCTCACAGAGTTACAGCTTTCCCCTCAAGAAGCCTTTCGCTAAGACAGTTCTTGTGGAATTGGCAAAGTGATATTTGGCAGCCCATAGAGGGCTATGGTGAAAAAGGAAATATCCTCCGATGAAATCTGGAAAGAAGCTTTCTGAGAAACTGCTTAGTGTTCTGTTAATTCATCTCACAGAGTTACATCTGTATTTCGTGGATCTCTTTGCTAGCCTTATTTCTGTGGAATCTGACAACAGATATTTCCTTTCCGTTTGAAGACTATAGGGCCAATGGAAGTATCCTCCGATAACAGAGAGAAAGAAGCTTTCTGAGAAACTTCTTTGTGTTCTGTGAAATCATCTCACAGAGTTACAGCTTTCCCCTCAAGAAGCCTTTCGCTAAGACAGTTCTTTTGGAATTGGCAAAGTGATATTTGGAAGCCCATAGAGGGCTATGGTGAAAAAGGAAATATCCTCCGATGAAATCTGGAAAGAAGCTTTCTGAGAAACTGCTTAGTGTTCTGTTAATTCATCTCACAGAGTTACATCTGTATTTCGTGGATCACTTTGCTAGCCTTATTTCTCTGGAGTCTGAGAACAGATATTTCCTTTCCCTTGAAGACTATAGGGCCAAAGGAAATATCCTCCGATAACAGAGAGAAAGTAGCTTTCTGAGAAACGTCTATGTGTTCTGTGAAATCATCTCACAGAGTTACAGCTTTCCCCTCAAGAAGCCTTTCGTTAAGACAGTTCTTGTGGAATTGGCAAAGTGATATTTGGAAGCCCATAGAGGGCTATGATGAAAAAGGAAATATCCGATGAAACCTGGAAAGAAGCTTTCTGAGAAACTGCTTAGTGTTCTGTTAATTCATCTCACAGAGTTACATCTGTATTTCGTGGATCTCTTTGCTAGCCTTATTTCTGTGGAATCTGACAACAGATATTTCCTTTCCCTTTGAAGAGTATAGGGCCAAAGGAAATATCCTCCGATAACAAAGAGAAAGAAGCTTTCTGCGAAACTTCTTTGTGTTCTGTGAAATCATCTCACAGAGTTACAGCTTTCCCCTCAAGAAGCCTTTCGCTAAGACAGTTCTTGTGGAATTGGCAAAGTGATATTTGGAAGCCCATAGAGGGCTATGGTGAAAAAGGAAATATCCTCCGATGAAATCTGGAAAGAAGCTTTCTGAGAAACTGCTTAGTGTTCTGTTAATTCATCTCACAGAGTTACATCTGTATTTCGTGGATCTCTTTGCTAGCCTTATTTCTGTGGAATCTGACAACAGATATTTCCTTTCCCTTTGAAGAGTATAGGGCCAAAGGAAATATCCTCCGATAACCAAGAGGAAGAAGCTTTCTGAGAAACTTCTTTGTGTTCTGTGAAATCATCTCACAGAGTTACAGCTTTCCCCTCAAGAAGCCTTTCGCTAAGACAGTTCTTGTGGAATTGGCAAAGTGATATTTGGAAGCCCATAGAGGGCTATGGTGAAAAAGGAAATATCCTCCGATGAAATCTGGAAAGAAGCTTTCTAAGAAACGGCTTAGTGTTCTGTTAATTCATCTGACGGAGTTACATCTGTATTTCGTGGATCTCTTTGCTAGTCTTATTTCTGTGGAATTTGACAACAGATATTTCCTTTCCCTTTGAAGACTATAGGGCCAAAGGAAATATCCTCCGATAACCAAGAGAAAGAAGCTTTCTGAGAAACTTCTTTGTGTTCTGTGAAATCATCTCACAGAGTTACAGCTTTCCCCTCAAGAAGCCTTTCGCTAAGACAGTTCTTGTGGAATTGGCAAAGTGATATTTGGAAGCCCATAGAGGGCTATGGTGAAAAAGGAAATATCCTCCGATGAAATCTGGAAAGAAGCTTTCTGAGAAACTGCTTAGTGTTCTGTTAATTCATCTCACAGAGTTACATCTGTATTTCGTGGATCTCTTTGCTAGCCTTATTTCTGTGGAATCTGACAACAGATATTTCCTTTCCCTTTGAAGACTGTAGGGCCAAAGGAAATATCCTCCGATAACAGAGAGAAAGAAGCTTTCTGAGAAACTTCTTCGTGTTCTGTGAAATCATCTCACACAGTTACAGCTTTCCCCTCAAGAAGCCTTTCGCTAAGACAGTTCTTGTGGAATTGGCAAAGTGATATTTGGAAGCCAATAGAGGGCTATGGTGAAAAAGGAAATATCCTCCGATGAAATCTGGAAAGATGCTTTCTGAGAAACTGCTTAGTGTTCTGTTAATTCATCTCACAGAGTTACATCTGTATTTCGTGGATCTCTTTGCTAGCCTTATTTCTGTGGAATCTGACAACAGATATTTCCTTTCCGTTTGAAGACTATAGGGCCAAAGGAAATATCCTCCGATAACAGAGAGAAAGAAGCTTTCTGAGAAACGTCTATGTGTTCTGTGAAATCATCTCACAGAGTTACAGCTTTCCACTCAAGAAGCCTTTCGTTAAGACAGTTCTTGTGGAATTGGCAAAGTGATATTTGGAAGCCCATAGAGGGCTATGATGAAAAAGGAAATATCCGATGAAATCTGGAAAGAAGCTTTCTGAGAAACTGCTTAGTGTTCTGTTAATTCATCTCACAGAGTTACATCTGTATTTCGTGGATCTCTTTGCTAGCCTTATTTCTGTGGAATCTGACAACAGATATTTCCTTTCCCTTTGAAGACTATAGGGCCAAAGGAAATATCCTCCGATAGCCAAGAGAAAGAAGCTTTCTGAGAAACTTCTTTGTGTTCTGTGAAATCATCTCACAGAGTTACAGCTTTCCCCTCAAGAAGACTTTCGCTAAGACAGTTCTTGTGGAATTGGCAAAGTGATATTTGGAAGCCCATAGAGGGCTATGGTGAAAAAGGAAATATCCTCCGATGAAATCTGGAAAGAAGCTTTCTGAGAAACTGCTTAGTGTTCTGTTAATTCATCTCACAGAGTTACATCTGTATTTCGTGGATCTCTTTGCTAGCCTTATTTCTGTGGAATCTGACAACAGATATTTCCTTTCCCTTTGAAGACTATAGGGCCAAAGGAAATATCCTCCGATAACAGAGAGAAAGAAGCTTTCTGAGAAACTTTTTTGTGTTCTGTGAAAGCATCTCACAGAGTTACAGCTTTCCCCTCAAGAAGCCTTTCGCTAAGACAGTTCTTGTGGAATTGGCAAAGTGATATTTGGAAGCCCATAGAGGGCTATGGTGAAAAAGGAAATATCCTCCGATGAAATCTGGAAAGATGCTTTCTGAGAAACTGCTTAGTGTTCTGTTAATTCATCTCACAGAGTTACATCTGTATTTCGTGGATCTCTTTGCTAGCCTTATTTCTGTGGAATCTGACAACAGATATTTCCTTTCCCTTTGAAGACTATAGGGCCAAAGGAAATATCCTCCGATAACAGAGAGAAAGAAGCTTTCTGAGAAACGTCTATGTGTTCTGTGAAATCATCTCACAGAGTTACAGCTTTCCCCTCAAGAAGCCTTTCGTTAAGACAGTTCTTGTGGAATTGGCAAAGTGATATTTGGAAGCCCATAGAGGGCTATGGTGAAAAAGGAAATATCCTCCGATGAAATCTGGAAAGAAGCTTTCTGAGAAACTGCTTAGTGTTCTGTTAATTCATCTCACAGAGTTACATCTGTATTTCGTGGATCTCTTTGCTAGCCTTATTTCTGTGGAATCTGACAACAGATATTTCCTTTCCCTTTGAAGACTATAGGGCCAATGGAAGTATCCTCCGATAACAGAGAGAAAGAAGCTTTCTGAGAAACTTCTTTGTGTTCTGTGAAATCATCTCACAGAGTTACAGCTTTCCCCTCAAGAAGCCTTTCGCTAAGACAGTTCTTTTGGAATTGGCAAAGTGATATTTGGAAGCCCATAGAGGGCTATGGTGAAAAAGGAAATATCCTCCGATGAAATCTGGAAAGAAGCTTTCTGAGAAACTGCTTAGTGTTCTGTTAATGCATCTCACACAGTTATATCTGTATTTCGTGGATCACTTTGCTAGCCTTATTTCTCTGGAGTCTGAGAACAGATATTTCCTTTCCCTTGAAGACTATAGGGCCAAAGGAAATATCCTCCGATAACAGAGAGAAAGAAGCTTTCTGAGAAACGTCTATGTGTTCTGTGAAATCATCTCACAGAGTTACAGCTTTCCCCTCAAGAAGCCTTTCGTTAAGACAGTTCTTGTGGAATTGGCAAAGTGATATTTGGAAGCCCATAGAGGGCTATGATGAAAAAGGAAATATCCGATGAAATCTGGAAAGAAGCTTTCTGAGAAACTGCTTAGTGTTCTGTTAATTCATCTCACAGAGTTACATCTGTATTTCGTGGATCTCTTTGCTAGACTTATTTCTGTGGAATCTGACAACAGATATTTCCTTTCCCTTTGAAGAGTATAGGGCCAAAGGAAATATCCTCCGATAACAAAGAGAAAGAAGCTTTCTGCGAAACTTCTTTGTGTTCTGTGAAATCATCTCACAGAGTTACAGCTTTCCCCTCAATAAGCCTTTCGCTAAGACAGTTCTTGTGGAATTGGCAAAGTGATATTTGGAAGCCCATAGAGGGCTATGGTGAAAAAGGAAATATCCTCCGATGAAATCTGGAAAGAAGCTTTCTGAGAAACGGCTTAGTGTTCTGTTAATTCATCTGACGGAGTTACATCTGTATTTCGTGGATCTCTTTGCTAGTCTTATTTCTGTGGAATCTGACAACAGATATTTCCTTTCCCTTTGAAGACTATAGGGCCAAAGGAAATATCCTCCGATAACCAAGAGAAAGAAGCTTTCTGAGAAACTTCTTTGTGTTCTGTGAAATCATCTCACAGAGTTACAGCTTTCCCCTCAAGAAGCCTTTCGCTAAGACAGTTCTTGTGGAATTGGCAAAGTGATATTTGGAAGCCCATAGAGGGCTATGGTGAAAAAGGAAATATCCTCCGATGAAATCTGGAAAGAAGCTTTCTGAGAAACTGCTTAGTGTTCTGTTAATTCATCTCACAGAGTTACATCTGTATTTCGTGGATCTCTTTGCTAGCCTTATTTCTGTGGAATCTGACAACAGATATTTCCTTTCCCTTTGAAGACTGTAGGGCCAAAGGAAATATCCTCCGATAACAGAGAGAAAGAAGCTTTCTGAGAAACTTCTTTGTGTTCTGTGAAATCATCTCACAGAGTTACAGCTTTCCCCTCAAGAAGCCTTTCGCTAAGACAGTTCTTTTGGAATTGGCAAAGTGATATTTGGAAGCCCATAGAGGGCTCTGGTGAAAAAGGAAATATCCTCCGATGAAATCTGGAAAGAAGCTTTCTGAGAAACTGCTTAGTGTTCTGTTAATTCATCTCACAGAGTTACATCTGTATTTCGTGGATCACTTTGCTAGCCTTATTTCTCTGGAGTCTGAGAACAGATATTTCCTTTCCCTTGAAGACTATAGGGCCAAAGGAAATATCCTCCGATAACAAAGCGAAAGAAGCTTTCTGAGAAAATTCTTTGTGTTCTGTGAAATCATCTCACAGAGTTACAGCTTTCCCCTCAAGAAGCCTTTCGCTAAGACAGTTCTTGTGGAATTGGCAAAGTGATATTTGGAAGCCCATAGAGGGCTATGGTGAAAAAGGAAATATCCTCCGATGAAATCTGGAAAGAAGCTTTCTGAGAAACTGCTTAGTGTTCTTTTAATTCATCTCACTTAGTTACATCTGTATTTCGTGGATCTCTTTGTTAGCCTTATTTCTGTGGAATCTGACAACAGATATTTCCTTTCCCTTTGACGACTATAGGGCCAAAGGAAATATCCTCCGATAACAAAGAGAAAGAAGCTTTCTGAGAAACTTCTTTGTGTTCTGTGAAATCATCTCACAGAGTTACAGCTTTCCCCTTAAGAAGCCTTTCGCTAAGACAGTTCTTGTGGAATTGGCAAAGTGATATTTGGAAGCCCATAGAGGGCTATGGTGAAAAAGGAAATATCCTCCGATGAAATCTGGAAAGAAGCTTTCTGAGAAACTGCTTAGTGTTCTGTTAATTCATCTCACAGAGTTACATCTGTATTTCGTGGATCTCTTTGCTAGCCTTATTTCTGTGGAATCTGACAACAGATATTTCCTTTCCCTTTGAAGACTATAGGGCCAAAGGAAATATCCTCCGATAACCAAGAGGAAGAAGCTTTCTGAGAAACTTCTTTGTGTTCTGTGAAATCATCTCACAGAGTTACAGCTTTCCCCTCAAGAAGCCTTTCGCTAAGACAGTTCTTGTGGAATTGGCAAAGTGATATTTGGAAGCCCATAGAGGGCTATGGTGAAAAAGGAAATATCCTCCGATGAAATCTGGAAAGAAGCTTTCTGAGAAACTGCTTAGTGTTCTGTTAATTCATCTCACAGAGTTACATCTGTGTTTCGTGGATCTCTTTGCTAGCCTTATTTCTGTGGAATCTGACAACAGATATTTCCTTTCCCTTTGAAGACTATAGGGCCAAAGGAAATATCCTCCGATAAC
The DNA here is from genome assembly GCF_043159975.1 of Macaca nemestrina. NCBI lineage: Eukaryota > Metazoa > Chordata > Mammalia > Primates > Cercopithecidae > Macaca > Macaca nemestrina. Next base: position 29,459,380 of record NC_092141.1, on the reverse strand, counting down.
CAAGAGGAAGAAGCTTTCTGAGAAACTTCTTTGTGTTCTGTGAAATCATCTCACAGAGTTACAGCTTTCCCCTCAAGAAGCCTTTCGCTAAGACAGTTCTTGTGGAATTGGCAAAGTGATATTTGGAAGCCCATAGAGGGCTATGGTGAAAAAGGAAATATCCTCCGATGAAATCTGGAAAGAAGCTTTCTGAGAAACTGCTTAGTGTTCTGTTAATTCATCTCACAGAGTTACATCTGTATTTCGTGGATCTCTTTGCTAGCCTTATTTCTGTGGAATCTGACAACAGATATTTCCTATCCCTTTGAAGACTATAGGGCCAAAGGAAATATCCTCCGATAACAAAGAGAAAGAAGCTTTCTGAGAAACTTCTTTGTGTTCTGTGAAATCATCTCACAGAGTTACAGCTTTCCCCTCAAGAAGCCTTTCGCTAAGACAGTTCTTGTGGAATTGGCAAAGTGATATTTGGAAGCCCATAGAGGGCTATGGTGAAAAAGGAAATATCCTCCGATGAAATCTGGAAAGAAGCTTTCTGAGAAACTGCTTAGTGTTCTGTTAATTCATCTCACAGAGTTACATCTGTATTTCGTGGATCTCTTTGCTAGCCTTATTTCTGTGGAGTCTGAGAACAGATATTTCCTTTCCCTTGAAGACTATAGGGCCAAAGGAAATATCCTCCGATAACCAAGAGAAAGAAGCTTTCTGAGAAACTTCTTTGTGTTCTGTGAAATCATCTCACAGAGTTACAGCTTTCCCCTCAAGAAGCCTTTCGCTAAGACAGTTCTTGTGGAATTGGCAAAGTGATATTTGGAAGCCCATAGAGGGCTATGGTGAAAAAGGAAATATCCTCCGATGAAATCTGGAAAGAAGCTTTCTGAGAAACTGCTTAGTGTTCTGTTAATTCATCTCACAGAGTTACATCTGTATTTCGTGGATCTCTTTGCTAGCCTTATTTCTGTGGAATCTGACAACAGATATTTCCCTTCCCTTTGAAGATTATAGGGCCAAAGGAAATATCCTCCGATAACAAAGAGAAAGAAGCTTTCTGCGAAACTTCTTTGTGTTCTGAGAAATCATCTCACAGAGTTACAGCTTTCCCCTCAAGAAGCCTTTCGCTAAGACAGTTCTTTTGGAATTGGCAAAGTGATATTTGGAAGCCCATAGAGGGCTATGGTGAAAAAGGAAATATCCTCCGATGAAATCTGGAAAGAAGCTTTCTGAGAAACTGCTTAGTGTTCTGTTAATTCATCTCACAGAGTTATATCTGTATTTCGTGGATCACTTTGCTAGCCTTATTTCTCTGGAGTCTGAGAACAGATATTTCCTTTCCCTTGAAGACTATAGGGCCAAAGGAAATATCCTCCGATAACAGAGAGAAAGAAGCTTTCTGAGAAACGTCTATGTGTTCTGTGAAATCATCTCACAGAGTTACAGCTTTCCCCTCAAGAAGCCTTTCGTTAAGACAGTTCTTGTGGAATTGGCAAAGTGATATTTGGAAGCCCATAGAGGGCTATGATGAAAAAGGAAATATCCGATGAAATCTGGAAAGAAGCTTTCTGAGAAACTGCTTAGTGTTCTGTTAATTCATCTCACAGAGTTACATCTGTATTTCGTGGATCTCTTTGCTAGCCTTATTTCTGTGGAATCTGACTACAGATATTTCCTTTCCCTTTGAAGAGTATAGGGCCAAAGGAAATATCCTCCGATAACAAAGAGAAAGAAGCTTTCTGCGAAACTTCTTTGTGTTCTGTGAAATCATCTCACAGAGTTACAGCTTTCCCGTCAAGAAGCTGTTCGCTAAGACAGTTCTTGTGGAATTGGCAAAGTGATATTTGGAAGCCCATAGAGGGCTGTGGTGAAAAAGGAAATATCCTCCGATGAAATCTGGAAAGAAGCTTTCTGAGAAACCGCTTAGTGTTCTGTTAATTCATCTCACAGAGTTACATCTGTATTTCTTGGATCTCCTTGCTAGCCTTATTTCTGTGGAATCTGACAACAGATATTTCCTTTCCCTTTGAAGACTATAGGGCCAAAGGAAATATCCTCCGATAACAAAGAGAAAGAAGCTTTCTGAGAAACTTCTTTGTGTTCTGTGAAATCACCTCACAGAGTTACAGCTTTCCCCTCAAGAAGCCTTTCGCTAAGACAGTTCTTGTGGAATTGGCAAAGTGATATTTGGCAGCCCATAGAGGGCTATGGTGAAAAAGGAAATATCCTCCGATGAAATCTGGAAAGAAGCTTTCTGAGAAACTGCTTAGTGTTCTGTTAATTCATCTCACAGAGTTACATCTGTATTTCTTGGATCTCTTTGCTAGCCTTATTTCTGTGGAATCTGACAACAGATATTTCCTTTCCCTTTGAAGACTATAGGGCCAAAGGAAGTATCCTCCGATAACAGAGAGAAAGAAGCTTTCTGAGAAACTTCTTTGTGTTCTGTGAAATCATCTCACAGAGTTACAGCTTTCCCCTCAAGAAGCCTTTCGCTAAGACAGTTCTTTTGGAATTGGCAAAGTGATATTTGGAAGCCCATAGAGGGCTATGGTGAAAAAGGAAATATCCTCCGATGAAATCTGGAAAGAAGCTTTCTGAGAAACTGCTTAGTGTTCTGTTAATTCATCTCACAGAGTTACATCTGTATTTCGTGGATCACTTTGCTAGCCTTATTTCTCTGGAGTCTGAGAACAGATATTTCCTTTCCCTTGAAGACTATAGGGCCAAAGGAAATATCCTCCGATAACAAAGCGAAAGAAGCTTTCTGAGAAAATTCTTTGTGTTCTGTGAAATCATCTCACAGAGTTACAGCTTTCCCCTCAAGAAGCCTTTCGCTAAGACAGTTCTTGTGGAATTGGCAAAGTGATATTTGGAAGCCCATAGAGGGCTATGGTGAAAAAGGAAATATCCTCCGATGAAATCTGGAAAGAAGCTTTCTGAGAAACTGCTTAGTGTTCTGTTAATTCATCTCACTTAGTTACATCTGTATTTCGTGGATCTCTTTGTTAGCCTTATTTCTGTGGAATCTGACAACAGATATTTCCTTTCCCTTTGACGACTATAGGGCCAAAGGAAATATCCTCCGATAACAAAGAGAAAGAAGCTTTCTGAGAATCTTCTTTGTGTTCAGTGAAATCATCTCACAGAGTTACAGCTTTCCCCTCAAGAAACCTTTCGCTAAGACAGTTCTTGTGGAATTGGCAAAGTGATATTTGGAAGCCCATAGAGGGCTATGGTGAAAAAGGAAATATCCTCCGATGAAATCTGGAAAGAAGCTTTCTGAGAAACTGCTTAGTGTTCTGTTAATTCATCTCACAGAGTTACATCTGTATTTCGTGGATCTCTTTGCTAGCCTTATTTCTGTGGAATCTGACAACAGATATTTCCTTTCCCTTTGAAGACTATAGGGCCAAAGGAAATATCCTCCGATAACCAAGAGGAAGAAGCTTTCTGAGAAACTTCTTTGTGTTCTGTGAAATCATCTCACAGAGTTACAGCTTTCCCCTCAAGAAGCCTTTCGCTAAGACAGTTCTTGTGGAATTGGCAAAGTGATATTTGGAAGCCCATAGACGGCTATGGTGAAAAAGGAAATATCCTCCGATGAAATCTGGAAAGAAGCTTTCTGAGAAACGGCTTAGTGTTCTGTTAATTCATCTGACGGAGTTACATCTGTATTTCGTGGATCTCTTTGCTAGTCTTATTTCTGTGGAATCTGACAACAGATATTTCCTTTCCCTTTGAAGACTATAGGGCCAAAGGAAATATCCTCCGATAGCCAAGAGAAAGAAGCTTTCTGAGAAACTTCTTTGTGTTCTGTGAAATCATCTCACAGAGTTACAGCTTTCCCCTCAAGAAGTCTTTCGCTAAGACAGTTCTTGTGGAATTGGCAAAGTGATATTTGGAAGCCCATAGAGGGCTATGGTGAAAAAGGAAATATCCTCCGATGAAATCTGGAAAGAAGCTTTCTGAGAAACTGCTTAGTGTTCTGTTAATTCATCTCACAGAGTTACATCTGTATTTCGTGGATCTCTTTGCTAGCCTTATTTCTGTGGAATCTGACTACAGATATTTCCTTTCCCTTTGAAGAGTATAGGGCCAAAGGAAATATCCTCCGATAACAAAGAGAAAGAAGCTTTCTGCGAAACTTCTTTGTGTTCTGTGAAATCATCTCACAGAGTTACAGCTTTCCCGTCAAGAAGCCTTTCGCTAAGACAGTTCTTGTGGAATTGGCAAAGTGATATTTGGAAGCCCATAGAGGGCTGTGGTGAAAAAGGAAATATCCTCCGATGAAATCTGGAAAGAAGCTTTCTGAGAAACCGCTTAGTGTTCTGTTAATTCATCTCACAGAGTTACATCTGTATTTCTTGGATCTCCTTGCTAGCCTTATTTCTGTGGAATCTGACAACAGATATTTCCTTTCCCTTTGAAGACTATAGGGCCAAAGGAAATATCCTCCGATAACAAAGAGAAAGAAGCTTTCTGAGAAACTTCTTTGTGTTCTGTGAAATCACCTCACAGAGTTACAGCTTTCCCCTCAAGAAGCCTTTCGCTAAGACAGTTCTTGTGGAATTGGCAAAGTGATATTTGGCAGCCCATAGAGGGCTATGGTGAAAAAGGAAATATCCTCCGATGAAATCTGGAAAGAAGCTTTCTGAGAAACTGCTTAGTGTTCTGTTAATTCATCTCACAGAGTTACATCTGTATTTCTTGGATCTCTTTGCTAGCCTTATTTCTGTGGAATCTGACAACAGATATTTCCTTTCCCGTTGAAGACTATAGGGCCAAAGGAAGTATCCTCCGATAACAGAGAGAAAGAAGCTTTCTGAGAAACTTCTTTGTGTTCTGTGAAATCATCTCACAGAGTTACAGCTTTCCCCTCAAGAAGCCTTTCGCTAAGACAGTTCTTTTGGAATTGGCAAAGTGATATTTGGAAGCCCATAGAGGGCTATGGTGAAAAAGGAAATATCCTCCGATGAAATCTGGAAAGAAGCTTTCTGAGAAACTGCTTAGTGTTCTGTTAATTCATCTCACAGAGTTACATCTGTATTTCGTGGATCACTTTGCTAGCCTTATTTCTCTGGAGTCTGAGAACAGATATTTCCTTTCCCTTGAAGACTATAGGGCCAAAGGAAATATCCTCCGATAACAAAGCGAAAGAAGCTTTCTGAGAAAATTCTTTGTGTTCTGTGAAATCATCTCACAGAGTTACAGCTTTCCCCTCAAGAAGCCTTTCGCTAAGACAGTTCTTGTGGAATTGGCAAAGTGATATTTGGAAGCCCATAGAGGGCTATGGTGAAAAAGGAAATATCCTCCGATGAAATCTGGAAAGAAGCTTTCTGAGAAACTGCTTAGTGTTCTGTTAATTCATCTCACTTAGTTACATCTGTATTTCGTGGATCTCTTTGTTAGCCTTATTTCTGTGGAATCTGACAACAGATATTTCCTTTCCCTTTGACGACTATAGGGCCAAAGGAAATATCCTCCGATAACAAAGAGAAAGAAGCTTTCTGAGAAACTTCTTTGTGTTCTGTGAAATCATCTCACAGAGTTACAGCTTTCCCCTCAAGAAGCCTTTCGCTAAGACAGTTCTTGTGGAATTGGCAAAGTGATATTTGGAAGCCCATAGAGGGCTATGGTGAAAAAGGAAATATCCTCCGATGAAATCTGGAAAGAAGCTTTCTGAGAAACTGCTTAGTGTTCTGTTAATTCATCTGACGGAGTTACATCTGTATTTCGTGGATCTCTTTGCTAGTCTTATTTCTGTGGAATCTGACAACAGATATTTCCTTTCCCTTTGAAGACTATAGGGCCAAAGGAAATATCCTCCGATAGCCAAGAGAAAGAAGCTTTCTGAGAAACTTCTTTGTGTTCTGTGAAATCATCTCACAGAGTTACAGCTTTCCCCTCAAGAAGTCTTTCGCTAAGACAGTTCTTGTGGAATTGGCAAAGTGATATTTGGAAGCCCATAGAGGGCTATGGTGAAAAAGGAAATATCCTCCGATGAAATCTGGAAAGAAGCTTTCTGAGAAACTGCTTAGTGTTCTGTTAATTCATCTCACACAGTTACATCTGTATTTCGTGGATCTCTTTGCTAGCCTTATTTCTGTGGAATCTCACAACAGATATTTCCTTTCCCTTTAAAGACTATAGGGCCAAAGGAAATATCCTCCGATAACAAAGAGAAAGAAGCTTTCTGAGAAACTTCTTTGTGTTCTGTGAAATCACCTCACAGAGTTACAGCTTTCCCCTCAAGAAGCCTTTCGCTAAGACAGTTCTTGTGGAATTGGCAAAGTGATATTTGGCAGCCCATAGAGGGCTATGGTGAAAAAGGAAATATCCTCCGATGAAATCTGGAAAGAAGCTTTCTGAGAAACTGCTTAGTGTTCTGTTAATTCATCTCACAGAGTTACATCTGTATTTCTTGGATCTCTTTGCTAGCCTTATTTCTGTGGAATCTGACAACAGATATTTCCTTTCCCTTTGAAGACTATAGGGCCAAAGGAAGTATCCTCCGATAACAGAGAGAAAGAAGCTTTCTGAGAAACTTCTTTGTGTTCTGTGAAATCATCTCACAGAGTTACAGCTTTCCCCTCAAGAAGCCTTTCGCTAAGACAGTTCTTGTGGAATTGGCAAAGTGATATTTGGAAGCCCATAGAGGGCTATGGTGAAAAAGGAAATATCCTCCGATGAAATCTGGAAAGAAGCTTTCTGAGAAACTGCTTAGTGTTCTGTTAATTCATCTCACAGAGTTACATCTGTATTTCGTGGATCACTTTGCTAGCCTTATTTCTCTGGAGTCTGAGAACAGATATTTCCTTTCCCTTGAAGACTATAGGGCCAAAGGAAATATCCTCCGATAACAAAGCGAAAGAAGCTTTCTGAGAAAATTCTTTGTGTTCTGTGAAATCATCTCACAGAGTTACAGCTTTCCCCTCAAGAAGCCTTTCGCTAAGACAGTTCTTGTGGAATTGGCAAAGTGATATTTGGAAGCCCATAGAGGGCTATGGTGAAAAAGGAAATATCCTCCGATGAAATCTGGAAAGAAGCTTTCTGAGAAACTGCTTAGTGTTCTGTTAATTCATCTCACTTAGTTACATCTGTATTTCGTGGATCTCTTTGTTAGCCTTATTTCTGTGGAATCTGACAACAGATATTTCCTTTCCCTTTGACGACTATAGGGCCAAAGGAAATATCCTCCGATAACAAAGAGAAAGAAGCTTTCTGAGAAACTTCTTTGTGTTCTGTGAAATCATCTCACAGAGTTACAGCTTTCCCCTCAAGAAGCCTTTCGCTAAGACAGTTCTTGTGGAATTGGCAAAGTGATATTTGGAAGCCCATAGAGGGCTATGGTGAAAAAGGAAATATCCTCCGATGAAATCTGGAAAGAAGCTTTCTGAGAAACTGCTTAGTGTTCTGTTAATTCATCTCACAGAGTTACATCTGTATTTCGTGGATCTCTTTGCTAGCCTTATTTCTGTGGAATCTGACAACAGATATTTCCTTTCCCTTTGAAGACTATAGGGCCAAAGGAAATATCCTCCGATAACCAAGAGGAAGAAGCTTTCTGAGAAACTTCTTTGTGTTCTGTGAAATCATCTCACAGAGTTACAGCTTTCCCCTCAAGAAGCCTTTCGCTAAGACAGTTCTTGTGGAATTGGCAAAGTGATATTTGGAAGCCCATAGACGGCTATGGTGAAAAAGGAAATATCCTCCGATGAAATCTGGAAAGAAGCTTTCTGAGAAACGGCTTAGTGTTCTGTTAATTCATCTGACGGAGTTACATCTGTATTTCGTGGATCTCTTTGCTAGTCTTATTTCTGTGGAATCTGACAACAGATATTTCCTTTCCCTTTGAAGACTATAGGGCCAAAGGAAATATCCTCCGATAGCCAAGAGAAAGAAGCTTTCTGAGAAACTTCTTTGTGTTCTGTGAAATCATCTCACAGAGTTACAGCTTTCCCCTCAAGAAGTCTTTCGCTAAGACAGTTCTTGTGGAATTGGCAAAGTGATATTTGGAAGCCCATAGAGGGCTATGGTGAAAAAGGAAATATCCTCCGATGAAATCTGGAAAGAAGCTTTCTGAGAAACTGCTTAGTGTTCTGTTAATTCATCTCACACAGTTACATCTGTATTTCGTGGATCTCTTTGCTAGCCTTATTTCTGTGGAATCTCACAACAGATATTTCCTTTCCCTTTAAAGACTATAGGGCCAAAGGAAATATCCTCCGATAACAAAGAGAAAGAAGCTTTCTGAGAAACTTCTTTGTGTTCTGTGAAATCATCTCACAGAGTTACAGCTTTCCCCTCAAGAAGCCTTTCGCTAAGACAGTTCTTGTGGAATTGGCAAAGTGATATTTGGAAGCCCATAGAGGGCTATGGTGAAAAAGGAAATATCCTCCGATGAAATCTGGAAAGAAGCTTTCTGAGAAACTGCTTAGTGTTCTGTTAATTCATCTCACAGAGTTACATCTGTGTTTCGTGGATCTCTTTGCTAGCCTTATTTCTGTGGAATCTGACAACAGATATTTCCTTTCCCTTTGAAGACTATAGGGCCAAAGGAAATATCCTCCGATAACCAAGAGGAAGAAGCTTTCTGAGAAACTTCTTTGTGTTCTGTGAAATCATCTCACAGAGTTACAGCTTTCCCCTCAAGAAGCCTTTCGCTAAGACAGTTCTTGTGGAATTGGCAAAGTGATATTTGGAAGCCCATAGAGGGCTATGGTGAAAAAGGAAATATCCTCCGATGAAATCTGGAAAGAAGCTTTCTGAGAAACTGCTTAGTGTTCTGTTAATTCATCTCACAGAGTTACATCTGTATTTCGTGGATCACTTTGCTAGCCTTATTTCTGTGGAGTCTGAGAACAGATATTTCCTTTCCCTTGAAGACTATAGGGCCAAAGGAAATATCCTCCGATAACAAAGAGAAAGAAGCTTTCTGAGAAACTTCTTTGTGTTCTGTGAAATCATCTCACAGAGTTACAGCTTTCCCCTCAAGAAGCCTTTCGCTAAGACAGTTCTTGTGGAATTGGCAAAGTGATATTTGGAAGCCCATAGAGGGCTATGGTGAAAAAGGAAATATCCTCCGATGAAATCTGGAAAGAAGCTTTCTGAGAAACTGCTTAGTGTTCTGTTAATTCATCTCACAGAGTTACATCTGTATTTCGTGGATCACTTTGCTAGCCTTATTTCTCTGGAGTCTGAGAACAGATATTTCCTTTCCCTTGAAGACTATAGGGCCAAAGGAAATATCCTCCGATAACAAAGCGAAAGAAGCTTTCTGAGAAAATTCTTTGTGTTCTGTGAAATCATCTCACAGAGTTACAGCTTTCCCCTCAAGAAGCCTTTCGCTAAGACAGTTCTTGTGGAATTGGCAAAGTGATATTTGGAAGCCCATAGAGGGCTATGGTGAAAAAGGAAATATCCTCCGATGAAATCTGGAAAGAAGCTTTCTGAGAAACTGCTTAGTGTTCTGTTAATTCATCTCACTTAGTTACATCTGTATTTCGTGGATCTCTTTGTTAGCCTTATTTCTGTGGAATCTGACAACAGATATTTCCTTTCCCTTTGACGACTATAGGGCCAAAGGAAATATCCTCCGATAACAAAGAGAAAGAAGCTTTCTGAGAAACTTCTTTGTGTTCTGTGAAATCATCTCACAGAGTTACAGCTTTCCCCTCAAGAAGCCTTTCGCTAAGACAGTTCTTGTGGAATTGGCAAAGTGATATTTGGAAGCCCATAGAGGGCTATGGTGAAAAAGGAAATATCCTCCGATGAAATCTGGAAAGAAGCTTTCTGAGAAACTGCTTAGTGTTCTGTTAATTCGTCTCACAGAGTTACATCTGTATTTCGTGGATCTCTTTGCTAGCCTTATTTCTGTGGAATCTGACAACAGATATTTCCTTTCCCTTTGAAGACTATAGGGCCAAAGGAAATATCCTCCGATAACCAAGAGGAAGAAGCTTTCTGAGAAACTTCTTTGTGTTCTGTGAAATCATCTCACAGAGTTACAGCTTTCCCCTCAAGAAGCCTTTCGCTAAGACAGTTCTTGTGGAATTGGCAAAGTGATATTTGGAAGCCCATAGACGGCTATGGTGAAAAAGGAAATATCCTCCGATGAAATCTGGAAAGAAGCTTTCTGAGAAACGGCTTAGTGTTCTGTTAATTCATCTGACGGAGTTACATCTGTATTTCGTGGATCTCTTTGCTAGTCTTATTTCTGTGGAATCTGACAACAGATATTTCCTTTCCCTTTGAAGACTATAGGGCCAAAGGAAATATCCTCCGATAGCCAAGAGAAAGAAGCTTTCTGAGAAACTTCTTTGTGTTCTGTGAAATCATCTCACAGAGTTACAGCTTTCCCCTCAAGAAGTCTTTCGCTAAGACAGTTCTTGTGGAATTGGCAAAGTGATATTTGGAAGCCCATAGAGGGCTATGGTGAAAAAGGAAATATCCTCCGATGAAATCTGGAAAGAAGCTTTCTGAGAAACTGCTTAGTGTTCTGTTAATTCATCTCACACAGTTACATCTGTATTTCGTGGATCTCTTTGCTAGCCTTATTTCTGTGGAATCTCACAACAGATATTTCCTTTCCCTTTAAAGACTATAGGGCCAAAGGAAATATCCTCCGATAACAAAGAGAAAGAAGCTTTCTGAGAAACTTCTTTGTGTTCTGTGAAATCATCTCACAGAGTTACAGCTTTCCTCTCAAGAAGCCTTTCGCTAAGACAGTTCTTGTGGAATTGGCAAAGTGATATTTGGAAGCCCATAGAGGGCTATGGTGAAAAAGGAAATATCCTCCGATGAAATCTGGAAAGAAGCTTTCTGAGAAACTGCTTAGTGTTCTGTTAATTCATCTCACAGAGTTACATCTGTGTTTCGTGGATCTCTTTGCTAGCCTTATTTCTGTGGAATCTGACAACAGATATTTCCTTTCCCTTTGAAGACTATAGGGCCAAAGGAAATATCCTCCGATAACCAAGAGGAAGAAGCTTTCTGAGAAACTTCTTTGTGTTCTGTGAAATCATCTCACAGAGTTACAGATTTCCCCTCAAGAAGCCTTTCGCTAAGACAGTTCTTGTGGAATTGGCAAAGTGATATTTGGCAGCCCATAGAGGGCTATGGTGAAAAAGGAAATATCCTCCGATGAAATCTGGAAAGAAGCTTTCTGAGAAACTGCTTAGTGTTCTGTTAATTCATCTCACAGAGTTACATCTGTATTTCTTGGATCTCTTTGCTAGCCTTATTTCTGTGGAATCTGACAACAGATATTTCCTTTCCCTTTGAAGACTATAGGGCCAATGGAAGTATCCTCCGATAACAGAGAGAAAGAAGCTTTCTGAGAAACTTCTTTGTGTTCTGTGAAATCATCTCACAGAGTTACAGCTTTCCCCTCAAGAAGCCTTTCCCTAGACAGTTCTTTTGGAATTGGCAAAGTGATATTTGGAAGCCCATAGAGGGCTATGGTGAAAAAGGAAATATCCTCCGATGAAATCTGGAAAGAAGCTTTCTGAGAAACTGCTTAGTGTTCTGTTAATTCATCTCACAGAGTTACATCTGTATTTCGTGGATCACTTTGCTAGCCTTATTTCTCTGGAGTCTGAGAACAGATATTTCCTTTCCCTTGAAGACTATAGGGCCAAAGGAAATATCCTCCGATAACAGAGAGAAAGAAGCTTTCTGAGAAACGTCTGTGTGTTCTGTGAAATCATCTCACAGAGTTACAGCTTTCCCCTCAAGAAGCCTTTCGTTAAGACAGTTCTTGTGGAATTGGCAAAGTGATATTTGGAAGCCCATAGAGGGCTATGATGAAAAAGGAAATATCCGATGAAATCTGGAAAGAAGCTTTCTGAGAAACTGCTTAGTGTTCTGTTAATTCATCTCACAGAGTTACATCTGTATTTCGTGGATCTGTTTGCTAGCCTTATTTCTGTGGAATCTGACAACAGATATTTCCTTTCCCTTTGAAGAGTATAGGGCCAAAGGAAATATCCTCCGATAACAAAGAGAAAGAAGCTTTCTGCGAAACTTCTTTGTGTTCTGTGAAATCATCTCACAGAGTTACAGCTTTCCCCTCAAGAAGCCTTTCGCTAAGACAGTTCTTGTGGAATTGGCAAAGTGATATTTGGAAGCCCATAGAGGGCTATGGTGAAAAAGGAAATATCCTCCGATGAAATCTGGAAAGAAGCTTTCTGAGAAACCGCTTAGTGTTCTGTTAATTCATCTCACAGAGTTACATCGGTATTTCGTGGATCTCTTTGCTAGCCTTATTTCTGTGGAATCTGACAACAGATATTTCCTATCCCTTTGAGGACTATAGGGCCAAAGGAAATATCCTCCGATAACAAAGAGAAAGAAGCTTTCTGAGAAACTTCTTTGTGTTCTGTGAAATCATCTCACAGAGTTACAGCTTTCCCCTCAAGAAGCCTTTCGCTAAGACAGTTCTTGTGGAATTGGCAAAGTGATATTTGGAAGCCCATAGAGGGCTATGGTGAAAAAGGAAATATCCTCCGATGAAATCTGGAAAGAAGCTTTCTGAGAAACTGCTTAGTGTTCTGTTAATTCATCTCACAGAGTTACATCTGTATTTCGTGGATCACTTTGCTAGCCTTATTTCTGTGGAGTCTGAGAACAGATATTTCCTTTCCCTTGAAGACTATAGGGCCAAAGGAAATATCCTCCGATAACAAAGAGAAAGAAGCTTTCTGAGAAACTTCTTTGTGTTCTGTGAAATCATCTCACAGAGTTACAGCTTTCCCCTCAAGAAGCCTTTCGCTAAGACAGTTCTTGTGGAATTGGCAAAGTGATATTTGGAAGCCCATAGAGGGCAATGGTGAAAAAGGAAATATCCTCCGATGAAATCTGGAAAGAAGCTTTCTGAGAAACTGCTTAGTGTTCTGTTAATTCATCTCACAGAGTTACATCTGTATTTCGTGGATCTCTTTGCTAGCCTTATTTCTGTGGAATCTGACAACAGATATTTCCTTTCCCTTTGAAGACTGTAGGGCCAAAGGAAATATCCTCCGATAACAGAGAGAAAGAAGCCTTCTGAGAAACTTCTTTGTGTTCTGTGAAATCATCTCACAGAGTTACAGCTTTCCCCTCAAGAAGCCTTTCGCTAAGACAGTTCTTGTGGAATTGGCAAAGTGATATTTGGAAGCCCATAGAGGGCTATGGTGAAAAAGGAAATATCCTCCGATGAAATCTGGAAAGATGCTTTCTGAGAAACTGCTTAGTGTTCTGTTAATTCATCTCACAGAGTTACATCTGTATTTCGTGGATCTCTTTGCTAGCCTTATTTCTGTGGAATCTGACAACAGATATTTCCTTTCCCTTTGAAGACTATAGGGCCAAAGGAAATATCCTCCGATAACAGAGAGAAAGAAGCTTTCTGAGAAACGTCTATGTGTTCTGTGAAATCATCTCACAGAGTTACAGCTTTCCCCTCAAGAAGCCTTTCGTTAAGACAGTTCTTGTGGAATTGGCAAAGTGATATTTGGAAGCCCATAGAGGGCTATGATGAAAAAGGAAATATCCGATGAAATCTGGAAAGAAGCTTTCTGAGAAACTGCTTAGTGTTCTGTTAATTCATCTCACAGAGTTACATCTGTATTTCGTGGATCTCTTTGCTAGCCTTATTTCTGTGGAATCTAACAACAGATATTTCCTTTCCCTTTGAAGATTATAGGGCCAAAGGAAATATCCTCCGATAACAAAGAGAAAGAAGCTTTCTGCGAAACTTCTTTGTGTTCTGAGAAATCATCTCACAGAGTTACAGCTTTCCCCTCAAGAAGCCTTTCGCTAAGACAGTTCTTGTGGAATTGGCAAAGTGATATTTGGAAGCCCATAGAGGGCTGTGGTGAAAAAGGAAATATCCTCCGATGAAATCTGGAAAGAAGCTTTCTGAGAAACCGCTTAGTGTTCTGTTAATTCATCTCACAGAGTTACATTCTGTATTTCGTGGATCTCTTTGCTAGCCTTATTTCTGTGGAATCTGACAACAGATATTTCCTTTCCCTTTGAAGACTATAGGGCCAAAGGAAATATCCTCCGATAACAAAGAGAAAGAAGCTTTCTGAGAAACTTCTTTGTGTTCTGTGAAATCACCTCACAGAGTTACAGATTTCCCCTCAAGAAGCCTTTCGCTAAGACAGTTCTTGTGGAATTGGCAAAGTGATATTTGGCAGCCCATAGAGGGCTATGGTGAAAAAGGAAATATCCTCCGATGAAATCTGGAAAGAAGCTTTCTGAGAAACTGCTTAGTGTTCTGTTAATTCATCTCACAGAGTTACATCTGTATTTCTTGGATCTCTTTGCTAGCCTTATTTCTGTGGAATCTGACAACAGATATTTCCTTTCCCTTTGAAGACTATAGGGCCAATGGAAGTATCCTCCGATAACGGAGAGAAAGAAGCTTTCTGAGAAACTTCTTTGTGTTCTGTGAAATCATCTCACAGAGTTACAGCTTTCCACTCAAGAAGCCTTTCGCTAAGACAGTTCTTTTGGAATTGGCAAAGTGATATTTGGAAGCCCATAGAGGGCTATGGTGAAAAAGGAAATATCCTCCGATGAAATCTGGAAAGAAGCTTTCTGAGAAACTGCTTAGTGTTCTGTTAATTCATCTCACAGAGTTACATCTGTATTTCGTGGATCACTTTGCTAGCCTTATTTCTCTGGAGTCTGAGAACAGATATTTCCTTTCCCTTGAAGACTATAGGGCCAAAGGAAATATCCTCCGATAACAGAGAGAAAGAAGCTTTCTGAGAAACGTCTGTGTGTTCTGTGAAATCATCTCACAGAGTTACAGCTTTCCCCTCAAGAAGCCTTTCGTTAAGACAGTTCTTGTGGAATTGGCAAAGTGATATTTGGAAGCCCATAGAGGGCTATGATGAAAAAGGAAATATCCGATGAAATCTGGAAAGAAGCTTTCTGAGAAACTGCTTAGTGTTCTGTTAATTCATCTCACAGAGTTACATCTGTATTTCGTGGATCTCTTTGCTAGCCTTATTTCTGTGGAATCTGACAACAGATATTTCCTTTCCCTTTGAAGAGTATAGGGCCAAAGGAAATATCCTCCGATAACAAAGAGAAAGAAGCTTTCTGCGAAACTTCTTTGTGTTCTGTGAAATCATCTCACAGAGTTACAGCTTTCCCCTCAAGAAGCCTTTCGCTAAGACAGTTCTTGTGGAATTGGCAAAGTGATATTTGGAAGCCCATAGAGGGCTATGGTGAAAAAGGAAATATCCTCCGATGAAATCTGGAAAGAAGCTTTCTGAGAAACTGCTTAGTGTTCTGTTAATTCATCTCACAGAGTTACATCTGTATTTCGTGGATCTCTTTGCTAGCCTTATTTCTGTGGAATCTGATAACAGATATTTCCTTTCCCTTTGAAGAGTATAGGGCCAAAGGAAATATCCTCCGATAACAAAGAGAAAGAAGCTTTCTGCGAAACTTCTTTGTGTTCTGTGAAATCATCTCACAGAGTTACAGCTTTCCCCTCAAGAAGCCTTTCGCTAAGACAGTTCTTGTGGAATTGGCAAAGTGATATTTGGAAGGCCATAGAGGGCTATGGTGAAAAAGGAAATATCCTCCGATGAAATCTGGAAAGAAGCTTTCTGAGAAACTGCTTAGTGTTCTGTTAATTCATCTCACAGAGTTACATCTGTATTTCGTGGATCTCTTTGCTAGCCTTATTTCTGTGGAATCTGACAACAGATATTTCCTTTCCCTTTGAAGACTGTAGGACCAAAGGAAATATCCTCCGATAACAGAGAGAAAGAAGCCTTCTGAGAAACTTCTTTGTGTTCTGTGAAATCATCTCACCGAGTTACAGCTTTCCCCTCAAGAAGCCTTTCGCTAAGACAGTTCTTGTGGAATTGGCAAAGTGATATTTGGAAGCCCATAGAGGGCTATGGTGAAAAAGGAAATATCCTCCGATGAAATCTGGAAAGATGCTTTCTGAGAAACTGCTTAGTGTTCTGTTAATTCATCTCACAGAGTTACATCTGTATTTCGTGGATCTCTTTGCTAGCCTTATTTCTGTGGAATCTGACAACAGATATTTCCTTTCCCTTTGAAGACTATAGGGCCAAAGGAAATATCCTCCGATAACAGAGAGAAAGAAGCTTTCTGAGAAACGTCTATGTGTTCTGTGAAATCATCTCACAGAGTTACAGCTTTCCCCTCAAGAAGCCTTTCGTTAAGACAGTTCTTGTGGAATTGGCAAAGTGATATTTGGAAGCCCATAGAGGGCTATGATGAAAAAGGAAATATCCGATGAAATCTGGAAAGAAGCTTTCTGAGAAACTGCTTAGTGTTCTGTTAATTCATCTCACAGAGTTACATCTGTATTTCGTGGATCTCTTTGCTAGCCTTATTTCTGTGGAATCTGACAACAGATATTTCCTTTCCCTTTGAAGATTATAGGGCCAAAGGAAATATCCTCCGATAACAAAGAGAAAGAAGCTTTCTGCGAAACTTCTTTGTGTTCTGAGAAATCATCTCACAGAGTTACAGCTTTCCCCTCAAGAAGCCTTTCGCTAAGACAGTTCTTGTGGAATTGGCAAAGTGATGTTTGGAAGCCCATAGAGGGCTGTGGTGAAAAAGGAAATATCCTCCGATGAAATCTGGAAAGAAGCTTTCTGAGAAACCGCTTAGTGTTCTGTTAATTCATCTCACAGAGTTACATCTGTATTTCGTGGATCTCTTTGCTAGCCTTATTTCTGTGGAATCTGACAACAGATATTTCCTTTCCCTTTGAAGACTATAGGGCCAAAGGAAATATCCTCCGATAACAAAGAGAAAGAAGCTTTCTGAGAAACTTCTTTGTGTTCTGTGAAATCACCTCACAGAGTTACAGATTTCCCCTCAAGAAGCCTTTCGCTAAGACAGTTCTTGTGGAATTGGCAAAGTGATATTTGGCAGCCCATAGAGGGCTATGGTGAAAAAGGAAATATCCTCCGATGAAATCTGGAAAGAAGCATTCTGAGAAACTGCTTAGTGTTCTGTTAATTCATCTCACAGAGTTACATCTGTATTTCGTGGATCTCTTTGCTAGCCTTATTTCTGTGGAATCTGACAACAGATATTTCCTTTCCCTTTGAAGACTATAGGGCCAATGGAAGTATCCTCCGATAACAGAGAGAAAGAAGCTTTCTGAGAAACTTCTTTGTGTTCTGTGAAATCATCTGACAGAGTTACAGCTTTCCCCTCAAGAAGCCTTTCGCTAAGACAGTTCTTGTGGAATTGGCAAAGTGATATTTGGAAGCCCATAGAGGGCTATGGTGAAAAAGGAAATATCCTCCGATGAAATCTGGAAAGAAGCTTTCTGAGAAACTGCTTAGTGTTCTGTTAATTCATTTCACAGAGTTACATCTGTATTTCGTGGATCACTTTGCTAGCCTTATTTCTCTGGAGTCTGAGAACAGATATTTCCTTTCCCTTGAAGACTATAGGGCCAAAGGAAATATCCTCCGATAACAGAGAGAAAGAAGCTTTCTGAGAAACGTCTGTGTGTTCTGTGAAATCATCTCACAGAGTTACAGCTTTCCCCTCAAGAAGCCTTTCGTTAAGACAGTTCTTGTGGAATTGGCAAAGTGATATTTGGAAGCCCATAGAGGGCTATGATGAAAAAGGAAATATCCGATGAAATCTGGAAAGAAGCTTTCTGAGAAACTGCTTAGTGTTCTGTTAATTCATCTCACAGAGTTACATCTGTATTTCGTGGATCTCTTTGCTAGCCTTATTTCTGTGGAATCTGACAACAGATATTTCCTTTCCCTTTGAAGAGTATAGGGCCAAAGGAAATATCCTCCGATAACAAAGAGAAAGAAGCTTTCTGCGAAACTTCTTTGTGTTCTGTGAAATCATCTCACAGAGTTACAGCTTTCCCCTCAAGAAGCCTTTCGCTAAGACAGTTCTTGTGGAATTGGCAAAGTGATATTTGGAAGCCCATAGAGGGCTATGGTGAAAAAGGAAATATCCTCCGATGAAATCTGGAAAGAAGCTTTCTGAGAAACTGCTTAGTGTTCTGTTAATTCATCTCACAGAAATACATCTGTATTTCGTGGATCTCTTTGCTAGCCTTATTTCTGTGGAATCTGACAACAGATATTTCCTTTCCCTTTGAAGACTATAGGGCCAAAGGAAATATCCTCTGATAACCAAGAGAAAGAAGCTTTCTGAGAAACTTCTTTGTGTTCTGTGAAATCATCTCACAGAGTTACAGCTTTCCCCTCAAGAAGCCTTTCGCTAAGACAGTTCTTGTGGAATTGGCAAAGTGATATTTGGAAGCCCATAGAGGGCTATGGTGAAAAAGGAAATATCCTCCGATGAAATCTGGAAAGAAGCTTTCTGAGAAACTGCTTAGTGTTCTGTTAATTCATCTCACAGAGTTACATCTGTATTTCGTGGATCTCTTTGCTAGCCTTATTTCTGTGGAATCTGACAACAGATATTTCCTATCCCTTTGAAGACTATAGGGCCAAAGGAAATATCCTCCGATAACAAAGAGAAAGAAGCTTTCTGAGAAACTTCTTTGTGTTCTGTGAAATCATCTCACAGATTTACAGCTTTCCCCTCAAGAAGCCTTTCGCTAAGACAGTTCTTGTGGAATTGGCAAAGTGATATTTGGAAGCCCATAGAGGGCTATGGTGAAAAAGGAAATATCCTGCGATGAAATCTGGAAAGAAGTTTTCTGAGAAACTGCTTAGTGTTCTGTTAATTCATCTCACAGAGTTACATCTGTATTTCGTGGATCACTTTGCTACCCTTATTTCTGTGGAGTCTGAGAACAGATATTTCCTTTCCCTTGAAGACTATAGGGCCAAAGGAAATATCCTCCGATAACAAAGAGAAAGAAGCTTTCTGAGAAACTTCTTTGTGTTCTGTGAAATCATCTCACAGAGTTACAGCTTTCCCCTCAAGAAGCCTTTCGCTAAGACAGTTCTTGTGGAATTGGCAAACTGATATTTGGAAGCCCATAGAGGGCTGTGGTGAAAAAGGAAATATCCTCCGATGAAATCTGGAAAGAAGCTTTCTGAGAAACTGCTTAGTGTTCTGTTAATTCATCTCACAGAGTTACATCTGTATTTCGTGGATCTCTTTGCTAGCCTTATTTCTGTGGAATCTGACAACAGATATTTCCTTTCCCTTTGAAGACTATAGGGCCAAAGGAAATATCCTCCGATAACCAAGAGGAAGAAGCTTTCTGAGAAACTTCTTTGTGTTCTGTGAAATCATCTCACAGAGTTACAGCTTTCCCCTCAAGAAGCCTTTCGCTAAGACAGTTCTTGTGGAATTGGCAAAGTGATATTTGGAAGCCCATAGAGGGCTATGGTGAAAAAGGAAATATCCTCCGATGAAATCTGGAAAGAAGCTTTCTGAGAAACTGCTTAGTGTTCTGTTAATTCATCTCACAGAGTTACGTCTGTGTTTCTTGGATCTCTTTGCTAGCCTTATTTCTGTGGAATCTGACAACAGATATTTCCTTTCCCTTTGAAGACTATAGGGCCAAAGGAAATATCCTCCGATAACCAAGAGGAAGAAGCTTTCTGAGAAACTTCTTTGTGTTCTGTGAAATCATCCCACAGAGTTACAGCTTTCCCCTCAAGAAGCCTTTCGCTAAGACAGTTCTTGTGGAATTGGCAAAGTGATATTTGGAAGCCCATAGAGGGCTATGATGCAAAAGGAAATATCCGATGAAATCTGGAAAGAAGCTTTCTGAGAAACTGCTTAGTGTTCTGTTAATTCATCTCACAGAGTTACATCTGTATTTCGTGGATCTCTTTGCTAGCCTTATTTCTGTGGAATCTGACAACAGATATTTCCTTTCCCTTTGAAGATTATAGGGCCAAAGGAAATATCCTCCGATAACAAAGTGAAAGAAGCTTTCTGCGAAACTTCTTTGTGTTCTGTGAAATCATCTCACAGAGTTACAGCTTTCCCCTCAAGAAGCCTTTCGCTAAGACAGTTCTTGTGAAATTGGCAAAGTGATATTTGGAAGCCCATAGAGGGCTGTGGTGAAAAAGGAAATATCCTCCGATGAAATCTGGAAAGAAGCTTTCTGAGAAACGGCTTAGTGTTCTGTTAATTCATCTCACAGAGTTACATCTGTATTTCTTGGATCTCCTTGCTAGCCTTATTTCTGTGGAATCTGACAACAGATATTTCCTTTCCCTTTGAAGACTATAGGGCCAAAGGAAATATCCTCCGATAAGAAAGAGAAAGAAGCTTTCTGAGAAACTTCTTTGTGTTCTGTGAAATCACCTCACAGAGTTACAGCTTTCCCCTCAAGAAGCCTTTCGCTAAGACAGTTCTTGTGGAATTGGCAAAGTGATATTTGGCAGCCCATAGAGGGCTATGGTGAAAAAGGAAATATCCTCCGATGAAATCTGGAAAGAAGCTTTCTGAGAAACTGCTTAGTGTTCTGTTAATTCATCTCACAGAGTTACATCTGTATTTCGTGGATCTCTTTGCTAGCCTTATTTCTGTGGAATCTGACAACAGATATTTCCTTTCCCTTTGAAGACTATAGGGCCAAAGGAAATATCCTCCGATAACAAAGAGAAAGAAGCTTTCTGAGAAACTTCTTTGTGTTCTGTGAAATCACCTCACAGAGTTACAGATTTCCCCTCAAGAAGCCTTTCGCTAAGACAGTTCTTGTGGAATTGGCAAAGTGATATTTGGCAGCCCATAGAGGGCTATGGTGAAAAAGGAAATATCCTCCGATGAAATCTGGAAAGAAGCATTCTGAGAAACTGCTTAGTGTTCTGTTAATTCATCTCACAGAGTTACATCTGTATTTCGTGGATCTCTTTGCTAGCCTTATTTCTGTGGAATCTGACAACAGATATTTCCTTTCCCTTTGAAGACTATAGGGCCAATGGAAGTATCCTCCGATAACAGAGAGAAAGAAGCTTTCTGAGAAACTTCTTTGTGTTCTGTGAAATCATCTGACAGAGTTACAGCTTTCCCCTCAAGAAGCCTTTCGCAAAGACAGTTCTTGTGGAATTGGCAAAGTGATATTTGGAAGCCCATAGAGGGCTATGGTGAAAAAGGAAATATCCTCCGATGAAATCTGGAAAGAAGCTTTCTGAGAAACTGCTTAGTGTTCTGTTAATTCATCTCACAGAGTTACATCTGTATTTCGTGGATCACTTTGCTAGCCTTATTTCTCTGGAGTCTGAGAACAGATATTTCCTTTCCCTTGAAGACTATAGGGCCAAAGGAAATATCCTCCGATAACAGAGAGAAAGAAGCTTTCTGAGAAACGTCTGTGTGTTCTGTGAAATCATCTCACAGAGTTACAGCTTTCCCCTCAAGAAGCCTTTCGTTAAGACAGTTCTTGTGGAATTGGCAAAGTGATATTTGGAAGCCCATAGAGGGCTATGATGAAAAAGGAAATATCCGATGAAATCTGGAAAGAAGCTTTCTGAGAAACTGCTTAGTGTTCTGTTAATTCATCTCACAGAGTTACATCTGTATTTCGTGGATCTCTTTGCTAGCCTTATTTCTGTGGAATCTGACAACAGATATTTCCTTTCCCTTTGAAGAGTATAGGGCCAAAGGAAATATCCTCCGATAACAAAGAGAAAGAAGCTTTCTGCGAAACTTCTTTGTGTTCTGTGAAATCATCTCACAGAGTTACAGCTTTCCCCTCAAGAAGCCTTTCGCTAAGACAGTTCTTGTGGAATTGGCAAAGTGATATTTGGCAGCCCATAGAGGGCTATGGTGAAAAAGGAAATATCCTCCGATGAAATCTGGAAAGAAGCTTTCTGAGAAACTGCTTAGTGTTCTGTTAATTCATCTCACAGAGTTACATCTGTATTTCGTGGATCACTTTGCTAGCCTTATTTCTGTGGAGTCTGAGAACAGATATTTCCTTTCCCTTGAAGACTATAGGGCCAAAGGAAATATCCTCCGATAACAAAGAGAAAGAAGCTTTCTGAGAAACTTCTTTGTGTTCTGTGAAATCATCTCACAGAGTTACAGCTTTCCCCTCAAGAAGCCTTTCGCTAAGACAGTTCTTGTGGAATTGGCAAAGTGATATTTGGAAGCCCATAGAGGGCTATGGTGAAAAAGGAAATATCCTCCGATGAAATCTGGAAAGAAGCTTTCTGAGAAACTGCTTAGTGTTCTGTTAATTCATCTCACAGAGTTACATCTGTATTTCGTGGATCTCTTTGCTAGCCTTATTTCTGTGGAATCTGACAACAGATATTTCCTTTCCCTTTGAAGACTATAGGGCCAAAGGAAATATCCTCCGATAACCAAGAGGAAGAAGCTTTCTGAGAAACTTCTTTGTGTTCTGTGAAATCATCTCACAGAGTTACAGCTTTCCCCTCAAGAAGCCTTTCGCTAAGACAGTTCTTGTGGAATTGGCAAAGTGATATTTGGAAGCCCATAGAGGGCTATGGTGAAAAAGGAAATATCCTCCGATGAAATCTGGAAAGAAGCTTTCTGAGAAACTGCTTAGTGTTCTGTTAATTCATCTCACAGAGTTACATCTGTGTTTCGTGGATCTCTTTGCTAGCCTTATTTCTGTGGAATCTGACAACAGATATTTCCTTTCCCTTTGAAGACTATAGGGCCAAAGGAAATATCCTCCGATAACCAAGAGGAAGAAGCTTTCTGAGAAACTTCTTTGTGTTCTGTGAAATCATCTGACAGAGTTACAGCTTTCCCCTCAAGAAGCCTTTCGCTAAGACAGTTCTTGTGGAATTGGCAAAGTGATATTTGGAAGCCCATAGAGGGCTATGGTGAAAAAGGAAATATCCTCCGATGAAATCTGGAAAGAAGCTTTCTGAGAAACTGCTTAGTGTTCTGTTAATTCATCTCACAGAGTTACATCTGTATTTCGTGGATCTCTTTGCTAGCCTTATTTCTGTGGAATCTGACAACAGATATTTCCTATCCCTTTGAAGACTATAGGGCCAAAGGAAATATCCTCCGATAACAAAGAGAAAGAAGCTTTCTGAGAAACTTCTTTGTGTTCTGTGAAATCATCTCACAGAGTTACAGCTTTCCCCTCAAGAAGCCTTTCGCTAAGACAGTTCTTGTGGAATTGGCAAAGTGATATTTGGAAGCCCATAGAGGGCTATGGTGAAAAAGGAAATATCCTCCGATGAAATCTGGAAAGAAGCTTTCTGAGAAACTGCTTAGTGTTCTGTTAATTCATCTCACAGAGTTACATCTGTATTTCGTGTATCACTTTGCTAGCCTTATTTCTGTGGAGTCTGAGAACAGATATTTCCTTTCCCTTGAAGACTATAGGGCCAAAGGAAATATCCTCCGATAACAAAGAGAAAGAAGCTTTCTGAGAAACTTCTTTGTGTTCTGTGAAATCATCTCACAGAGTTACAGCTTTCCCGTCAAGAAGCCTTTCGCTAAGACAGTTCTTGTGGAATTGGCAAAGTGATATTTGGAAGCCCATAGAGGGCTGTGGTGAAAAAGGAAATATCCTCCGATGAAATCTGGAAAGAAGCTTTCTGAGAAACCGCTTAGTGTTCTGTTAATTCATCTCACAGAGTTACATCTGTATTTCTTGGATCTCCTTGCTAGCCTTATTTCTGTGGAATCTGACAACAGATATTTCCTTTCCCTTTGAAGACTATAGGGCCAAAGGAAATATCCTCCGATAACAAAGAGAAAGAAGCTTTCTGAGAAACTTCTTTGTGTTCTGTGAAATCACCTCACAGAGTTACAGCTTTCCCCTCAAGAAGCCTTTCGCTAAGACAGTTCTTGTGGAATTGGCAAAGTGATATTTGGCAGCCCATAGAGGGCTATGGTGAAAAAGGAAATATCCTCCGATGAAATCTGGAAAGAAGCTTTCTGAGAAACTGCTTAGTGTTCTGTTAATTCATCTCACAGAGTTACATCTGTATTTCTTGGATCTCTTTGCTAGCCTTATTTCTGTGGAATCTGACAACAGATATTTCCTTTCCCTTTGAAGACTATAGGGCCAAAGGAAGTATCCTCCGATAACAGAGAGAAAGAAGCTTTCTGAGAAACTTCTTTGTGTTCTGTGAAATCATCTCACAGAGTTACAGCTTTCCCCTCAAGAAGCCTTTCGCTAAGACAGTTCTTTTGGAATTGGCAAAGTGATATTTGGAAGCCCATAGAGGGCTATGGTGAAAAAGGAAATATCCTCCGATGAAATCTGGAAAGAAGCTTTCTGAGAAACTGCTTAGTGTTCTGTTAATTCATCTCACAGAGTTACATCTGTATTTCGTGGATCACTTTGCTAGCCTTATTTCTCTGGAGTCTGAGAACAGATATTTCCTTTCCCTTGAAGACTATAGGGCCAAAGGAAATATCCTCCGATAACAAAGCGAAAGAAGCTTTCTGAGAAAATTCTTTGTGTTCTGTGAAATCATCTCACAGAGTTACAGCTTTCCCTTCAAGAAGCCTTTCGCTAAGACAGTTCTTGTGGAATTGGCAAAGTGATATTTGGAAGCCCATAGAGGGCTATGGTGAAAAAGGAAATATCCTCCGATGAAATCTGGAAAGAAGCTTTCTGAGAAACTGCTTAGTGTTCTGTTAATTCATCTCACTTAGTTACATCTGTATTTCGTGGATCTCTTTGTTAGCCTTATTTCTGTGGAATCTGACAACAGATATTTCCTTTCCCTTTGACGACTATAGGGCCAAAGGAAATATCCTCCGATAACAAAGAGAAAGAAGCTTTCTGAGAAACTTCTTTGTGTTCTGTGAAATCATCTCACAGAGTTACAGCTTTCCCCTCAAGAAGCCTTTCGCTAAGACAGTTCTTGTGGAATTGGCAAAGTGATATTTGGAAGCCCATAGAGGGCTATGGTGAAAAAGGAAATATCCTCCGATGAAATCTGGAAAGAAGCTTTCTGAGAAACTGCTTAGTGTTCTGTTAATTCATCTCACAGAGTTACATCTGTATTTCGTGGATCTCTTTGCTAGCCTTATTTCTGTGGAATCTGACAACAGATATTTCCTTTCCCTTTGAAGACTATAGGGCCAAAGGAAATATCCTCCGATAACCAAGAGGAAGAAGCTTTCTGAGAAACTTCTTTGTGTTCTGTGAAATCATCTCACAGAGTTACAGCTTTCCCCTCAAGAAGCCTTTCGCTAAGACAGTTCTTGTGGAATTGGCAAAGTGATATTTGGAAGCCCATAGACGGCTATGGTGAAAAAGGAAATATCCTCCGATGAAATCTGGAAAGAAGCTTTCTGAGAAACGGCTTAGTGTTCTGTTAATTCATCTGACGGAGTTACATCTGTATTTCGTGGATCTCTTTGCTAGTCTTATTTCTGTGGAATCTGACAACAGATATTTCCTTTCCCTTTGAAGACTATAGGGCCAAAGGAAATATCCTCCGATAGCCAAGAGAAAGAAGCTTTCTGAGAAACTTCTTTGTGTTCTGTGAAATCATCTCACAGAGTTACAGCTTTCCCCTCAAGAAGTCTTTCGCTAAGACAGTTCTTGTGCAATTGGCAAAGTGATATTTGGAAGCCCATAGAGGGCTATGGTGAAAAAGGAAATATCCTCCGATGAAATCTGGAAAGAAGCTTTCTGAGAAACTGCTTAGTGTTCTGTTAATTCATCTCACACAGTTACATCTGTATTTCGTGAATCTCTTTGCTAGCCTTATTTCTGTGGAATCTCACAACAGATATTTCCTTTCCCTTTAAAGACTATAGGGCCAAAGGAAATATCCTCCGATAACAAAGAGAAAGAAGCTTTCTGCGAAACTTCTTTGTGTTCTGTGAAATCATCTCACAGAGTTACAGCTTTCCCGTCAAGAAGCCTTTCGCTAAGACAGTTCTTGTGGAATTGGCAAAGTGATATTTGGAAGCCCATAGAGGGCTGTGGTGAAAAAGGAAATATCCTCCGATGAAATCTGGAAAGAAGCTTTCTGAGAAACCGCTTAGTGTTCTGTTAATTCATCTCACAGAGTTACATCTGTATTTCGTGGATCTCTTTGCTAGCCTTATTTCTGTGGAATCTGACAACAGATATTTCCTTTCCCTTTGAAGACTGTAGGGCCAAAGGAAATATCCTCCGATAACAGAGAGAAAGAAGCCTTCTGAGAAACTTCTTTGTGTTCTGTGAAATCATCTCACAGAGTTACAGCTTTCCCCTCAAGAAGCCTTTCGCTAAGACAGTTCTTGTGGAATTGGCAAAGTGATATTTGGAAGCCCATAGAGGGCTATGGTGAAAAAGGAAATATCCTCCGATGAAATCTGGAAAGATGCTTTCTGAGAAACTGCTTAGTGTTCTGTTAATTCATCTCACAGAGTTACATCTGTATTTCGTGGATCTCTTTGCTAGCCTTATTTCTGTGGAATCTGACAACAGATATTTCCTATCCCTTTGAAGACTATAGGGCCAAAGGAAATATCCTCCGATAACAGAGAGAAAGAAGCTTTCTGAGAAACGTCTATGTGTTCTGTGAAATCATCTCACAGAGTTACAGCTTTCCCCTCAAGAAGCCTTTCGTTAAGACAGTTCTTGTGGAATTGGCAAAGTGATATTTGGAAGCCCATAGAGGGCTATGATGAAAAAGGAAATATCCGATGAAATCTGGAAAGAAGCTTTCTGAGAAACTGCTTAGTGTTCTGTTAATTCATCTCACAGAGTTACATCTGTATTTCGTGGATCTCTTTGCTAGCCTTATTTCTGTGGAATCTGACAACAGATATTTCCTTTCCCTTTGAAGATTATAGGGCCAAAGGAAATATCCTCCGATGACAAAGAGAAAGAAGCTTTCTGCGAAACTTCTTTGTGTTCTGAGAAATCATCTCACAGAGTTACAGCTTTCCCCTCAAGAAGCCTTTCGCTAAGACAGTTCTTGTGGAATTGGCAAAGTGATATTTGGAAGCCCATAGAGGGCTGTGGTGAAAAAGGAAATATCCTCCGATGAAATCTGGAAAGAAGCTTTCTGAGAAACCGCTTAGTGTTCTGTTAATTCATCTCACAGAGTTACATCTGTATTTCGTGGATCTCTTTGCTAGCCTTATTTCTGTGGAATCTGACAACAGATATTTCCTTTCCCTTTGAAGACTATAGGGCCAAAGGAAATATCCTCCGATAACAAAGAGAAAGAAGCTTTCTGAGAAACTTCTTTGTGTTCTGTGAAATCACCTCACAGAGTTACAGATTTCCCCTCAAGAAGCCTTTCGCTAAGACAGTTCTTTTGGAATTGGCAAAGTGATATTTGGCAGCCCATAGAGGGCTATGGTGAAAAAGGAAATATCCTCCGATGAAATCTGGAAAGAAGCTTTCTGAGAAACTGCTTAGTGTTCTGTTAATTCATCTCACAGAGTTACATCTGTATTTCTTGGATCTCTTTGCTAGCCTTATTTCTGTGGAATCTGACAACAGATATTTCCTTTCCCTTTGAAGACTATAGGGCCAATGGAAGTATCCTCCGATAACAGAGAGAAAGAAGCTTTCTGAGAAACTTCTTTGTGTTCTGTGAAATCATCTCACAGAGTTACAGCTTTCCCCTCAAGAAGCCTTTCCCTAGACAGTTCTTTTGGAATTGGCAAAGTGATATTTGGAAGCCCATAGAGGGCTATGGTGAAAAAGGAAATATCCTCCGATGAAATCTGGAAAGAAGCTTTCTGAGAAACTGCTTAGTGTTCTGTTAATTCATCTCACAGAGTTACATCTGTATTTCGTGGATCACTTTGCTAGCCTTATTTCTCTGGAGTCTGAGAACAGATATTTCCTTTCCCTTGAAGACTATAGGGCCAAAGGAAATATCCTCCGATAACAGAGAGAAAGAAGCTTTCTGAGAAACGTCTGTGTGTTCTGTGAAATCATCTCACAGAGTTACAGCTTTCCCCTCAAGAAGCCTTTCGTTAAGACAGTTCTTGTGGAATTGGCAAAGTGATATTTGGAAGCCCATAGAGGGCTATGATGAAAAAGGAAATATCCGATGAAATCTGGAAAGAAGCTTTCTGAGAAACTGCTTAGTGTTCTGTTAATTCATCTCACAAAGTTACATCTGTATTTCGTGGATCTCTTTGCTAGCCTTATTTCTGTGGAATCTGACAACAGATATTTCCTTTCCCTTTGAAGAGTATAGGGCCAAAGGAAATATCCTCCGATAACAAAGAGAAAGAAGCTTTCTGCGAAACTTCTTTGTGTTCTGTGAAATCATCTCACAGAGTTACAGCTTTCCCCTCAAGAAGCCTTTCGCTAAGACAGTTCTTGTGGAATTGGCAAAGTGATATTTGGAAGCCCATAGAGGGCTATGGTGAAAAAGGAAATATCCTCCGCTGAAATCTGGAAAGAAGCTTTCTGAGAAACCGCTTAGTGTTCTGTTAATTCATCTCACAGAGTTACATCTGTATTTCGTGGATCTCTTTGCTAGCCTTATTTCTGTGGAATCTGACAACAGATATTTCCTATCCCTTTGAGGACTATAGGGCCAAAGGAAATATCCTCCGATAACAAAGAGAAAGAAGCTTTCTGAGAAACTTCTTTGTGTTCTGTGAAATCATCTCACAGAGTTACAGCTTTCCCCTCAAGAAGCCTTTCGCTAAGACAGTTCTTGTGGAATTGGCAAAGTGATATTTGGAAGCCCATAGAGGGCTATGGTGAAAAAGGAAATATCCTCCGATGAAATCTGGAAAGAAGCTTTCTGAGAAACTGCTTAGTGTTCTGTTAATTCATCTCACAGAGTTACATCTGTATTTCGTGGATCACTTTGCTAGCCTTATTTCTGTGGAGTCTGAGAACAGATATTTCCTTTCCCTTGAAGACTATAGGGCCAAAGGAAATATCCTCCGATAACAAAGAGAAAGAAGCTTTCTGAGAAACTTCTTTGTGTTCTGTGAAATCATCTCACAGAGTTACAGCTTTCCCCTCAAGAAGCCTTTCGCTAAGACAGTTCTTGTGGAATTGGCAAAGTGATATTTGGAAGCCCATAGAGGGCTATGGTGAAAAAGGAAATATCCTCCGATGAAATCTGGAAAGAAGCTTTCTGAGAAACTGCTTAGTGTTCTGTTAATTCATCTCACAGAGTTACATCTGTATTTCGTGGATCTCTTTGCTAGCCTTATTTCTGTGGAATCTGACAACAGATATTTCCTTTCCCTTTGAAGACTGTAGGGCCAAAGGAAATATCCTCCGATAACAGAGAGAAAGAAGCCTTCTGAGAAACTTCTTTGTGTTCTGTGAAATCATCTCACAGAGTTACAGCTTTCCCCTCAAGAAGCCTTTCGCTAAGACAGTTCTTGTGGAATTGGCAAAGTGATATTTGGAAGCCCATAGAGGGCTATGGTGAAAAAGGAAATATCCTCCGATGAAATCTGGAAAGATGCTTTCTGAGAAACTGCTTAGTGTTCTGTTAATTCATCTCACAGAGTTACATCTGTATTTCGTGGATCTCTTTGCTAGCCTTATTTCTGTGGAATCTGACAACAGATATTTCCTTTCCCTTTGAAGACTATAGGGCCAAAGGAAATATCCTCCGATAACAGAGAGAAAGAAGCTTTCTGAGAAACGTCTATGTGTTCTGTGAAATCATCTCACAGAGTTACAGCTTTCCCCTCAAGAAGCCTTTCGTTAAGACAGTTCTTGTGGAATTGGCAAAGTGATATTTGGAAGCCCATAGAGGGCTATGATGAAAAAGGAAATATCCGATGAAATCTGGAAAGAAGCTTTCTGAGAAACTGCTTAGTGTTCTGTTAATTCATCTCACAGAGTTACATCTGTATTTCGTGGATCTCTTTGCTAGCCTTATTTCTGTGGAATCTGACAACAGATATTTCCTTTCCCTTTGAAGATTATAGGGCCAAAGGAAATATCCTCCGATAACAAAGAGAAAGAAGCTTTCTGCGAAACTTCTTTGTGTTCTGAGAAATCATCTCACAGAGTTACAGCTTTCCCCTCAAGAAGCCTTTCGCTAAGACAGTTCTTGTGGAATTGGCAAAGTGATATTTGGAAGCCCATAGAGGGCTGTGGTGAAAAAGGAAATATCCTCCGATGAAATCTGGAAAGAAGCTTTCTGAGAAACCGCTTAGTGTTCTGTTAATTCATCTCACAGAGTTACATTCTGTATTTCGTGGATCTCTTTGCTAGCCTTATTTCTGTGGAATCTGACAACAGATATTTCCTTTCCCTTTGAAGACTATAGGGCCAAAGGAAATATCCTCCGATAACAAAGAGAAAGAAGCTTTCTGAGAAACTTCTTTGTGTTCTGTGAAATCACCTCACAGAGTTACAGATTTCCCCTCAAGAAGCCTTTCGCTAAGACAGTTCTTGTGGAATTGGCAAAGTGATATTTGGCAGCCCATAGAGGGCTATGGTGAAAAAGGAAATATCCTCCGATGAAATCTGGAAAGAAGCTTTCTGAGAAACTGCTTAGTGTTCTGTTAATTCATCTCACAGAGTTACATCTGTATTTCTTGGATCTCTTTGCTAGCCTTATTTCTGTGGAATCTGACAACAGATATTTCCTTTCCCTTTGAAGACTATAGGGCCAATGGAAGTATCCTCCGATAACAGAGAGAAAGAAGCTTTCTGAGAAACTTCTTTGTGTTCTGTGAAATCATCTCACAGAGTTACAGCTTTCCACTCAAGAAGCCTTTCGCTAAGACAGTTCTTTTGGAATTGGCAGGTGATATTTGGAAGCCCATAGAGGGCTATGGTGAAAAAGGAAATATCCTCCGATGAAATCTGGAAAGAAGCTTTCTGAGAAACTGCTTAGTGTTCTGTTAATTCATCTCACAGAGTTACATCTGTATTTCGTGGATCACTTTGCTAGCCTTATTTCTCTGGAGTCTGAGAACAGATATTTCCTTTCCCTTGAAGACTATAGGGCCAAAGGAAATATCCTCCGATAACAGAGAGAAAGAAGCTTTCTGAGAAACGTCTGTGTGTTCTGTGAAATCATCTCACAGAGTTACAGCTTTCCCCTCAAGAAGCCTTTCGTTAAGACAGTTCTTGTGGAATTGGCAAAGTGATATTTGGAAGCCCATAGAGGGCTATGATGAAAAAGGAAATATCCGATGAAATCTGGAAAGAAGCTTTCTGAGAAACTGCTTAGTGTTCTGTTAATTCATCTCACAGAGTTACATCTGTATTTCGTGGATCTCTTTGCTAGCCTTATTTCTGTGGAATCTGACAACAGATATTTCCTTTCCCTTTGAAGAGTATAGGGCCAAAGGAAATATCCTCCGATAACAAAGAGAAAGAAGCTTTCTCAGAAACTTCTTTGTGTTTTGCGAAATCATCTCACAGAGTTACAGCTTTCCCCTCAAGAAGCCTTTCGCTAAGACAGTTCTTGTGGAATTGGCAAAGTGATATTTGGAAGCCCATAGAGGGCTATGGTGAAAAAGGAAATATCCTCCGATGAAATCTGGAAAGAAGCTTTCTGAGAAACCGCTTAGTGTTCTGTTAATTCATCTCACAGAGTTACATCTGTATTTCGTGGATCTCTTTGCTAGCCTTATTTCTGTTGAATCTGACAACAGATATTTCCTATCCCTTTGAGGACTATAGGGCCAAAGGAAATATCCTCCGATAACAAAGAGAAAGAAGCTTTCTGAGAAACTTCTTTGTGTTCTGTGAAATCATCTCACAGAGTTACAGCTTTCCCCTCAAGAAGCCTTTCGCTAAGACAGTTCTTGTGGAATTGGCAAAGTGATATTTGGAAGCCCATAGAGGGCTAAGGTGAAAAAGGAAATATCCTCCGATGAAATCTGGAAAGAAGCTTTCTGAGAAACTGCTTAGTGTTCTGTTAATTCATCTCACAGAGTTACATCTGTATTTCGTGGATCACTTTGCTAGCCTTATTTCTGTGGAGTCTGAGAACAGATATTTCCTTTCCCTTGAAGACTATAGGGCCAAAGGAAATATCCTCCGATAACAAAGAGAAAGAAGCTTTCTGAGAAACTTCTTTGTGTTCTGTGAAATCATCTCACAGAGTTACAGCTTTCCCCTCAAGAAGCCTTTCGCTAAGACAGTTCTTGTGGAATTGGCAAAGTGATATTTGGAAGGCCATAGAGGGCTATGGTGAAAAAGGAAATATCCTCCGATGAAATCTGGAAAGAAGCTTTCTGAGAAACTGCTTAGTGTTCTGTTAATTCATCTCACAGAGTTACATCTGTATTTCGTGGATCTCTTTGCTAGCCTTATTTCTGTGGAATCTGACAACAGATATTTCCTTTCCCTTTGAAGACTGTAGGACCAAAGGAAATATCCTCCGATAACAGAGAGAAAGAAGCCTTCTGAGAAACTTCTTTGTGTTCTGTGAAATCATCTCACAGAGTTACAGCTTTCCCCTCAAGAAGCCTTTCGCTAAGACAGTTCTTGTGGAATTGGCAAAGTGATATTTGGAAGCCCATAGAGGGCTATGGTGAAAAAGGAAATATCCTCCGATGAAATCTGGAAAGATGCTTTCTGAGAAACTGCTTAGTGTTCTGTTAATTCATCTCACAGAGTTACATCTGTATTTCGTGGATCTCTTTGCTAGCCTTATTTCTGTGGAATCTGACAACAGATATTTCCTTTCCCTTTGAAGACTATAGGGCCAAAGGAAATATCCTCCGATAACAGAGAGAAAGAAGCTTTCTGAGAAACGTCTATGTGTTCTGTGAAATCATCTCACAGAGTTACAGCTTTCCCCTCAAGAAGCCTTTCGTTAAGACAGTTCTTGTGGAATTGGCAAAGTGATATTTGGAAGCCCATAGAGGGCTATGATGAAAAAGGAAATATCCGATGAAATCTGGAAAGAAGCTTTCTGAGAAACTGCTTAGTGTTCTGTTAAATCATCTCACAGAGTTACATCTGTATTTCGTGGATCTCTTTGCTAGCCTTATTTCTGTGGAATCGGACAACAGATATTTCCTTTCCCTTTGAAGATTATAGGGCCAAAGGAAATATCCTCCGATAACAAAGAGAAAGAAGCTTTCTGCGAAACTTCTTTGTGTTCTGAGAAATCATCTCACAGAGTTACAGCTTTCCCCTCAAGAAGCCTTTCGCTAAGACAGTTCTTGTGGAATTGGCAAAGTGATATTTGGAAGCCCATAGAGGGCTGTGGTGAAAAAGGAAATATCCTCCGATGAAATCTGGAAAGAAGCTTTCTGAGAAACCGCTTAGTGTTCTGTTAATTCATCTCACAGAGTTACATCTGTATTTCGTGGATCTCTTTGCTAGCCTTATTTCTGTGGAATCTGACAACAGATATTTCCTTTCCCTTTGAAGACTGTAGGACCAAAGGAAATATCCTCCGATAACAGAGAGAAAGAAGCCTTCTGAGAAACTTCTTTGTGTTCTGTGAAATCATCTCACAGAGTTACAGCTTTCCCCTCAAGAAGCCTTTCGCTAAGACAGTTCTTGTGGAATTGGCAAAGTGATATTTGGAAGCCCATAGAGGGCTATGGTGAAAAAGGAAATATCCTCCGATGAAATCTGGAAAGATGCTTTCTGAGAAACTGCTTAGTGTTCTGTTAATTCATCTCACAGAGTTACATCTGTATTTCGTGGATCTCTTTGCTAGCCTTATTTCTGTGGAATCTGACAACAGATATTTCCTTTCCCTTTGAAGACTATAGGGCCAAAGGAAATATCCTCCGATAACAGAGAGAAAGAAGCTTTCTGAGAAACGTCTATGTGTTCTGTGAAATCATCTCACAGAGTTACAGCTTTCCCCTCAAGAAGCCTTTCGTTAAGACAGTTCTTGTGGAATTGGCAAAGTGATATTTGGAAGCCCATAGAGGGCTATGATGAAAAAGGAAATATCCGATGAAATCTGGAAAGAAGCTTTCTGAGAAACTGCTTAGTGTTCTGTTAAATCATCTCACAGAGTTACATCTGTATTTCGTGGATCTCTTTGCTAGCCTTATTTCTGTGGAATCGGACAACAGATATTTCCTTTCCCTTTGAAGATTATAGGGCCAAAGGAAATATCCTCCGATAACAAAGAGAAAGAAGCTTTCTGCGAAACTTCTTTGTGTTCTGAGAAATCATCTCACAGAGTTACAGCTTTCCCCTCAAGAAGCCTTTCGCTAAGACAGTTCTTGTGGAATTGGCAAAGTGATATTTGGAAGCCCATAGAGGGCTGTGGTGAAAAAGGAAATATCCTCCGATGAAATCTGGAAAGAAGCTTTCTGAGAAACCGCTTAGTGTTCTGTTAATTCATCTCACAGAGTTACATCTGTATTTCGTGGATCTCTTTGCTAGCCTTATTTCTGTGGAATCTGACAACAGATATTTTCTTTCCCTTTGAAGACTATAGGGCCAAAGGAAATATCCTCCGATAACAAAGAGAAAGAAGCTTTCTGAGAAACTTCTTTGTGTTCTGTGAAATCACCTCACAGAGTTACAGATTTCCCCTCAAGAAGCCTTTCGCTAAGACAGTTCTTGTGGAATTGGCAAAGTGATATTTGGCAGCCCATAGAGGGCTATGGTGAAAAAGGAAATATCCTCCGATGAAATCTGGAAAGAAGCATTCTGAGAAACTGCTTAGTGTTCTGTTAATTCATCTCACAGAGTTACATCTGTATTTCGTGGATCTCTTTGCTAGCCTTATTTCTGTGGAATCTGACAACAGATATTTCCTTTCCCTTTGAAGACTATAGGGCCAATGGAAGTATCCTCCGATAACAGAGAGAAAGAAGCTTTCTGAGAAACTTCTTTGTGTTCTGTGAAATCATCTGACAGAGTTACAGCTTTCCCCTCAAGAAGCCTTTCGCTAAGACAGTTCTTGTGGAATTGGCAAAGTGATATTTGGAAGCCCATAGAGGGCTATGGTGAAAAAGGAAATATCCTCCGATGAAATCTGGAAAGAAGCTTTCTGAGAAACTGCTTAGTGTTCTGTTAATTCATCTCACAGAGTTACATCTGTATTTCGTGGATCACTTTGCTAGCCTTATTTCTCTGGAGTCTGAGAACAGATATTTCCTTTCCCTTGAAGACTATAGGGCCAAAGGAAATATCCTCCGATAACAGAGAGAAAGAAGCTTTCTGAGAAACGTCTGTGTGTTCTGTGAAATCATCTCACAGAGTTACAGCTTTCCCCTCAAGAAGCCTTTCGTTAAGACAGTTCTTGTGGAATTGGCAAAGTGATATTTGGAAGCCCATAGAGGGCTATGATGAAAAAGGAAATATCCGATGAAATCTGGAAAGAAGCTTTCTGAGAAACTGCTTAGTGTTCTGTTAATTCATCTCACAGAGTTACATCTGTATTTCGTGGATCTCTTTGCTAGCCTTATTTCTGTGGAATCTGACAACAGATATTTCCTTTCCCTTTGAAGAGTATAGGGCCAAAGGAAATATCCTCCGATAACAAAGAGAAAGAAGCTTTCTGCGAAACTTCTTTGTGTTCTGTGAAATCATCTCACAGAGTTACAGCTTTCCCCTCAAGAAGCCTTTCGCTAAGACAGTTCTTGTGGAATTGGCAAAGTGATATTTGGAAGCCCATAGAGGGCTATGGTGAAAAAGGAAATATCCTCCGATGAAATCTGGAAAGAAGCTTTCTGAGAAACTGCTTAGTGTTCTGTTAATTCATCTCACAGAAATACATCTGTATTTCGTGGATCTCTTTGCTAGCCTTATTTCTGTGGAATCTGACAACAGATATTTCCTTTCCCTTTGAAGACTATAGGGCCAAAGGAAATATCCTCTGATAACCAAGAGAAAGAAGCTTTCTGAGAAACCTCTTTGTGTTCTGTGAAATCATCTCACAGAGTTACAGCTTTCCCCTCAAGAAGCCTTTCGCTAAGACAGTTCTTGTGGAATTGGCAAAGTGATATTTGGAAGCCCATAGAGGGCTATGGTGAAAAAGGAAATATCCTCCGATGAAATCTGGAAAGAAGCTTTCTGAGAAACTGCTTAGTGTTCTGTTAATTCATCTCACAGAGTTACATCTGTATTTCGTGGATCTCTTTGCTAGCCTTATTTCTGTGGAATCTGACAACAGATATTTCCTATCCCTTTGAAGACTATAGGGCCAAAGGAAATATCCTCCGATAACAAAGAGAAAGAAGCTTTCTGAGAAACTTCTTTGTGTTCTGTGAAATCATCTCACAGATTTACAGCTTTCCCCTCAAGAAGCCTTTCGCTAAGACAGTTCTTGTGGAATTGGCAAAGTGATATTTGGAAGCCCATAGAGGGCTATGGTGAAAAAGGAAATATCCTGCGATGAAATCTGGAAAGAAGCTTTCTGAGAAACTGCTTAGTGTTCTGTTAATTCATCTCACAGAGTTACATCTGTATTTCGTGGATCACTTTGCTACCCTTATTTCTGTGGAGTCTGAGAACAGATATTTCCTTTCCCTTGAAGACTATAGGGCCAAAGGAAATATCCTCCGATAACAAAGAGAAAGAAGCTTTCTGCGAAACTTCTTTGTGTTCTGTGAAATCATCTCACAGAGTTACAGCTTTCCCCTCAAGAAGCCTTTCGCTAAGACAGTTCTTGTGGAATTGGCAAAGTGATATTTGGAAGCCCATAGAGGGCTGTGGTGAAAAAGGAAATATCCTCCGATGAAATCTGGAATGAAGCTTTCTGAGAAACGGCTTAGTGTTCTGTTAATTCATCTCACAGAGTTACATCTGTATTTCTTGGATCTCCTTGCTAGCCTTATTTCTGTGGAATCTGACAACAGATATTTCCTTTCCCTTTGAAGACTATAGGGCCAAAGGAAATATCCTCCGATAAGAAAGAGAAAGAAGCTTTCTGAGAAACTTCTTTGTGTTCTGTGAAATCACCTCACAGAGTTACAGCTTTCCCCTCAAGAAGCCTTTCGCTAAGACAGTTCTTGTGGAATTGGCAAAGTGATATTTGGCAGCCCATAGAGGGCTATGGTGAAAAAGGAAATATCCTCCGATGAAATCTGGAAAGAAGCTTTCTGAGAAACTGCTTAGTGTTCTGTTAATTCATCTCCCAGAGTTACATCTGTATTTCGTGGATCTCTTTGCTAGCCTTATTTCTGTGGAATCTGACAACAGATATTTCCTTTCCCTTTGAAGACTATAGGGCCAAAGGAAATATCCTCCGATAACCAAGAGGAAGAAGCTTTCTGAGAAACTTCTTTGTGTTCTGTGAAATCATCTCACAGAGTTACAGATTTCCCCTCAAGAAGCCTTTCGCTAAGACAGTTCTTGTGGAATTGGCAAAGTGATATTTGGAAGCCCATAGAGGGCTATGG
This sequence comes from Macaca nemestrina, assembly GCF_043159975.1. Taxonomy (NCBI): domain Eukaryota; kingdom Metazoa; phylum Chordata; class Mammalia; order Primates; family Cercopithecidae; genus Macaca; species Macaca nemestrina. The sequence continues at coordinate 29,422,258 of NC_092141.1, read as the reverse complement.
TGAAAAAGGAAATATCCTCCGATGAAATCTGGAAAGAAGCTTTCTGAGAAACTGCTTAGTGTTCTGTTAATTCATCTCACAGAGTTACATCTGTGTTTCGTGGATCTCTTTGCTAGCCTTATTTCTGTGGAATCTGACAACAGATATTTCCTTTCCCTTTGAAGACTATAGGGCCAAAGGAAATATCCTCCGATAACCAAGAGGAAGAAGCTTTCTGAGAAACTTCTTTGTGTTCTGTGAAATCATCCCACAGAGTTACAGCTTTCCCCTCAAGAAGCCTTTCGCTAAGACAGTTCTTGTGGAATTGGCAAAGTGATATTTGGAAGCCCATAGAGGGCTATGATGAAAAAGGAAATATCCGATGAAATCTGGAAAGAAGCTTTCTGAGAAACTGCTTAGTGTTCTGTTAATTCATCTCACAGAGTTACATCTGTATTTCGTGGATCTCTTTGCTAGCCTTATTTCTGTGGAATCTGACAACAGATATTTCCTTTCCCTTTGAAGATTATAGGGCCAAAGGAAATATCCTCCAATAACAAAGAGAAAGAAGCTTTCTGCGAAATCTTTGTGTTCTGTGAAATCATCTCACAGAGTTACAGCTTTCCCCTCAAGAAGCCTTTCGCTAAGACAGTTCTTGTGGAATTGGCAAAGTGATATTTGGAAGCCCATAGAGGGCTGTGGTGAAAAAGGAAATATCCTCCGATGAAATCTGGAAAGAAGCTTTCTGAGAAACGGCTTAGTGTTCTGTTAATTCATCTCACAGAGTTACATCTGTATTTCTTGGATCTCCTTGCTAGCCTTATTTCTGTGGAATCTGACAACAGATATTTCCTTTCCCTTTGAAGACTATAGGGCCAAAGGAAATATCCTCCGATAAGAAAGAGAAAGAAGCTTTCTGAGAAACTTCTTTGTGTTCTGTGAAATCACCTCACAGAGTTACAGCTTTCCCCTCAAGAAGCCTTTCGCTAAGACAGTTCTTGTGGAATTGGCAAAGTGATATTTGGCAGCCCATAGAGGGCTATGGTGAAAAAGGAAATATCCTCCGATGAAATCTGGAAAGAAGCTTTCTGAGAAACTGCTTAGTGTTCTGTTAATTCATCTCACAGAGTTACATCTGTATTTCGTGGATCTCTTTGCTAGCCTTATTTCTGTGGAATCTGACAACAGATATTTCCTTTCCCTTTGAAGACTATAGGGCCAAAGGAAATATCCTCCGATAACAAAGAGAAAGAAGCTTTCTGAGAAACTTCTTTGTGTTCTGTGAAATCACCTCACAGAGTTACAGATTTCCCCTCAAGAAGCCTTTCGCTAAGACAGTTCTTGTGGAATTGGCAAAGTGATATTTGGCAGCCCATAGAGGGCTATGGTGAAAAAGGAAATATCCTCCGATGAAATCTGGAAAGAAGCATTCTGAGAAACTGCTTAGTGTTCTGTTAATTCATCTCACAGAGTTACATCTGTATTTCGTGGATCTCTTTGCTAGCCTTATTTCTGTGGAATCTGACAACAGATATTTCCTTTCCCTTTGAAGACTATAGGGCCAATGGAAGTATCCTCCGATAACAGAGAGAAAGAAGCTTTCTGAGAAACTTCTTTGTGTTCTGTGAAATCATCTGACAGAGTTACAGCTTTCCCCTCAAGAAGCCTTTCGCTAAGACAGTTCTTGTGGAATTGGCAAAGTGATATTTGGAAGCCCATAGAGGGCTATGGTGAAAAAGGAAATATCCTCCGATGAAATCTGGAAAGAAGCTTTCTGAGAAACTGCTTAGTGTTCTGTTAATTCATCTCACAGAGTTACATCTGTATTTCGTGGATCACTTTGCTAGCCTTATTTCTCTGGAGTCTGAGAACAGATATTTCCTTTCCCTTGAAGACTATAGGGCCAAAGGAAATATCCTCCGATAACAGAGAGAAAGAAGCTTTCTGAGAAACGTCTGTGTGTTCTGTGAAATCATCTCACAGAGTTACAGCTTTCCCCTCAAGAAGCCTTTCGTTAAGACAGTTCTTGTGGAATTGGCAAAGTGATATTTGGAAGCCCATAGAGGGCTATGATGAAAAAGGAAATATCCGATGAAATCTGGAAAGAAGCTTTCTGAGAAACTGCTTAGTGTTCTGTTAATTCATCTCACAGAGTTACATCTGTATTTCGTGGATCTCTTTGCTAGCCTTATTTCTGTGGAATCTGACAACAGATATTTCCTTTCCCTTTGAAGAGTATAGGGCCAAAGGAAATATCCTCCGATAACAAAGAGAAAGAAGCTTTCTGCGAAACTTCTTTGTGTTCTGTGAAATCATCTCACAGAGTTACAGCTTTCCCCTCAAGAAGCCTTTCGCTAAGACAGTTCTTGTGGAATTGGCAAAGTGATATTTGGAAGCCCATAGAGGGCTATGGTGAAAAAGGAAATATCCTCCGATGAAATCTGGAAAGAAGCTTTCTGAGAAACTGCTTAGTGTTCTGTTAATTCATCTCACAGAGTTACATCTGTATTTCGTGGATCACTTTGCTAGCCTTATTTCTGTGGAGTCTGAGAACAGATATTTCCTTTCCCTTGAAGACTATAGGGCCAAAGGAAATATCCTCCGATAACAAAGAGAAAGAAGCTTTCTGAGAAACTTCTTTGTGTTCTGTGAAATCATCTCACAGAGTTACAGCTTTCCCCTCAAGAAGCCTTTCGCTAAGACAGTTCTTGTGGAATTGGCAAAGTGATATTTGGAAGCCCATAGAGGGCTATGGTGAAAAAGGAAATATCCTCCTATGAAATCTGGAAAGAAGCTTTCTGAGAAACTGCTTAGTGTTCTGTTAATTCATCTCACAGAGTTACATCTGTATTTCGTGGATCTCTTTGCTAGCCTTATTTCTGTGGAATCTGACAACAGATATTTCCTTTCCCTTTGAAGACTATAGGGCCAAAGGAAATATCCTCCGATAACCAAGAGGAAGAAGCTTTCTGAGAAACTTCTTTGTGTTCTGTGAAATCATCTCACAGAGTTACAGCTTTCCCCTCAAGAAGCCTTTCGCTAAGACAGTTCTTGTGGAATTGGCAAAGTGATATTTGGAAGCCCATAGAGGGCTATGGTGAAAAAGGAAATATCCTCCGATGAAATCTGGAAAGAAGCTTTCTGAGAAACTGCTTAGTGTTCTGTTAATTCATCTCACAGAGTTACATCTGTGTTTCGTGGATCTCTTTGCTAGCCTTATTTCTGTGGAATCTGACAACAGATATTTCCTTTCCCTTTGAAGACTATAGGGCCAAAGGAAATATCCTCCGATAACAGAGAGAAAGAAGCTTTCTGAGAAACGTCTATGTGTTCTGTGAAATCATCTCACAGAGTTACAGCTTTCCACTCAAGAAGCCTTTCGTTAAGACAGTTCTTGTGGAATTGGCAAAGTGATATTTGGAAGCCCATAGAGGGCTATGGTGAAAAAGGAAATATCCTCCTATGAAATCTGGAAAGAAGCTTTCTGAGAAACTGCTTAGTGTTCTGTTAATTCATCTCACAGAGTTACATCTGTATTTCGTGGATCTCTTTGCTAGCCTTATTTCTGTGGAATCTGACAACAGATATTTCCTTTCCCTTTGAAGACTATAGGGCCAAAGGAAATATCCTCCGATAACCAAGAGGAAGAAGCTTTCTGAGAAACTTCTTTGTGTTCTGTGAAATCATCTCACAGAGTTACAGCTTTCCCCTCAAGAAGCCTTTCGCTAAGACAGTTCTTGTGGAATTGGCAAAGTGATATTTGGAAGCCCATAGAGGGCTATGGTGAAAAAGGAAATATCCTCCGATGAAATCTGGAAAGAAGCTTTCTGAGAAACTGCTTAGTGTTCTGTTAATTCATCTCACAGAGTTACATCTGTGTTTCGTGGATCTCTTTGCTAGCCTTATTTCTGTGGAATCTGACAACAGATAATTCCTTTCCCTTTGAAGACTATAGGGCCAAAGGAAATATCCTCCGATAACCAAGAGGAAGAAGCTTTCTGAGAAACTTCTTTGTGTTCTGTGAAATCATCCCACAGAGTTACAGCTTTCCCCTCAAGAAGCCTTTCGCTAAGACAGTTCTTGTGGAATTGGCAAAGTGATATTTGGAAGCCCATAGAGGGCTATGGTGAAAAAGGAAATATCCTCCGATGAAATCTGGAAAGAAGCTTTCTGAGAAACTGCTTAGTGTTCTGTTAATTCATCTCACAGAGTTACATCTGTATTTCGTGGATCTCTTTGCTAGCCTTATTTCTGTGGAATCTGACAACAGATATTTCCTATCCCTTTGAAGACTATAGGGCCGAAGGAAATATCCTCCGATAACAAAGAGAAAGAAGCTTTCTGAGAAACTTCTTTGTGTTCTGTGAAATCATCTCACAGAGTTACAGCTTTCCCCTCAAGAAGCCTTTCGCTAAGACAGTTCTTGTGGAATTGGCAAAGTGATATTTGGAAGCCCATAGAGGGCTATGGTGAAAAAGGAAATATCCTCCGATGAAATCTGGAAAGAAGCTTTCTGAGAAACTGCTTAGTGTTCTGTTAATTCATCTCACAGAGTTACATCTGTATTTCGTGGATCACTTTGCTAGCCTTATTTCTGTGGAGTCTGAGAACAGATATTTCCTTTCCCTTGAAGACTATAGGGCCAAAGGAAATATCCTCCGATAACAAAGAGAAAGAAGCTTTCTGAGAAACTTCTTTGTGTTCTGTGAAGTCATCTCACAGAGTTACAGATTTCCCCTCAAGAAGCCTTTCGCTAAGACAGTTCTTGTGGAATTGGCAAAGTGATATTTGGAAGCCCATAGAGGGCTATGGTGAAAAAGGAAATATCCTCCGATGAAATCTGGAAAGAAGCTTTCTGAGAAACTGCTTAGTGTTCTGTTAATTCATCTCACAGAGTTACATCTGTATTTCGTGGATCTCTTTGCTAGCCTTATTTCTGTGGAATCTGACAACAGATATTTCCTTTCCCTTTGAAGACTATAGGGCCAAAGGAAATATCCTCCGATAACAGAGAGAAAGAAGCTTTCTGAGAAACGTCTATGTGTTCTGTGAAATCATCTCACAGAGTTACAGCTTTCCACTCAAGAAGCCTTTCGTTAAGACAGTTCTTGTGGAATTGGCAAAGTGATATTTGGAAGCCCATAGAGGGCTATGATGAAAAAGGAAATATCCGATGAAATCTGGAAAGAAGCTTTCTGAGAAACTGCTTAGTGTTCTGTTAATTCATCTCACAGAGTTACATCTGTATTTCGTGGATCTCTTTGCTAGCCTTATTTCTGTGGAATCTGACAACAGATATTTCCTTTCCCTTTGAAGATTATAGGGCCAAAGGAAATATCCTCCGATAACAAAGAGAAAGAAGCTTTCTGCGAAACTTCTTTGTGTTCTGTGAAATCATCTCACAGAGTTACAGCTTTCCCCTCAAGAAGCCTTTCGCTAAGACAGTTCTTGTGGAATTGGCAAAGTGATATTTGGAAGCCCATAGAGGGCTGTGGTGAAAAAGGAAATATCCTCCGATGAAATCTGGAAAGAAGCTTTCTGAGAAACGGCTTAGTGTTCTGTTAATTCATCTCACAGAGTTACATCTGTATTTCTTGGATCTCCTTGCTAGCCTTATTTCTGTGGAATCTGACAACAGATATTTCCTTTCCCTTTGAAGACTATAGGGCCAAAGGAAATATCCTCCGATAAGAAAGAGAAAGAAGCTTTCTGAGAAACTTCTTTGTGTTCTGTGAAATCACCTCACAGAGTTACAGCTTTCCCCTCAAGAAGCCTTTCGCTAAGACAGTTCTTGTGGAATTGGCAAAGTGATATTTGGCAGCCCATAGAGGGCTATGTTGAAAAAGGAAATATCCTCCGATGAAATCTGGAAAGAAGCTTTCTGAGAAACTGCTTAGTGTTCTGTTAATTCATCTCACAGAGTTACATCTGTATTTCGTGGATCTCTTTGCTAGCCTTATTTCTGTGGAATCTGACAACAGATATTTCCTTTCCCTTTGAAGAGTATAGGGCCAAAGGAAATATCCTCCGATAACAAAGAGAAAGAAGCTTTCTGAGAAACTTCTTTGTGTTCTGTGAAATCACCTCACAGAGTTACAGATTTCCCCTCAAGAAGCCTTTCGCTAAGACAGTTCTTGTGGAATTGGCAAAGTGATATTTGGCAGCCCATAGAGGGCTATGGTGAAAAAGGAAATATCCTCCGATGAAATCTGGAAAGAAGCATTCTGAGAAACTGCTTAGTGTTCTGTTAATTCATCTCACAGAGTTACATCTGTATTTCGTGGATCTCTTTGCTAGCCTTATTTCTGTGGAATCTGACAACAGATATTTCCTTTCCCTTTGAAGACTATAGGGCCAATGGAAGTATCCTCCGATAACAGAGAGAAAGAAGCTTTCTGAGAAACTTCTTTGTGTTCTGTGAAATCATCTGACAGAGTTACAGCTTTCCCCTCAAGAAGCCTTTCGCTAAGACAGTTCTTGTGGAATTGGCAAAGTGATATTTGGAAGCCCATAGAGGGCTATGGTGAAAAAGGAAATATCCTCCGATGAAATCTGGAAAGAAGCTTTCTGAGAAACTGCTTAGTGTTCTGTTAATTCATCTCACAGAGTTACATCTGTATTTCGTGGATCACTTTGCTAGCCTTATTTCTCTGGAGTCTGAGAACAGATATTTCCTTTCCCTTGAAGACTACAGGGCCAAAGGAAATATCCTCCGATAACAGAGAGAAAGAAGCTTTCTGAGAAACGTCTGTGTGTTCTGTGAAATCATCTCACAGAGTTACAGCTTTCCCCTCAAGAAGCCTTTCGTTAAGACAGTTCTTGTGGAATTGGCAAAGTGATATTTGGAAGCCCATAGAGGGCTATGATGAAAAAGGAAATATCCGATGAAATCTGGAAAGAAGCTTTCTGAGAAACTGCTTAGTGTTCTGTTAATTCATCTCACAGAGTTACATCTGTATTTCGTGGATCTCTTTGCTAGCCTTATTTCTGTGGAATCTGACAACAGATATTTCCTTTCCCTTTGAAGAGTATAGGGCCAAAGGAAATATCCTCCGATAACAAAGAGAAAGAAGCTTTCTGCGAAACTTCTTTGTGTTCTGTGAAATCATCTCACAGAGTTACAGCTTTCCCCTCAAGAAGCCTTTCGCTAAGACAGTTCTTGTGGAATTGGCAAAGTGATATTTGGAAGCCCATAGAGGGCTATGATGAAAAAGGAAATATCCGATGAAATCTGGAAAGAAGCTTTCTGAGAAACTGCTTAGTGTTCTGTTAATTCATCTCACAGAGTTACATCTGTATTTCGTGGATCTCTTTGCTAGCCTTATTTCTGTGGAATCTGACAACAGATATTTCCTTTCCCTTTGAAGATTATAGGGCCAAAGGAAATATCCTCCGATAACAAAGAGAAAGAAGCTTTCTGCGAAACTTCTTTGTGTTCTGTGAAATCATCTCACAGAGTTACAGCTTTCCCCTCAAGAAGCCTTTCGCTAAGACAGTTCTTGTGGAATTGGCAAAGTGATATTTGGAAGCCCATAGAGGGCTGTGGTGAAAAAGGAAATATCCTCCGATGAAATCTGGAAAGAAGCTTTCTGAGAAACGGCTTAGTGTTCTGTTAATTCATCTCACAGAGTTACATCTGTATTTCTTGGATCTCCTTGCTAGCCTTATTTCTGTGGAATCTGACAACAGATATTTCCTTTCCCTTTGAAGACTATAGGGCCAAAGGAAATATCCTCCGATAAGAAAGAGAAAGAAGCTTTCTGAGAAACTTCTTTGTGTTCTGTGAAATCACCTCACAGAGTTACAGCTTTCCCCTCAAGAAGCCTTTCGCTAAGACAGTTCTTGTGGAATTGGCAAAGTGATATTTGGCAGCCCATAGAGGGCTATGGTGAAAAAGGAAATATCCTCCGATGAAATCTGGAAAGAAGCTTTCTGAGAAACTGCTTAGTGTTCTGTTAATTCATCTCACAGAGTTACATCTGTATTTCGTGGATCTCTTTGCTAGCCTTATTTCTGTGGAATCTGACAACAGATATTTCCTTTCCCTTTGAAGACTATAGGGCCAAAGGAAATATCCTCCGATAACAAAGAGAAAGAAGCTTTCTGAGAAACTTCTTTGTGTTCTGTGAAATCACCTCACAGAGTTACAGCTTTCCCCTCAAGAAGCCTTTCGCTAAGACAGTTCTTGTGGAATTGGCAAAGTGATATTTGGCAGCCCATAGAGGGCTATGGTGAAAAAGGAAATATCCTCCGATGAAATCTGGAAAGAAGCATTCTGAGAAACTGCTTAGTGTTCTGTTAATTCATCTCACAGTGTTACATCTGTATTTCGTGGATCTCTTTGCTAGCCTTATTTCTGTGGAATCTGACAACAGATATTTCCTTTCCCTTTGAAGACTATAGGGCCAATGGAAGTATCCTCCGATAACAGAGAGAAAGAAGCTTTCTGAGAAACTTCTTTGTGTTCTGTGAAATCATCTGACAGAGTTACAGCTTTCCCCTCAAGAAGCCTTTCGCTAAGACAGTTCTTGTGGAATTGGCAAAGTGATATTTGGAAGCCCATAGAGGGCTATGGTGAAAAAGGAAATATCCTCCGATGAAATCTGGAAAGAAGCTTTCTGAGAAACTGCTTAGTGTTCTGTTAATTCATGTCACAGAGTTACATCTGTATTTCGTGGATCACTTTGCTAGCCTTATTTCTCTGGAGTCTGAGAACAGATATTTCCTTTCCCTTGAAGACTATAGGGCCAAAGGAAATATCCTCCGATAACAGAGAGAAAGAAGCTTTCTGAGAAACGTCTGTGTGTTCTGTGAAATCATCTCACAGAGTTACAGCTTTCCCCTCAAGAAGCCTTTCGTTAAGACAGTTCTTGTGGAATTGGCAAAGTGATATTTGGAAGCCCATAGAGGGCTATGATGAAAAAGGAAATATCCGATGAAATCTGGAAAGAAGCTTTCTGAGAAACTGCTTAGTGTTCTGTTAATTCATCTCACAGAGTTACATCTGTATTTCGTGGATCTCTTTGCTAGCCTTATTTCTGTGGAATCTGACAACAGATATTTCCTTTCCCTTTGAAGACTATAGGGCCAAAGGAAATATCCTCCGATAACCAAGAGAAAGAAGCTTTCTGAGAAACTTCCTTGTGTTCTGTGAAATCATCTCACAGAGTTACAGCTTTCCCCTCAAGAAGCCTTTCGCTAAGACAGTTCTTGTGGAATTGGAAAAGTGATATTTGGAAGCCCATAGAGGGCTATGGTGAAAAAGGAAATATCCTCCGATGAAATCTGGAAAGAAGCTTTCTGAGAAACTGCTTAGTGTTCTGTTAATTCATCTCACAGAGTTACATCTGTATTTCGTGGATCACTTTGCTAGCCTTATTTCTGTGGTGTCTGAGAACAGATATTTCCTTTCCCTTGAAGACTATAGGGCCAAAGGAAATATCCTCCGATAACAAAGAGAAAGAAGCTTTCTGAGAAACTTCTTTGTGTTCTGTGAAATCATCTCACAGAGTTACAGCTTTCCCCTCAAGAAGCCTTTCGCTAAGACAGTTCTTGTGGAATTGGCAAAGTGATATTTGGAAGCCCATAGAGGGCTGTGGTGAAAAAGGAAATATCCTCCGATGAAATCTGGAAAGAAGCTTTCTGAGAAACGGCTTAGTGTTCTGTTAATTCATCTCACAGAGTTACATCTGTATTTCTTGGATCTCCTTGCTAGCCTTATTTCTGTGGAATCTGACAACAGATATTTCCTTTCCCTTTGAAGACTATAGGGCCAAAGGAAATATCCTCCGATAAGAAAGAGAAAGAAGCTTTCTGAGAAACTTCTTTGTGTTCTGTGAAATCACCTCACAGAGTTACAGCTTTCCCCTCAAGAAGCCTTTCGCTAAGACAGTTCTTGTGGAATTGGCAAAGTGATATTTGGCAGCCCATAGAGGGCTATGGTGAAAAAGGAAATATCCTCCGATGAAATCTGGAAAGAAGCTTTCTGAGAAACTGCTTAGTGTTCTGTTAATTCATCTCACAGAGTTACATCTGTATTTCGTGGATCTCTTTGCTAGCCTTATTTCTGTGGAATCTGACAACAGATATTTCCTTTCCCTTTGAAGACTATAGGGCCAAAGGAAATATCCTCCGATAACAAAGAGAAAGAAGCTTTCTGAGAAACTTCTTTGTGTTCTGTGAAATCACCTCACAGAGTTACAGATTTCCCCTCAAGAAGCCTTTCGCTAAGACAGTTCTTGTGGAATTGGCAAAGTGATATTTGGCAGCCCATAGAGGGCTATGGTGAAAAAGGAAATATCCTCCGATGAAATCTGGAAAGAAGCATTCTGAGAAACTGCTTAGTGTTCTGTTAATTCATCTCACAGAGTTACATCTGTATTTCGTGGATCTCTTTGCTAGCCTTATTTCTGTGGAATCTGACAACAGATATTTCCTTTCCCTTTGAAGACTATAGGGCCAATGGAAGTATCCTCCGATAACAGAGAGAAAGAAGCTTTCTGAGAAACTTCTTTGTGTTCTGTGAAATCATCTGACAGAGTTACAGCTTTCCCCTCAAGAAGCCTTTCGCTAAGACAGTTCTTGTGGAATTGGCAAAGTGATATTTGGAAGCCCATAGAGGGCTATGGTGAAAAAGGAAATATCCTCCGATGAAATCTGGAAAGAAGCTTTCTGAGAAACTGCTTAGTGTTCTGTTAATTCATCTCACAGAGTTACATCTGTATTTCGTGGATCACTTTGCTAGCCTTATTTCTCTGGAGTCTGAGAACAGATATTTCCTTTCCCTTGAAGACTACAGGGCCAAAGGAAATATCCTCCGATAACAGAGAGAAAGAAGCTTTCTGAGAAACGTCTGTGTGTTCTGTGAAATCATCTCACAGAGTTACAGCTTTCCCCTCAAGAAGCCTTTCGTTAAGACAGTTCTTGTGGAATTGGCAAAGTGATATTTGGAAGCCCATAGAGGGCTATGATGAAAAAGGAAATATCCGATGAAATCTGGAAAGAAGCTTTCTGAGAAACTGCTTAGTGTTCTGTTAATTCATCTCACAGAGTTACATCTGTATTTCGTGGATCTCTTTGCTAGCCTTATTTCTGTGGAATCTGACAACAGATATTTCCTTTCCCTTTGAAGAGTATAGGGCCAAAGGAAATATCCTCCGATAACAAAGAGAAAGAAGCTTTCTGCGAAACTTCTTTGTGTTCTGTGAAATCATCTCACAGAGTTACAGCTTTCCCCTCAAGAAGCCTTTCGCTAAGACAGTTCTTGTGGAATTGGCAAAGTGATATTTGGAAGCCCATAGAGGGCTATGATGAAAAAGGAAATATCCGATGAAATCTGGAAAGAAGCTTTCTGAGAAACTGCTTAGTGTTCTGTTAATTCATCTCACAGAGTTACATCTGTATTTCGTGGATCACTTTGCTATCCTTATTTCTGTGGAGTCTGAGAACAGATATTTCCTTTCCCTTGAAGACTATAGGGCCAAAGGAAATATCCTCCGATAACAAAGAGAAAGAAGCTTTCTGAGAAACTTCTTTGTGTTCTGTGAAATCATCTCACAGAGTTACAGCTTTCCCCTCAAGAAGCCTTTCGCTAAGACAGTTCTTGTGGAATTGGCAAAGTGATATTTGGAAGCCCATAGAGGGCTATGGTGAAAAAGGAAATATCCTCCGATGAAATCTGGAAAGAAGCTTTCTGAGAAACTGCTTAGTGTTCTGTTAATTCATCTCACAGAGTTACATCTGTATTTCGTGGATCTCTTTGCTAGCCTTATTTCTGTGGAATCTGACAACAGATATTTCCTTTCCCTTTGAAGACTATAGGGCCAAAGGAAATATCCTCCGATAACCAAGAGGAAGAAGCTTTCTGAGAAACTTCTTTGTGTTCTGTGAAATCATCTCACAGAGTTACAGCTTTCCCCTCAAGAAGCCTTTCGCTAAGACAGTTCTTGTGGAATTGGCAAAGTGATATTTGGAAGCCCATAGAGGGCTATGGTGAAAAAGGAAATATCCTCCGATGAAATCTGGAAAGAAGCTTTCTTAGAAACTGCTTAGTGTTCTGTTAATTCATCTCACAGAGTTACATCTGTGTTTCGTGGATCTCTTTGCTAGCCTTATTTCTGTGGAATCTGACAACAGATATTTCCTTTCCCTTTGAAGACTATAGGGCCAAAGGAAATATCCTCCGATAACAAAGAGAAAGAAGCTTTCTGAGAAACTTCTTTGTGTTCTGTGAAATCATCTCACAGAGTTACAGCTTTCCCCTCAAGAAGCCTTTCGCTAAGACAGTTCTTGTGGAATTGGCAAAGTGATATTTGGAAGCCCATAGAGGGCTATGGTGAAAAAGGAAATATCCTCCGATGAAATCTGGAAAGAAGCTTTCTGAGAAACTGCTTAGTGTTCTGTTAATTCATCTCACAGAGTTACATCTGTATTTCGTGGATCTCTTTGCTAGCCTTATTTCTGTGGAATCTGACAACAGATATTTCCTATCCCTTTGAAGACTATAGGGCCAAAGGAAATATCCTCCGATAACAAAGAGAAAGAAGCTTTCTGAGAAACTTCTTTGTGTTCTGTGAAATCATCTCACAGAGTTACAGCTTTCCCCTCAAGAAGCCTTTCGCTAAGACAGTTCTTGTGGAATTGGCAAAGTGATATTTGGAAGCCCATAGAGGGCTATGGTGAAAAAGGAAATATCCTCCGATGAAATCTGGAAAGAAGCTTTCTGAGAAACTGCTTAGTGTTCTGTTAATTCATCTCACAGAGTTACATCTGTATTTCGTGGATCACTTTGCTAGCCTTATTTCTGTGGAGTCTGAGAACAGATATTTCCTTTCCCTTGAAGACTATAGGGCCAAAGGAAATATCCTCCGATAACAAAGAGAAAGAAGCTTTCTGAGAAACTTCTTTGTGTTCTGTGAAATCATCTCACAGAGTTACAGCTTTCCCCTCAAGAAGCCTTTCGCTAAGACAGTTCTTGTGGAATTGGCAAAGTGATATTTGGAAGCCCATAGAGGGCTATGGTGAAAAAGGAAATATCCTCCGATGAAATCTGGAAAGAAGCTTTCTGAGAAACTGCTTAGTGTTCTGTTAATTCATCTCACAGAGTTACATCTGTATTTCGTGGATCTCTTTGCTAGCCTTATTTCTGTGGAATCTGACAACAGATATTTCCTTTCCCTTTGAAGACTGTAGGGCCAAAGGAAATATCCTCCGATAACAGAGAGAAAGAAGCCTTCTGAGAAACTTCTTTGTGTTCTGTGAAATCATCTCACAGAGTTACAGCTTTCCCCTCAAGAAGCCTTTCGCTAAGACAGTTCTTGTGGAATTGGCAAAGTGATATTTGGAAGCCCATAGAGGGCTATGGTGAAAAAGGAAATATCCTCCGATGAAATCTGGAAAGATGCTTTCTTAGAAACTGCTTAGTGTTCTGTTAATTCATCTCACAGAGTTACATCTGTATTTCGTGGATCTCTTTGCTAGCCTTATTTCTGTGGAATCTGACAACAGATATTTCCTTTCCCTTTGAAGACTATAGGGCCAAAGGAAATATCCTCCGATAACAGAGAGAAAGAAGCTTTCTGAGAAACGTCTATGTGTTCTGTGAAATCATCTCACAGAGTTACAGCTTTCGACTCAAGAAGCCTTTCGTTAAGACAGTTCTTGTGGAATTGGCAAAGTGATATTTGGAAGCCCATAGAGGGCTATGATGAAAAAGGAAATATCCGATGAAATCTGGAAAGAAGCTTTCTGAGAAACTGCTTAGTGTTCTGTTAATTCATCTCACAGAGTTACATCTGTATTTCGTGGATCTCTTTGCTAGCCTTATTTCTGTGGAATCTGACAACAGATATTTCCTTTCCCTTTGAAGATTATAGGGCCAAAGGAAATATCCTCCGATAACAAAGAGAAAGAAGCTTTCTGCGAAACTTCTTTGTGTTCTGTGAAATCATCTCACAGAGTTACAGCTTTCCCCTCAAGAAGCCTTTCGCTAAGACAGTTCTTGTGGAATTGGCAAAGTGATATTTGGAAGCCCATAGAGGGCTGTGGTGAAAAAGGAAATATCCTCCGATGAAATCTGGAAAGAAGCTTTCTGAGAAACGGCTTAGTGTTCTGTTAATTCATCTCACAGAGTTACATCTGTATTTCTTGGATCTCTTTGCTAGCCTTATTTCTGTGGAATCTGACAACAGATATTTCCTTTCCCTTTGAAGACTATAGGGCCAATGGAAGTATCCTCCGATAACAGAGAGAAAGAAGCTTTCTGAGAAACTTCTTTGTGTTCTGTGAAATCATCTGACAGAGTTACAGCTTTCCCCTCAAGAAGCCTTTCGCTAAGACAGTTCTTGTGGAATTGGCAAAGTGATATTTGGAAGCCCATAGAGGGCTATGGTGAAAAAGGAAATATCCTCCGATGAAATCTGGAAAGAAGCTTTCTGAGAAACTGCTTAGTGTTCTGTTAATTCATCTCACAGAGTTACATCTGTATTTCGTGGATCACTTTGCTAGCCTTATTTCTCTGGAGTCTGAGAACAGATATTTCCTTTCCCTTGAAGACTATAGGGCCAAAGGAAATATCCTCCGATAACAGAGAGAAAGAAGCTTTCTGAGAAACGTCTGTGTGTTCTGTGAAATCATCTCACAGAGTTACAGCTTTCCCCTCAAGAAGCCTTTCGTTAAGACAGTTCTTGTGGAATTGGCAAAGTGATATTTGGAAGCCCATAGAGGGCTATGATGAAAAAGGAAATATCCGATGAAATCTGGAAAGAAGCTTTCTGAGAAACTGCTTAGTGTTCTGTTAATTCATCTCACAGAGTTACATCTGTATTTCGTGGATCTCTTTGCTAGCCTTATTTCTGTGGAATCTGACAACAGATATTTCCTTTCCCTTTGAAGACTATAGGGCCAAAGGAAATATCCTCCGATAACAAAGAGAAAGAAGCTTTCTGCGAAACTTCTTTGTGTTCTGTGAAATCATCTCACAGAGTTACAGCTTTCCCCTCAAGAAGCCTTTCGCTAAGACAGTTCTTGTGGAATTGGCAAAGTGATATTTGGAAGCCCATAGAGGGCTATGGTGAAAAAGGAAATATCCTCCGATGAAATCTGGAAAGAAGCTTTCTGAGAAACTGCTTAGTGTTCTGTTAATTCATCTCACAGAAATACATCTGTATTTCGTGGATCTCTTTGCTAGCCTTATTTCTGTGGAATCTGACAACAGATATTTCCTTTCCCTTTGAAGACTATAGGGCCAAAGGAAATATCCTCTGATAACCAAGAGAAAGAAGCTTTCTGAGAAACTTCTTTGTGTTCTGTGAAATCATCTCACAGAGTTACAGCTTTCCCCTCAAGAAGCCTTTCGCTAAGACAGTTCTTGTGGAATTGGCAAAGTGATATTTGGAAGCCCATAGAGGGCTATGGTGAAAAAGGAAATATCCTCCGATGAAATCTGGAAAGAAGCTTTCTGAGAAACTGCTTAGTGTTCTGTTAATTCATCTCACAGAGTTACATCTGTATTTCGTGGATCTCTTTGCTAGCCTTATTTCTGTGGAATCTGACAACAGATATTTCCTATCCCTTTGAAGACTATAGGGCCAAAGGAAATATCCTCCGATAACAAAGAGAAAGAAGCTTTCTGAGAAACTTCTTTGTGTTCTGTGAAATCATCTCACAGATTTACAGCTTTCCCCTCAAGAAGCCTTTCGCTAAGACAGTTCTTGTGGAATTGGCAAAGTGATATTTGGAAGCCCATAGAGGGCTATGGTGAAAAAGGAAATATCCTGCGATGAAATCTGGAAAGAAGCTTTCTGAGAAACTGCTTAGTGTTCTGTTAATTCATCTCACAGAGTTACATCTGTATTTCGTGGATCACTTTGCTACCCTTATTTCTGTGGAGTCTGAGAACAGATATTTCCTTTCCCTTGAAGACTATAGGGCCAAAGGAAATATCCTCCGATAACAAAGAGAAAGAAGCTTTCTGAGAAACTTCTTTGTGTTCTGTGAAATCATCTCACAGAGTTACAGCTTTCCCCTCAAGAAGCCTTTCGCTAAGACAGTTCTTGTGGAATTGGCAAAGTGATATTTGGAAGCCCATAGAGGGCTGTGGTGAAAAAGGAAATATCCTCCGATGAAATCTGGAAAGAAGCTTTCTGAGAAACGGCTTAGTGTTCTGTTAATTCATCTCACAGAGTTACATCTGTATTTCTTGGATCTCCTTGCTAGCCTTATTTCTGTGGAATCTGACAACAGATATTTCCTTTCCCTTTGAAGACTATAGGGCCAAAGGAAATATCCTCCGATAAGAAAGAGAAAGAAGCTTTCTGAGAAACTTCTTTGTGTTCTGTGAAATCACCTCACAGAGTTACAGCTTTCCCCTCAAGAAGCCTTTCGCTAAGACAGTTCTTGTGGAATTGGCAAAGTGATATTTGGCAGCCCATAGAGGGCTATGGTGAAAAAGGAAATATCCTCCGATGAAATCTGGAAAGAAGCTTTCTGAGAAACTGCTTAGTGTTCTGTTAATTCATCTCACAGAGTTACATCTGTATTTCGTGGATCTCTTTGCTAGCCTTATTTCTGTGGAATCTGACAACAGATATTTCCTTTCCCTTTGAAGACTATAGGGCCAAAGGAAATATCCTCCGATAACGAAGAGGAAGAAGCTTTCTGAGAAACTTCTTTGTGTTCTGTGAAATCATCTCACAGAGTTACAGCTTTCCCCTCAAGAAGCCTTTCGCTAAGACAGTTCTTGTGGAATTGGCAAAGTGATATTTGGAAGCCCATAGAGGGCTATGGTGAAAAAGGAAATATCCTCCGATGAAATCTGGAAAGAAGCTTTCTGAGAAACTGCTTAGTGTTCTGTTAATTCATCTCACAGAGTTACATCTGTGTTTCGTGGATCTCTTTGCTAGCCTTATTTCTGTGGAATCTGACAACAGATATTTCCTTTCCCTTTGAAGACTATAGGGCCAAAGGAAATATCCTCCGATAACCAAGAGGAAGAAGCTTTCTGAGAAACTTCTTTGTGTTCTGTGAAATCATCCCACAGAGTTACAGCTTTCCCCTCAAGAAGCCTTTCGCTAAGACAGTTCTTGTGGAATTGGCAAAGTGATATTTGGAAGCCCATAGAGGGCTATGGTGAAAAAGGAAATATCCTCCGATGAAATCTGGAAAGAAGCTTTCTGAGAAACTGCTTAGTGTTCTGTTAATTCATCTCACAGAGTTACATCTGTATTTCGTGGATCTCTTTGCTAGCCTTATTTCTGTGGAATCTGACAACAGATATTTCCTATCCCTTTGAAGACTATAGGGCCAAAGGAAATATCCTCCGATAACAAAGAGAAAGAAGCTTTCTGAGAAACTTCTTTGTGTTCTGTGAAATCATCTCACAGAGTTACAGCTTTCCCCTCAAGAAGCCTTTCGCTAAGACAGTTCTTGTGGAATTGGCAAAGTGATATTTGGAAGCCCATAGAGGGCTATGGTGAAAAAGGAAATATCCTCCGATGAAATCTGGAAAGAAGCTTTCTGAGAAACTGCTTAGTGTTCTGTTAATTCATCTCACAGAGTTACATCTGTATTTCGTGGATCTCTTTGCTAGCCTTATTTCTGTGGAATCTGACAACAGATATTTCCTTTCCCTTTGAAGACTGTAGGGCCAAAGGAAATATCCTCCGATAACAGAGAGAAAGAAGCCTTCTGAGAAACTTCTTTGTGTTCTGTGAAATCATCTCACAGAGTTACAGCTTTCCCCTCAAGAAGCCTTTCGCTAAGACAGTTCTTGTGGAATTGGCAAAGTGATATTTGGAAGCCCATAGAGGGCTATGGTGAAAAAGGAAATATCCTCCGATGAAATCTGGAAAGATGCTTTCTGAGAAACTGCTTAGTGTTCTGTTAATTCATCTCACAGAGTTACATCTGTATTTCGTGGATCTCTTTGCTAGCCTTATTTCTGTGGAATCTGACAACAGATATTTCCTTTCCCTTTGAAGACTATAGGGCCAAAGGAAATATCCTCCGATAACAGAGAGAAAGAAGCTTTCTGAGAAACGTCTATGTGTTCTGTGAAATCATCTCACAGAGTTACAGCTTTCCACTCAAGAAGCCTTTCGTTAAGACAGTTCTTGTGGAATTGGCAAAGTGATATTTGGAAGCCCATAGAGGGCTATGATGAAAAAGGAAATATCCGATGAAATCTGGAAAGAAGCTTTCTGAGAAACTGCTTAGTGTTCTGTTAATTCATCTCACAGAGTTACATCTGTATTTCGTGGATCTCTTTGCTAGCCTTATTTCTGTGGAATCTGACAACAGATATTTCCTTTCCCTTTGAAGATTATAGGGCCAAAGGAAATATCCTCCGATAACAAAGAGAAAGAAGCTTTCTGCGAAACTTCTTTGTGTTCTGTGAAATCATCTCACAGAGTTACAGCTTTCCCCTCAAGAAGCCTTTCGCTAAGACAGTTCTTGTGGAATTGGCAAAGTGATATTTGGAAGCCCATAGAGGGGTGTGGTGAAAAAGGAAATATCCTCCGATGAAATCTGGAAAGAAGCTTTCTGAGAAACCGCTTAGTGTTCTGTTAATTCATCTCACAGAGTTACATCTGTATTTCGTGGATCTCTTTGCTAGCCTTATTTCTGTGGAATCTGACAACAGATATTTCCTTTCCCTTTGAAGACTATAGGGCCAAAGGAAATATCCTCCGATAACAAAGAGAAAGAAGCTTTCTGAGAAACTTCTTTGTGTTCTGTGAAATCACCTCACAGAGTTACAGATTTCCCCTCAAGAAGCCTTTCGCAAAGACAGTTCTTGTGGAATTGGCAAAGTGATATTTGGCAGCCCATAGAGGGCTATGGTGAAAAAGGAAATATCCTCCGATGAAATCTGGAAAGAAGCTTTCTGAGAAACTGCTTAGTGTTCTGTTAATTCATCTCACAGAGTTACATCTGTATTTCTTGGATCTCTTTGCTAGCCTTATTTCTGTGGAATCTGACAACAGATATTTCCTTTCCCTTTGAAGACTATAGGGCCAAAGGAAATATCCTCCGATAGCCAAGAGAAAGAAGCTTTCTGCGAAACTTCTTTGTGTTCTGTGAAATCATCTCACAGAGTTACAGCTTTCCCCTCAAGAAGCCTTTCGCTAAGACAGTTCTTGTGGAATTGGCAAAGTGATATTTGGAAGCCCATAGAGGGGTGTGGTGAAAAAGGAAATATCCTCCGATGAAATCTGGAAAGAAGCTTTCTGAGAAACCGCTTAGTGTTCTGTTAATTCATCTCACAGAGTTACATCTGTATTTCGTGGATCTCTTTGCTAGCCTTATTTCTGTGGAATCTGACAACAGATATTTCCTTTCCCTTTGAAGACTATAGGGCCAAAGGAAATATCCTCCGATAACAAAGAGAAAGAAGCTTTCTGAGAAACTTCTTTGTGTTCTGTGAAATCACCTCACAGAGTTACAGATTTCCCCTCAAGAAGCCTTTCGCAAAGACAGTTCTTGTGGAATTGGCAAAGTGATATTTGGCAGCCCATAGAGGGCTATGGTGAAAAAGGAAATATCCTCCGATGAAATCTGGAAAGAAGCTTTCTGAGAAACTGCTTAGTGTTCTGTTAATTCATCTCACAGAGTTACATCTGTATTTCTTGGATCTCTTTGCTAGCCTTATTTCTGTGGAATCTGACAACAGATATTTCCTTTCCCTTTGAAGACTATAGGGCCAAAGGAAATATCCTCCGATAGCCAAGAGAAAGAAGCTTTCTGAGAAACTTCTTTGTCTTCTGTCAAATCATCTCACAGAGTTACAGCTTTCCCCTCAAGAAGCCTTTCGCTAAGACAGTTCTTGTGGAATTGGCAAAGTGATATTTGGAAGCCCATAGAGGGCTATGGTGAAAAAGGAAATATCCTCCGATGAAATCTGGAAAGAAGCTTTCTGAGAACCTGCTTAGTGTTCTGTTAATTCATCTCACAGAGTTACATCTGTATTTCGTGGATCTCTTTGCTAGCCTTATTTCTGTGGAATCTGACAACAGATATTTCCTTTCCCTTTGAAGACTATAGGGCCAAAGGAAATATCCTCCGATAACAAAGAGAAAGAAGCTTTCTGAGAAACTTCTTTGTGTTCTGTGAAATCATCTCACAGAGTTACAGCTTTCCCCTCAAGAAGCCTTTCGCTAAGACAGTTCTTGTGGAATTGGCAAAGTGATATTTGGAAGCCCATAGAGGGCTATGGTGAAAAAGGAAATATCCTCCGATGAAATCTGGAAAGAAGCTTTCTGAGAAACTGCTTAGTGTTCTGTTAATTCATCTCACAGAGTTACATCTGTATTTCGTGGATCTCTTTGCTAGCCTTATTTCTGTGGAAACTGACAACAGATATTTCCTTTCCCTTTGAAGACTATAAGGCCAAAGGAAATATCCTCTGATAACCAAGAGAAAGAAGCTTTCTGAGAAACTTCTTTGTGTTCTGTGAAATCATCTCACAGAGTTACAGCTTTCCCCTCAAGAAGCCTTTCGCTAAGACAGTTCTTGTGGAATTGGCAAAGTGATATTTGGAAGCCCATAGAGGGCTGTGGTGAAAAAGGAAATATCCTCCGATGAAATCTGGAAAGAAGCTTTCTGAGAAACTGCTTAGTGTTCTGTTAATTCATCTCACAGAGTTACATCTGTATTTCGTGGATCTCTTTGCTAGCCTTATTTCTGTGGAATCTGACAACAGATATTTCCTTTCCCTTTGAAGACTATAGGGCCAAAGGAAATATCCTCCGATAACAAAGAGAAAGAAGCTTTCTGAGAAACTTCTTTGTGTTCTGTGAAATCACCTCACAGAGTTACAGCTTTCCCCTCAAGAAGCCTTTCGCTAAGACAGTTCTTGTGGAATTGGCAAAGTGATATTTGGCAGCCCATAGAGGGCTATGGTGAAAAAGGAAATATCCTCCGATGAAATCTGGAAAGAAGCTTTCTGAGAAACTGCTTAGTGTTCTGTTAATTCATCTCACAGAGTTACATCTGTATTTCGTGGATCTCTTTGCTAGCCTTATTTCTGTGGAATCTGACAACAGATATTTCCTTTCCCTTTGAAGACTATAGGGCCAAAGGAAATATCCTCCGATAACCAAGAGAAAGAAGCTTTCTGAGAAAATTCTTTGTGTTCTGTGAAATCATCTCACAGAGTTACAGCTTTCCCCTCAAGAAGCCTTTCGCTAAGAAAGTTCTTGTGGAATTGGCAAAGTGATATTTGGAAGCCCATAGAGGGCTATGGTGAAAAAGGAAATATCCTCCGATGAAATCTGGAAAGAAGCTTTCTGAGAAACTGCTTAGTGTTCTGTTAATTCATCTCACAGAGTTACATCTGTATTTCGTGGATCTCTTTGCTAGCCTTATTTCTGTGGAATCTGACAACAGATATTTCCTTTCCCTTTGAAGACTATAGGGCCAAAGGAAATATCTTCCGATAACCAAGAGAAAGAAGCTTTCTGAGAAACTTCTTTGTGTTCTGTGAAATCATCTCACAGAGTTACAGCTTTCCCCTCAAGAAGCCTTTCGCTAAGACAGTTCTTGTGGAATTGGCAAAGTGATATTTGGAAGCCCATAGAGGGCTATGGTGAAAAAGGAAATATCCTCCGATGAAATCTGGAAAGAAGCTTTCTGAGAAACTGCTTAGTGTTCTGTTAATTCATCTCACAGAGTTACATCTGTATTTCGTGGATCTCTTTGCTAGCCTTATTTCTGTGGAATCTGACAACAGATATTTCCTTTCCCTTTGAAGACTATAGGGCCAAAGGAATTATCCTCCGATAACAGAGAGAAAGAAGCTTTCTGAGAAACTTCTTTGTGTTCTGTGAAATCATCTCACAGAGTTACAGCTTTCCCCTCAAGAAGCCTTTCGCTAAGACAGTTCTTGTGGAATTGGCAAAGTGATATTTGGAAGCCCATAGAGGGCTATGGTGAAAAAGGAAATATCCTCCGCTGAAATCTGGAAAGAAGCTTTCTGAGAAACTGCTTAGTGTTCTGTTAATTCATCTCACAGAGTTACATCTGTATTTCGTGGATCTCTTTGCTAGCCTTATTTCTGTGGAATCTGACAACAGATATTTCCTTTCCCTTTGAAGACTATAGGGCCAAAGGAAATATCCTCCGATAACCAAGAGAAAGAAGCTTTCTGAGAAACTTCTTTGTGTTCTGTGAAATCATCTCACAGAGTTACAGCTTTCCCCTCAAGAAGACTTTCGCTAAGACAGTTCTTGTTGAATTGGTAAAGTGATAGTTGGCAGCCCATAGAGGGCTATGGTGAAAAAGGAAATATCCTCCGATGAAATCTGGAAAGAAGCTTTCTGAGAAACTGCTTAGTGTTCTGTTAATTCATCTCACAGAGTTACATCTGTATTTCGTGGATCACTTTGCTAGCCTTATTTCTGTGGAATCTGACAACAGATATTTCCTTTCCCTTTGAAGACTATAGGGCCAAAGGAAATATCCTCCGATAACCAAGAGAAAGAAGCTTTCTGAGAAACTTCTTTGTGTTCTGTGAAATCATCTCACAGAGTTACAGCTTTCCCCTTAAGAAGCCTTTCGCTAAGACAGTTCTTGTGGAATTGGCAAAGTGATATTTGGAAGCCCATAGAGGGCTATGGTGAAAAAGGAAATATCCTCCGATGAAATCTGGAAAGAAGCTTTCTGAGAAACTGCTTAGTGTTCTGTTAATTCATCTCACAGAGTTACATCTGTATTTCGTGGATCTCTTTGCTAGCCTTATTTCTGTGGAATCTGACAACAGATATTTCCTTTCCCTTTGAAGACAATAGGGCCAAAGGAAGTATCCTCCGATAACCAAGAGAAAGAAGCTTTCTGAGAAACTTCTTTGTGTTCTGTGAAATCATCTCACAGAGTTACAGCTTTCCCCTCAAGAAGCCTTTCGCTAAGACAGTTCTTGTGGAATTGGCAAAGTGATATTTGGAAGCCCATAGAGGGCTATGGTGAAAAAGGAAATATCCTCCGATGAAATCTGGAAAGAAGCTTTCTGAGAAACTGCTTAGTGTTCTGTTAATTCATCTCACAGAGTTACATCTGTATTTCGTGGATCTCTTTGCTAGCCTTATTTCTGTGGAATCTGAGAACAGTATTTCCTTTCCCTTTGAAGACTATAGGGCCAAAGGAAATATCCTCCGATAACCAAGAGAAAGAAGCTTTCTGAGAAACTTCTTTGTGTTCTGTGAAATCATCTCACAGAGTTACAGCTTTCCCCTCAAAAGCCTTTCGCTAAGACAGTTCTTGTGGAATTGGCAAAGTGATATTTGGCAGCCCATAGAGGGCTATGGTGAAAAAGGAAATATCCTCCGATGAAATCTGGAAAGAAGCTTTCTGAGAAACTGCTTAGTGTTCTGTTAATTCATCTCACAGAGTTACATCTGTATTTCGTGGATCTCTTTGCTAGCCTTATTTCTGTGGAATCTGACAACAGATATTTCCTTTCCCTTTGAAGACTATAGGGCCAAAGGAAATATCCTCCGATAACCAAGAGAAAGAAGCTTTCTGAGAAACTTCTTTGTGTTCTGTGAAATCATCTCACAGAGTTACAGCTTTCCCCTCTAGAAGCCTTTCGCTGAGACAGTTCTTGTGGGATTGGCAAAGTGATATTTGGGGCCCATAGAGGGCTATGGTGAAAAAGGAAATATCCTACGATGAAATTTGGAAAGAAGCTTTCTGGGAAACTGCTTAGTGTTCTGTTAATTCATCTCACGGAGTTACATCTGTATTTCGTGGATCTCTTTGCTAGCCCTATTTCTGTGGAATCTGACAACAGATATTTCCTTTCCCTTTGAAGACTACAGGGCCAAAGGAAATATCCTCCGATAACAAAGAGAAAGAAGCTTTCTGAGAAACTTCTTTGTGTTCTGTGAAATCATGTCACAGAGTTACAGCTTTCCCCTGAAGAAGCCTTTCGCTAAGACAGTTCTTGTGGAATTGGCAAAGTGATATTTGGCAGCCCATAGAGGGCTATGGTGAAAAAGGAAATATCCTCCGATGAAATCTGGAAAGAAGCTTTCTGAGAAACTGCTTAGTGTTCTGTTAATTCATCACACAGAGTTACATCTGTATTTCGTGGATCTCTTTGCTAGCCTTATTTCTGTGGAATCTGAGAACAGATATTTCCTTTCCCTTTGAAGACTATAGGGCCAAAGGAAATATCCTCCGATAACCAAGAGAAAGAAGCTTTCTGAGAAACTTCTTTGTGTTCTGTGAAATCATCTCACAGAGTTACAGCTTTCCCCTCTAGAAGCCTTTCGCTAAGACAGTTCTTGTGGAATTGGCAAAGTGATATTTGGAAGCCCATAGAGGGCTATGGTGAAAGAGGAAATATCCTCCGATGAAATCTGGAAAGAAGCTTTCTGAGAAACTGCTTAGTGTTCTGTTAATTCATCTCACAGAGTTACATCTGTATTTCGTGGATCTCTTTGCTAGCCTTATTTCTGTGGAATCTGACAACAGATATTTCCTTTTCCTTTGAAGACTATAGGGCCAAAGGAAATATCCTCCGATAACAAAGAGAAAGAAGCTTTCTGAGTAACTTCTTTGTGTTCTGTGAAATCATCTCACAGAGTTACAGCTTTCCCCTCAAGAAGCCTTTCGCTAAGACAGTTCTTGTGGAATTGGCAAAGTGATATTTGGAAGCCCATAGAGGGCTATGGTGAAAAAGGAAATATCCTGCGATGAAATCTGGAAAGAAGCTTTCTGAGAAACTGCTCAGTGTTCTGTTAATTCATCTCACAGAGTTACATCTGTATTTCGTGGATCACTTTGCTAGCCTTATTTCTGTGGAATCTGACAACAGATATTTCCTTTCCCTTTGAAGACTATAGGGCCAAAGGAAATATCCTCCGATAACCAAGAGAAAGAAGCTTTCTGAGAAACTTCTTTGTGTTCTGTGAAATCATCTCCCAGAGTTACAGCTTTCCCCTCAAGAAGCCTTTCGCTAAGACAGTTCTTGTGGAATTGGCAAAGTGATATTTGGAAGCCCATAGAGGGCTATGGTGAAAAAGGAAATATCCTCCGATGAAATCTGGAAAGAAGCTTTCTGAGAAACTGCTTAGTGTTCTGTTAATTCATCTCACAGAGTTACATCTGTATTTCGTGGATCTCTTTGCTAGCCTTATTTCTGTGGAATCTGACAACAGATATTTCCTTTCCCTTTGAAGACTATAGGGCCAAAGGAAATATCCTCCGATAACCAAGAGAAAGAAGCTTTCTGAGAAACTTCTTTGTGTTTTGTGAAATCATCTCACAGAGTTACAGCTTTCCCCTCAAGAAGCCTTTCTCTAAGACAGTTCTTGTGGAATTGGCAAAGTGATATTTGGCAGCCCATAGAGGGCTATGGTGAAAAAGGAAATATCCTCCGATGAAATCTGGAAAGAAGCTTTCTGAGAAACTGCTTAGTGTTCTGTTAATTCATCTCACAGAGTTACATCTGTATTTCGTGGATCTCTTTGCTAGCCTTATTTCTGTGGAATCTGACAACAGATATTTCCTTTCCCTTTGAAGACTATAGGGCCAAAGGAAATATCTTCCGATAACCAAGAGAAAGAAGCTTTCTGAGAAACTTCTTTGTGTTCTGTGAAATCATCTCACAGAGTTAGAGCTTTCCCCTCAAGAAGCCTTTCGCTAAGACAGTTCTTGTGGAATTGGCAAAGTGATATTTGGAAGCCCATAGAGGGCTATGGTGAAAAAGGAAATATCCTCCGATGAAATCTGGAAAGAAGCTTTCTGAGAAACTGCTTAGTGTTCTGTTAATTCATCTCACAGAGTTACATCTGTATTTCGTGGATCTCTTTGCTAGCCTTATTTCTGTGGAATCTGACAACAGATATTTCCTTTCCCTTTGAAGACTATAGGGCCAAAGGAAATATCCTCCGATAACAAAGAGAAAGAAGCTTTCTGAGAAACTTCTTTATGTTCTGTGAAATCATCTCACAGAGTTACAGCTTTCCCCTCAAGAAGCCTTTCGCTAAGACAGTTCTTGTGGAATTGGCAAAGTGATATTTGGAAGCCCATAGAGGGCTATCTTGAAAAAAGAAATATCCTCCGATGAAATCTGGAAAGAATCTCTCTGAGAAACTACTTAGTGTTCTGTTAATTCATCTCACAGAGTTACATCTGTATTTCGTGGATCTCTTTGCTAACCTTATTTCTGTGGAATCTGACAACAGATATTTCCTTTCCCTTTGAAGACTATAGGGCCAAAGGAAATATCCTCCAATAACCAAGAGAAAGAAGATTTCTGAGAAACTTCTTTGTGTTCTGTGAAATCATCTCACAGAGTTACAGCTTTCCCCTCCAGACGCCTTTCGCTAAGACAGTTCTTGTGGAATTGGCAAAGTGATATTTGGAAGCCCATACAGGGCTACGGTGAAAAAGGAAATATCCTCCAATGAAATCTGGAAAAAAGCTTTCTGAGAAACTGTTTAGTGTTCTGTTAATTCATCTCACAGAGTTACATCTGTATTTCGTGGATCTCTTTGCTGGCCCTATTTCTGTGGAATCTGACAACAGATATTTCCTTTCCCTTTGAAGACTATAGGGCCAAAGGAAATATCCTCCGATAACAAAGAGAAAGAAGCTTTCTGAGAAACTTCTTTGTGTTCTGCGAAATCATCTCACAGAGTTACAGCTTTCCCCTCAAGAAGCCTTTCGCTAAGACAGTTCTTGTGGAATTGGCAAGGTGATATTTGGAAGCCCATAGAGGGCTATGGTGAAAAAGGAAATATCCTCCGATGAAATCTGGAAAGAAGCTTTCTGAGAAACTGCTTAGTGTTCTGTTAATTCATCTCACAGAGTTACATCTGTATTTCGTGGATCTCTTTGCTAGTCTTATTTCTGTGGAATCTGACAACAGATATTTCCTATCCCTTTGAAGACTATAGGTCCAAAGGAAATATCCTCCGATAACAAAGAGAAAGAAGCTTTCTGAGAAACTTCTTTGTGTTCTGTGAAATCATGTCACAGAGTTACAGCTTTCCCCTGAAGAAGCCTTTCGCTAAGACAGTTCTTGTGGAATTGGCAAAGTGATATTTCCCAGCCCATAGAGGGCTATGGTGAAAAAGGAAATATCCTCCGATGAAATCTGGAAAGAAGCTTTCTGAGAAACTGCTTAGTGTTCTGTTAATTCATCTCACAGAGTTACATCTGTATTTCGTGGATCTCTTTGCTAGCCTTATTTCTGTGGAATCTGACAACAGATATTTCCTTTCCCTTTGAAGACTATAGGGCCAAAGGAAATATCATCCGATAACAGAGAGAAAGAAGCTTTCTGAGAAACTTCTTTGTGTTCTGTGAAATCATCTCCCAGAGTTACTGCTTTCCCCTCAAGAAGCCTTTCGCTAAGACAGTTCTTGTGCAATAGGCAAAGTGATATTTGGAAGCCCATAGAGGGCTATGGTGAAAAGGGAAATGTCCTCCGATGAAATCTGGAAAGAAGCTTTCTGAGAAACTGCTTAGTGTTCTGTTAATTCATCTCACAGAGTTACATCTGTATTTCGTGGATCTCCTTGCTAGCCTTATTTCTGTGGAATCTGACAACAGATATTTCCTTTCCCTTTGAAGACTACAGGGCCAAAGGAAATATCCTCCGATAACCAAGAGAAAGAAGCTTTCTGAGAAACTTCTTTGTGTTCTGTGAAATCATCTCACAGAGTTACAGCTTTCCCCTCAAGAAGCCTTTCGCTAGGACAGTTCTTGTGGAATTGGCAAAGTGATATTTGGCAGCCCATAGAGGGCTATGGTGAAAAAGGAAATATCCTCCGATGAAATCTGGAAAGAAGCTTTCTGAGAAACTGCTTAGTGTTCTGTTAATTCATCTCACAGAGTTACATCTGTATTTCGTGGATCTCTTTGCTAGCCTTATTTCTGTGGAATCTGACAACAGATATTTCCTTTCCCTTTGAAGACTATAGGGCCAAAGGAAATATCCTCCGATAACCAAGAGAAAGAAGCTTTCTGAGAAACTTCTTTGTGTTCTGTGAAATCATCTCACAGAGTTACAGCTTTCCCCTCTAGAAGCCTTTCGCTGAGACAGTTCTTGTGGAATTGGCAAAGTGATATTTGGAAGCCCATAGAGGGCTATGGTGAAAAAGGAAATATCCTACGATGAAATTTGGAAAGAAGCTTTCTGGGAAACTGCTTAGTGTTCTGTTAATTCATCTCACGGAGTTACATCTGTATTTCGTGGATCTCTTTGCTAGCCCTATTTCTGTGGAATCTGACAACAGATATTTCCTTTCCCTTTGAAGACTACAGGGCCAAAGGAAATATCCTCCGATAACAAAGAGAAAGAAGCTTTCTGAGAAACTTCTTTGTGTTCTGTGAAATCATGTCACAGAGTTACAGCTTTCCCCTGAAGAAGCCTTTCGCTAAGACAGTTCTTGTGGAATTGGCAAAGTGATATTTGGAAGCCCATAGAGGGCTATGGTGAAAAAGGAAATATCCTCCGATGAAATCTGGAAAGAAGCTTTCTGAGAAACTGCTTAGTGTTCTGTTAATTCATCTCACAGAGTTACATCTGTATTTCGTGGATCTCTTTGCTAGCCTTATTTCTGTGGAATCTGACAACAGATATTTCCTTTCCCTTTGAAGACTATAGGGCCAAAGGAAATATCCTCCGATAACAAAGAGAAAGAAGCTTTCTGAGAAACTTCTTTGTGTTCTGTGAAATCATCTCACAGAGTTACAGCTTTCCCCTCTAGAAGCCTTTCGCTAAGACAGTTCTTGTGGAATTGCCAAAGTGATATTTGGAAGCCCATAGAGGGCTATGGTGAAAAAGGAAATATCCTCCGATGAAATCTGGAAAGAAGCTTTCTGAGAAACTGCTTAGTGTTCTGTTAATTCATCTCACAGAGTTACATCTGTATTTCGTGGATCTCTTTGCTAGCCTTATTTCTGTGGAATCTGACAACAGATATTTCCTTTTCCTTTGAAGACTATAGGGCCAAAGGAAATATCCTCCGATAACAAAGAGAAAGAAGCTTTCTGAGTAACTTCTTTGTGTTCTGTGAAATCATGTCACAGAGTTACAGCTTTCCCCTCAAGAAGCCTTTCGCTAAGACAGTTCTTGTGGAATTGGCAAAGTGATATTTGGAAGCCCATAGAGGGCTATGGTGAAAAAGGAAATATCCTCCGATGAAATCTGGAAAGAAGCTTTCTGAGAAACTGCTTAGTGTTCTGTTAATTCATCTCACAGAGTTACATTTGTATTTCGTGGATCACTTTGCTAGCCTTATTTCTGTGGAATCTGACAACAGATATTTCCTTTCCCTTTGAAGACTATAGGGCCAAAGGAAATATCCTCCGATAACCAAGAGAAAGAAGCTTTCTGAGAAACTTCTTTGTGTTCTGTGAAATCATCTCACAGAGTTACAGCTTTCCCCTCAAGAAGCCTTTCGCTAAGACAGTTCTTGTGGAATTGGCAAAGTGATATTTGGAAGCCCATAGAGGGCTATGGTGAAAAAGGAAATATCCTCCGATGAAATCTGGAAAGAAGCTTTGTGAGAAACTGCTTAGTGTTCTGTTAATTCATCTCACAGAGTTACATCTGTATTTCGTGGATCTCTTTGCTAGCCTTATTTCTGTGGAATCTGACAACAGATATTTCCTTTCCCTTTGAAGACTATAGGGCCAAAGGAAATATCCTCCGATAACCAAGAGAAAGAAGCTTTCTGAGAAACTTTGTGTTTTGTGAAATCATCTCACAGAGTTACAGCTTTCCCCTCAAGAAGGCTTTCTCTAAGTCAGTTCTTGTGGAATTGGCAAAGTGATATTTGGCAGCCCATAGAGGGCTATGGTGAAAAAGGAAATATCCTCCGATGAAATCTGGAAAGAAGCTTTCTGAGAAACTGCTTAGTGTTCTGTTAATTCACCTCACAGAGTTACATCTGTATTTCGTGGATCTCTTTGCTAGCCTTATTTCTGTGGAATCTGACAACAGATATTTCCTTTCCCTTTGAAGACTATAGGGCCAAAGGAAATATCCTCCGATAACCAAGAGAAAGAAGCTTTCTGAGAAACTTCTTTGTGTTCTGTGAAATCATCTCACAGAGTTACAGCTTTCCCCTCAAGAAGCCTTTCGCTAAGACAGTTCTTGTGGAATTGGCAAAGTGATATTTGGAAGCCCATAGAGGGCTATGGTGAAAAAGGAAATATCCTCCGATGAAATCTGGAAAGAAGCTTTCTGAGAAACTGCTTAGTGTTCTGTTAATTCATCTCACAGAGTTACATCTGTATTTCGTGGATCTCTTTGCTAGCCTTATTTCTGTGGAATCTGACAACAGATATTTCCTTTCCCTTTGAAGACTATAGGGCCAAAGGAAATATCCTCCGATAACCAAGAGAAATAAGCTTTCTGAGAAACTTCTTTATGTTCTGTGAAATCATCTCACAGAGTTACAGCTTTCCCCTCAGGAAGCCTTTCGCTAAGACAGTTCTTGTGGAATTGGCAAAGTGATATTTGGAAGCCCATAGAGGGCTATCTTGAAAAAAGAAATATCCTCCGATGAAATCTGGAAAGAATCTCTCTGAGAAACTACTTAGTGTTCTGTTAATTCATCTCACAGAGTTACATCTGTATTTCGTGGATCTCTTTGCTAACCTTATTTCTGTGGAATCTGAAAACAGATATTTCCTTTCCCTTTGAAGACTATAGGGCCAAAGGAAATATCCTCCAATAACCAAGAGAAAGAAGATTTCTGAGAAACTTCTTTGTGTTCTGTGAAATCATCTCACAGAGTTACAGCTTTCCCCTCCAGAAGCCTTTCGCTAAGACAGTTCTTGTGGAATTGGCAAAGTGATATTTGGAAGCCCATAGAGGGCTTCGGTGAAAAAGGAAATATCCTCCAATGAAATCTGGAAAAAAGCTTTCTGAGAAACTGTTTAGTGTTCTGTTAATTCATCTCACAGAGTTACATCTGTATTTCGTGGATCTCTTTGCTGGCCCTATTTCTGTGGAATCTGACAACAGATATTTCCTTTCCCTTTGAAGACTATAGGGCCAAAGGAAATATCCTCCGATAACCAAGAGAAAGAAGCTTTCTGAGAAACTTCTTTGTGTTCTGCGAAATCATCTCACAGAGTTACAGCTTTCCCCTCAAGAAGCCTTTCGCTAAGACAGTTCTTGTGGAATTGGCAAGGTGATATTTGGAAGCCCATAGAGGGCTATGGTGAAAAAGGAAATATCCTCCGATGAAATCTGGAAAGAAGCTTTCTGAGAAACTGCTTAGTGTTCTGTTAATTCATCTCACAGAGTTACATCTGTATTTCGTGGATCTCTTTGCTAGTCTTATTTCTGTGGAATCTGACAACAGATATTTCCTATCCCTTTGAAGACTATAGGGCCAAAGGAAATATCCTCCGATAACCAAGAGAAAGAAGCTTTCTGAGAAACTTCTTTGTGTTCTGTGAAATCATCTCACAGAGTTACAGCTTTCCCCTCAAGAAGCCTTTCGCTAAGACAGTTCTTGTGGAATTGGCAAAGTGATATTTGGAAGCCCATAGAGGGCTATGGTGAAAAAGGAAATATCCTCCGATGAAATCTGGAAAGAAGCTTTCTGAGAAACTGCTTAGTGTTCTGTTAATTCATCTCACAGAGTTACATCTGTATTTCGTGGATCTCTTTGCTAGCCTTATTTCTGTGGAATCTGACAACAGATATTTCCTTTCCCTTTGAAGACTATAGGGCCAAAGGAAATATCATCCGATAACAGAGAGAAAGAAGCTTTCTGAGAAACTTCTTTGTGTTCTGTGAAATCATCTCCCAGAGTTACTGCTTTCCCCTCAAGAAGCCTTTCGATAAGACAGTTCTTGTGCAATTGGCAAAGTGATATTTGGAAGCCCATAGAGGGCTATGGTGAAAAGGGAAATGTCCTCCGATGAAATCTGGAAAGAAGCTTTCTGAGAAACTACTTAGTGTTCTGTTAATTCATCTCACAGAGTTACATCTGTATTTCGTGGATCTCTTTGCTAGCCTTATTTCTGTGGAATCTGACAACAGATATTTCCTTTCCCTTTGAAGACTATAGGGCAAAGGAAATATCCTCCGATAACCAAGAGAAAGAAGCTTTCTGAGAAACTTCTTTGTGTTCTGTGAAATCATCTCACAGAGTTACAGCTTTCCCCTCAAGAAGCCTTTCGCTAAGACAGTTCTTGTGGAATTGGCAAAGTGATATTTGGAAGGCCATAGAGGGCTATCTTGAAAAAGGAAATATCCTCCGATGAAATCTGGAAAGAAGCTTTCTGAGAAACTGCTTAGTGTTCTGTTAATTCATCTCACAGAGTTACATCTGTATTTCGTGGATCTCTTTGCTAGCCCTATTTCTGTGGAATCTGACAACAGATATTTCCTTTCCCTTTGAAGACTATAGGGCCAAAGGAATTATCCTCCGATAACAGAGAGAAAGAAGCTTTCTGAGAAACTTCTTTGTGTTCTGTGAAATCATCTCCCAGAGTTACAGCTTTCCCCTCAAGAAGCCTTTCGCTAAGACAGTTCTTGTGGAATTGGCAAAGTGATATTTGGAAGCCCATAGAGGGCTATGGTGAAAAAGGAAATATCCTCCGCTGAAATCTGGAAAGAAGCTTTCTGAGAAACTGCTTAGTGTTCTGTTAATTCATCTCACAGAGTTACATCTGTATTTCGTGGATCTCTTTGCTAGCCTTATTTCTGTGGAATCTGACAACAGATATTTCCTTTCCCTTTGAAGACTATAGGGCGAAAGGAAATATCCTCCGATAACCAAGAGAAAGAAGCTTTCTGAGAAACTTCTTTGTGTTCTGTGAAATCATCTCACAGAGTTACAGCTTTCCCCTCAAGAAGACTTTCGCTAAGACAGTTCTTGTTGAATTGGTAAAGTGATATTTGGCAGCCCATAGAGGGCTATGGTGAAAAAGGAAATATCCTTCGATGAAATCTGGAAAGAAGCTTTCTGAGAAACTGCTTAGTGTTCTGTTAATTCATCTCACAGAGTTACATCTGTATTTCGTGGATCTCTTTGCTAGCCTTATTTCTGTGGAATCTGACAACAGATATTTCCTTTCCCTTTGAAGACTATAGGGCCAAAGGAAATATCCTCCGATAACCAAGAGAAAGAAGCTTTCTGAGAAACTTCTTTGTGTTCTGTGAAATCATCTCACAGAGTTACAGCTTTCCCCTCAAGAAGCCTTTCGCTAAGACAGTTCTTGTGGAATTGGCAAAGTGATATTTGGCAGCCCATAGAGGGCTATGGTGAAAAAGGAAATATCCTCCGATGAAATCTGGAAAGAAGCTTTCTGAGAAACTGCTTAGTGTTCTGTTAATTCATCTCACAGAGTTACATCTGTATTTCGTGGATCTCTTTGCTAGCCTTATTTCTGTGGAATCTGACAACAGATATTTCCTTTCCCTTTGAAGACTATAGGGCCAAAGGAAATATCCTCCGATAACCAAGAGAAAGAAGCTTTCTGAGAAACTTCTTTGTGTTCTGTGAAATCATCTCACAGAGTTACAGCTTACCCCTCTAGACGCCTTTCGCTGAGACAGTTCTTGTGGAATTGGCAAAGTGATATTTGGAAGCCCATAGAGGGCTATGGTGAAAAAGGAAATATCCTACGATGAAATTTGGAAAGAAGCTTTCTGGGAAACTGCTTAGTGTTCTGTTAATTCATCTCACGGAGTTACATCTGTATTTCGTGGATCTCTTTGCTGGCCCTATTTCTGTGGAATCTGACAACAGATATTTCCTTTCCCTTTGAAGACTATAGGGCCAAAGGAAATATCCTCCGATAACAAAGAGAAAGAAGCTTTCTGAGAAACTTCTTTGTGTTCTGCGAAATCATCTCACAGAGTTACAGCTTTCCCCTCAAGAAGCCTTTCGCTAAGACAGTTCTTGTGGAATTGGCAAGGTGATATTTGGAAGCCCATAGAGGGCTATGGTGAAAAAGGAAATATCCTCCGATGAAATCTGGAAAGAAGCTTTCTGAGAAACTGCTTAGTGTTCTGTTAATTCATCTCACAGAGTTACATCTGTATTTCGTGGATCTCTTTGCTAGCCTTATTTCTGTGGAATCTGACAACAGATATTTCCTTTCCCTTTGAAGACTATAGGGCCAAAGGAAATATCCTCCGATAACCAAGAGAAAGAAGCTTTCTGAGAAACTTCTTTGTGTTCTGTGAAATCATCTCACAGAGTTACAGCTTTCCCCTCTAGAAGCCTTTCGCTAAGACAGTTCTTGTGGAATTGGCAAAGTGATATTTGGAAGCCCATAGAGGGCTAAGGTGAAAAAGGAAATATCCTCCGATGAAATCTGGAAAGAAGCTTTCTGAGAAACTGCTTAGTGTTCTGTTAATTCATCTCACAGAGTTACATCTGTATTTCGTGGATCTCTTTGCTAGCCTTATTTCTGTGGAATCTGACAACAGATATTTCCTTTCCCTTTGAAGACTATAGGGCCAAAGGAAATATCCTCCGATAACAAAGAGAAAGAAGCTTTCTGAGAAACTTCTTTATGTTCTGTGAAATCATCTCACAGAGTTACAGCTTTCCCCTCAAGAAGCCTTTCGCTAAGACAGTTCTTGTGGAATTGGCAAAGTGATATTTGGAAGCCCATAGAGGGCTATCTTGAAAAAAGAAATATCCTCCGATGAAATCTGGAAAGAATCTCTCTGAGAAACTACTTAGTGTTCTGTTAATTCATCTCACAGAGTTACATCTGTATTTCGTGGATCTCTTTGCTAACCTTATTTCTGTGGAATCTGACAACAGATATTTCCTATCCCTTTGAAGACTATAGGGCCAAAGGAAATATCCTCCAATAACCAAGAGAAAGAAGATTTCTGAGAAACTTCTTTGTATTCTGTGAAATCATCTCACAGAGTTACAGCTTTCCCCTCCAGAAGCCTTTCGCTAAGACAGTTCTTGTGGAATTGGCAAAGTGATATTTGGAAGCCCATAGAGGGCTACGGTGAAAAAGGAAATATCCTCCAATGATATCTGGAAAAAAGCTTTCTGAGAAACTGTTTAGTGTTCTGTTAATTCATCTCACAGAGTTACATCTGTATTTCGTGGATCTCTTTGCTGGCCCTATTTCTGTGGAATCTGACAACAGATATTTCCTTTCCCTTTGAAGACTATAGGGCCAAAGGAAATATCCTCCGATAAAAAAGAGAAAGAAGCTTTCTGAGAAACTTCTTTGTGTTCTGCGAAATCATCTCACAGAGTTACAGCTTTCCCCTCAAGAAGCCTTTCGCTAAGACAGTTCTTGTGGAATTGGCAAGGTGATATTTGGAAGCCCATAGAGGGCTATGGTGAAAAAGGAAATATCCTCCGATGAAATCTGGAAAGAAGCTTTCTGAGAAACTGCTTAGTGTTCTGTTAATTCATCTCACAGAGTTACATCTGTATTTCGTGGATCTCTTTGCTAGTCTTATTTCTGTGGAATCTGACAACAGATATTTCCTATCCCTTTGAAGACTATAGGGCCAAAGGAAATATCCTCCGATAACAAAGAGAAAGAAGCTTTCTGAGAAACTTCTTTGTGTTCTGTGAAATCATGTCACAGAGTTACAGCTTTCCCCTGAAGAAGCCTTTCGCTAAGACAGTTCTTGTGGAATTGGCAAAGTGATATTTGCCAGCCCATAGAGGGCTATGGTGAAAAAGGAAATATCCTCCGATGAAATCTGGAAAGAAGCTTTCTGAGAAACTGCTTAGTGTTCTGTTAATTCATCTCACAGAGTTACATCTGTATTTCGTGGATCTCTTTGCTAGCCTTATTTCTGTGGAATCTGACAACAGATATTTCCTTTCCCTTTGAAGACTATAGGGCCAAAGGAAATATCATCCGATAACAGAGAGAAAGAAGCTTTCTGAGAAACTTCTTTGTGTTCTGTGAAATCATCTCCCAGAGTTACTGCTTTCCCCTCAAGAAGCCTTTCGCTAAGACAGTTCTTGTGCAATTGGCAAAGTGATATTTGGAAGCCCATACAGGGCTATGGTGAAAAGGGAAATGTCCTCCGATGAAATCTGGAAAGAAGCTTTCTGAGAAACTGCTTAGTGTTCTGTTAATTCATCTCACAGAGTTACATCTGTATTTCGTGGATCTCTTTGCTAGCCTTATTTCTGTGGAATCTGACAACAGATATTTCCTTTCCCTTTGAAGACTATAGGGCAAAGGAAATATCCTCCGATAACCAAGAGAAAGAAGCTTTCTGAGAAACTTCTTTGTGTTCTGTGAAATCATCTCACAGAGTTACAGCTTTCCCCTCAAGAAGCCTTTCGCTAAGACAGTTCTTGTGGAATTGGCAAAGTGATATTTGGAAGCCCATAGAGGGCTATCTTGAAAAAGGAAATATCCTCCGATGAAATCTGGAAAGAAGCTTTCTGAGAAACTGCTTAGTGTTCTGTTAATTCATCTCACAGAGTTACATCTGTATTTCGTGGATCTCTTTGCTAGCCTTATTTCTGTGGAATCTGAGAACAGATATTTCCTTTCCCTTTGAAGACTATAGGGCCAAAGGAATTATCCTCCGATAACAGAGAGAAAGAAGCTTTCGGAGAAACTTCTTTGTGTTCTGTGAAATCATCTCCCAGAGTTACAGCTTTCCCCTCAAGAAGCCTTTCGCTAAGACAGTTCTTGTGGAATTGGCAAAGTGATATTTGGAAGCCCATAGAGGGCTATGGTGAAAAAGGAAATATCCTCCGCTGAAATCTGGAAAGAAGCTTTCTGAGAAACTGCTTAGTGTTCTGTTAATTCATCTCACAGAGTTACATCTGTATTTCGTGGATCTCTTTGCTAGCCTTATTTCTGTGGAATCTGACAACAGATATTTCCTTTCCCTTTGAAGACTATAGGGCCAAAGGAAATATCCTCCGATAACCAAGAGAAAGAAGCTTTCTGAGAAACTTCTTTGTGTTCTGTGAAATCATCTCACAGAGTTACAGCTTTCCCCTCAAGAAGCCTTTCGCTAAGACAGTTCTTGTGGAATTGGCAAAGTGATATTTGGAAGCCCATAGAGGGCTATGGTGAAAAAGGAAATATCCTCCGATGAAATCTGGAAAGAAGCTTTCTGAGAAACTGCTTAGTGTTCTGTTAATTCATCTCACAGAGTTACATCTGTATTTCGTGGATCTCTTTGCTAGCCTTATTTCTGTGGAATCTGACAACAGATATTTCCTTTCCCTTTGAAGACAATAGGGCCAAAGGAAATATCCTCCGATAACCAAGAGAAAGAAGCTTTCTGAGAAACTTCTTTGTGTTCTGTGAAATCATCTCACAGAGTTACAGCTTTCCCCTCAAGAAGCCTTTCGCTAAGACAGTTCTTGTGGAATTGGCAAAGTGATATTTGCCAGCCCATAGAGGGCTATGGTGAAAAAGGAAATATCCTCCGATGAAATCTGGAAAGAAGCTTTCTGAGAAACTGCTTAGTGTTCTGTTAATTCATCTCACAGAGTTACATCTGTATTTCGTGGATCTCTTTGCTAGCCTTATTTCTGTGGAATCTGACAACAGATATTTCCTTTCCCTTTGAAGACTATAGGGTCAAAGGAAATATCCTCCGATAACAAAGAGAAAGAAGCTTTCTGAGAAACTTCTTTATGTTCTGTGAAATCATCTCACAGAGTTACAGCTTTCCCCTCTAGAAGCCTTTCGCTAAGACAGTTCTTGTGGAATTGGCAAAGTGATATTTGGAAGCCCATAGAGGGCTATCTTGAAAAAGGAAATATCCTCCGATGAAATCTGGAAAGAAGCTTTCTGAGAAACTGCTTAGTGTTCTTTTAATTCATCTCACAGAGTTACATCTGTATTTCGTGGATCTCTTTGCTAGCCTTATTTCTGTGGAATCTGACAACAGATATTTCCTTTCCCT
Source organism: Macaca nemestrina (assembly GCF_043159975.1). NCBI lineage: Eukaryota > Metazoa > Chordata > Mammalia > Primates > Cercopithecidae > Macaca > Macaca nemestrina. Next base: position 29,384,424 of record NC_092141.1, on the reverse strand, counting down.
TTGAAGACTATAGGGCCAAAGGAAATATCCTCCAATAACCAAGGGAAAGAAGATTTCTGAGAAACTTCTTAGTGTTCTGTGAAATCATCTCACAGAGTTACAGCTTTCCCCTCAAGAAGCCTTTCCCTAAGACAGTTCTTGTGGAATTGGCAAAGTGATATTTGGAAGCCCATAGAGGGCTATGGTGAAAAAGGAAATATCCTCCGATGAAATCTGGAAAGAAGCTTTCTGAGAAACTGCTTAGTGTTCTGTTAATTCATCTCACAGAGTTACATCTGTATTTCGTGGATCTCTTTGCTAGCCTTATTTCTGTGGAATCTGACAACAGATATTTCCTTTCCCTTTGAAGACTATAGGGCCAAAGGAAATAACCTCCCATAACAAAGAGAAAGAAACTTTCTGAGAAACTTCTTTGTGTTCTGTGAAATCATCTCACAGCGTTACAGCTTTCCCCTCAAGAAGCCTTTCGCTAAGACAGTTCTTGTGGAATTGGCAAAGTGATATTTGCCAGCCCATAGAGGGCTATGGTGAAAAAGGAAATATCCTCCGATGAAATCTGGAAAGAAGCTTTCTGAGAAACTGCTTAGTGTTCTGTTACTTCATCTCACAGAGTTACATCTGTATTTCGTGGATCTCTTTGCTAGCCTTATTTCTGTGGAATCTGACAACAGATATTTCCTTTCCCTTTGAAGACTATAGGGCCAAAGGAAATATCATCCGATAACAGAGAGAAAGAAGCTTTCTGAGAAACTTCTTTGTGTTCTGTGAAATCATCTCCAGAGTTACTGCTTTCCCCTCAAGAAGCCTTTCGCTAAGACAGTTCTTGTGGAATTGGCAAAGTGATATATGGAAGTCCATAGAGGGCTATGGTGAAAAGGGAAATGTCCTCCGATGAAATCTGGAAAGAAGCTTTCTGAGAAACTGCTTAGTGTTCTGTTAATTCATCTCACAGAGTTACATCTGTATTTCGTGGATCGCTTTGGTAGCCTTATTTCTGTGGAATCTGACAACAGATATTTCCTTTCCCTTTGAAGACTATAGGGCATAGGAAATATCCTCCGATAACCAAGAGAAAGAAGCTTTCTGAGAAACTTCTTTGTGTTCTGTGAAATCATCTCACAGAGTTACAGCTTTCCCCTCAAGAAGCCTTTCGCTAAGACAGTTCTTGTGGAATTGGCAAAGTGATATTTGGAAGCCCATAGAGGGCTATCTTGAAAAAGGAAATATCCTCCGATGAAATCTGGAAAGAAGCTTTCTGAGAAACTGCTTAGTGTTCTGTTAATTCATCTCACAGAGTTACATCTGTATTTCGTGGATCACTTTGCTAGCCTTATTTCTGTGGAATCTGAGAACAGATATTTCCTTTCCCTTTGAAGACTATAGGGCCAAAGGAATTATCCTCCGATAACAGAGAGAAAGAAGCTTTCTGAGAAACTTCTTTGTGTTCTGTGAAATCATCTCCCAGAGTTACAGCTTTCCCCTCAAGAAGCCTTTCGCTAAGACAGTTCTTGTGGAATTGGCAAAGTGATATTTGGAAGCCCATAGAGGGCTATGGTGAAAAAGGAAATATCCTCCGATGAAATCTGGAAAGAAGCTTTCTGAGAAACTGCTTAGTGTTCTGTTAATTCATCTCACCGAGTTACATCTGTATTTCGTGGATCTCTTTGCTAGCCTTATTTCTGTGGAATCTGACAACAGATATTTCCTTTCCCTTTGAAGACTATAGGGCCAAAGGAAATATCCTCCGATAACAAAGAGAAAGAAGCTTTCTGAGAAACTTCTTTATGTTCTGTGAAATCATCTCACAGAGTTACAGCTTTCCCCTCTAGAAGCCTTTCGCTAAGACAGTTCTTGTGGAATTGGCAAAGTGATATTTGGAAGCCCATAGAGGGCTATCTTGAAAAAGGAAATATCCTCCGGTGAAATCTGGAAAGAAGCTTTCTGAGAAACTGCTTAGTGTTCTGTTAATTCATCTCACAGAGTTACATCTGTATTTCGTGGATCTCTTTGCTAGCCTTATTTCTGTGGAATCTGACAACAGATATTTCCTTTCCCTTTGAAGACTATTGGGACAAAGGAAATATCCTCCAATAACCAAGAGAAAGAAGATTTCTGAGAAACTTCTTAGTGTTCTGTGAAATCATCTCACAGAGTTACAGCTTTCCCCTCTAGAAGCCTTTCGCTAAGACAGTTCTTGTGGAATTGGCAAAGTGATATTTGGAAGCCCATAGAGGGCTATGGTGAAAAAGGAAATATCCTCCGATGAAATCTGGAAAGAAGCTTTCTGAGAAACTGCTTAGTGTTCTGTTAATTCATCTCACAGAGTTACATCTGTCTTTCGTGGATCTCTTTGCTAGCCTTATTTCTGTGGAATCTGACAACAGATATTTCCTTTCCCTTTGAAGACTATAGGGCCAAAGGAAGTAACCTCCGATAAAAAAGAGAAAGAAGCTTTCTGAGAAACTTCTTTGTGTTCTGTGAAATCATCTCACAGAGTTACAGCTTTCCCCTCAAGAAGCCTTTCGCTAAGACAGTTCTTGTGGAATTGGCAAAGTGATATTTGGAAGCCCATAGAGGGCTATGGTGAAAAAGGAAATATCCTCCGATGAAATCTGGAAAGAAGCTTTCTGAGAAACTGCTTAGTGTTCTGTTAATTCATCTCACAGAGTTACATCTGTATTTCGTGGATCTCTTTGCTAGCCTTATTTCTGTGGAATCTGAGAACAGATATTTCCTTTCCCTTTGAAGACTATAGGGCCAAAGGAAATATCCTCCGATAACCAAGAGAAAGAAGCTTTCTGAGAAACTTCTTTGTGTTCTGTGAAATCATCTCACAGAGTTACAGCTTTCCCCTCTAGAAGCCTTTCGCTAAGACAGTTCTTGTGGAATTGGCAAAGTGATATTTGGCAGCCCATAGAGGGCTATGGTGAAAAAGGAAATATCCTCCGATGAAATCTGGAAAGAAGCTTTCTGAGAAACTGCTTAGTGTTCTGTTAATTCATCTCACAGAGTTACATCTGTATTTCGTGGATCTCTTTGCTAGCCTTATTTCTGTTGAATCTGACAACAGATATTTCCTTTCCCTTTGAAGACTATAGGGCCAAAGGAAATATCCTCCGATAACAGAGAGAAAGAAGCTTTCTGAGAAACTTCTTTGTGTTCTGTGAAATCATCTCACAGAGTTACAGCTTTCCCCTCTAGAAGCCTATCGCTAAGACAGTTCTTGTGGAATTGGCAAAGTGATATTTGGAAGCCCATAGAGGGCTATCTTGAAAAAGGAAATATCCTCCGATGAAATCTGGAAAGAAGCTCTCTGAGAAACTGCTTATTGTTCTGTTAATTCATCTCACAGAGTTACATCTGTATTTCGTGGATCTCTTTGCTAGCCTTATTTCTGTGGAATCTGACAACAGATATTTCCTTTCCCTTTGAAGACTATAGGGCCAAAGGAAATATCCTCCAATAACCAAGAGAAAGAAGATTTCTGAGAAACTTCTTTGTGTTCTGTGAAATCATCTCACAGAGTTACAGCTTTCCCCTCAAGAAGCCTTTCGCTAAGACAGTTCTTGTGGAATTGGCAAAGTGATATTTGGAAGCCCATAGAGGGCTATGGTGAAAAAGGAAATATCCTCCAATGAAATCTGGAAAGAAGCTTTCTGAGAAACTGTTTAGTGTTCTGTTAATTCATCTCACAGAGTTACATCTGTATTTCGTGGATCTCTTTGCTGGACCTATTTCTGTGGAATCTGACAACAGATATTTCCTTTCCCTTTGAAGACTATAGGGCCAAAGGAAATATCCTCCGATAACCAAGAGAAAGAAGCTTTCTGAGAAACTTCTTTGTGTTCTGCGAAATCATCTCACAGAGTTACAGCTTTCCCCTCAAGAAGCCTTTCGCTAAGACAGTTCTTGTGGAATTGGCAAGGTGATATTTGGAAGCCCATAGAGGGCTATGGTGAAAAAGGAAATATCCTCCGATGAAATCTGGAAAGAAGTTTTCTGAGAAACTGCTTAGTGTTCTGTTAATTCATCTCACAGAGTTACATCTGTATTTCGTGGATCTCTTTGCTAGTCTTATTTCTGTGGAATCTGACAACAGATATTTCCTATCCCTTTGAAGACTATAGGGCCAAAGGAAATATCCTCCGATAACAAAGAGAAAGAAGCTTTCTGAGAAACTTCTTTGTGTTCTGTGAAATCATCTCACAGAGTTACAGCTTTCCCCTCAAGAAGCCTTTCGCTAAGACAGTTCTTGTGGAATTGGCAAAGTGATATTTGCCAGCCCATAGAGGGCTATGGTGAAAAAGGAAATATCCTCCGATGAAATCTGGAAAGAAGCTTTCTGAGAAACTGCTTATTTTTCTGTTAATTCATCTCACAGAGTTACATCTGTATTTCGTGGATCTCTTTGCTAGCCTTATTTCTGTGGAATCTGACAACAGATATTTCCTTTCCCTTTGAAGACTATAGGGCCAAAGGAAATATCATCCGATAACAGAGAGAAGGAAGCTTTCTGAGAAACTTCTTTGTGTTCTGTAAAATCATCTCACAGAGTTACTGCTTTCCCCTCAAGAAGCCTTTCGCTAAGACAGTTCTTGTGGAATTGGCAAAGTGATATTTGGAAGCCCATAGAGGGCTATGGTGAAAAGGGAAATGTCCTCCGATGAAATCTGGAAAGAAGCTTTCTGAGAAACTGCTTAGTGTTCTGTTAATTCATCTCACAGAGTTACATCTGTATTTCGTGGATCTCTTTGCTAGCCTTATTTCTGTGGAATCTGACAACAGATATTTCCTTTCCCTTTGAAGACTATAGGGCCAAAGGAAATATCCTCCGATATCAAAGAGAAAGAAGCTTTCTGAGAAACTTCTTTGTGTTCTGTGAAATCATCTCACAGAGTTACAGCTTTCCCCTCAAGAAGCCTTTCGCTAAGACAGTTCTTGTGGAATTGGCAAAGTGATATTTGGCAGCCCTTAGAGGGCTATGGTGAAAAAAGAAATATCCTCCGATGAAATCTGGAAAGAAGCTTTCTGAGAAACTGCTTAGTGTTCTGTTAATTCATCTCACAGAGTTACATCTGTATTTCGTGGATCTCTTTGCTAGCCTTATTTCTGTGGAATCTGACAACAGATATTTCCTTTCCCTTTGAAGACTATAGGGCAAAGGAAATATCCTCCGATAACCAAGAGAAAGAAGCTTTCTGAGAAACTTCTTTGTATTCTGTGAAATCATCTCACAGAGTTACAGCTTTCCCCTCAAGAAGCCTTTCGCTAAGACAGTTCTTGTGGAATTGGCAAAGTGATATTTGGAAGCCCATAGAGGGCTATCTTGAAAAAGGAAATATCCTCCGATGAAATCTGGAAAGAAGCTTTCTGAGAAACTGCTTAGTGTTCTGTTAATTCATCTCACAGAGTTACATCTGTATTTCGTGGATCACTTTGCTATCCTTATTTCTGTGGAATCTTAGAACAGATATTTCCTTTCCCTTTGAAGACTATAGGGCCAAAGGAATTATCCTCCGATAACAGAGAGAAAGAAGCTTTCTGAGAAACTTCTTTGTGTTCTGTGAAATCATCTCCCAGAGTTACAGCTTTCCCCTCAAGAAGCCTTTCGCTAAGACAGTTCTTGTGGAATTGGCAAAGTGATATTTGGAAGCCCATAGAGGGCTATGGTGAAAAAGGAAATATCCTCCGCTGAAATCTGGAAAGAAGCTTTCTGAGAAACTGCTTCGTGTTCTGTTAATTCATCTCACAGAGTTACATCTGTATTTCGTGGATCTCTTTGCTAGCCTTATTTCTGTGGAATCTGACAACAGATATTTCCTTTCCCTTTGAAGACTATAGGGCCAAAGGAAATATCCTCCGATAACCAAGAGAAAGAAGCTTTCTGAGAAACTTCTTTGTGTTCTGTGAAATCATCTCACAGAGTTACAGCTTTCCCCTCAAGAAGACTTTCGCTAAGACAGTTCTTGTTGAATTGGTAAAGTGATATTTGGCAGCCCATAGAGGGCTATGGTGAAAAAGGAAATATCCTCCGATGAAATCTGGAAAGAAGCTTTCTGAGAAACTGCTTAGTGTTCTGTTAATTCATCTCACAGAGTTACATCTGTATTTCGTGGATCACTTTGCTAGCCTTATTTCTGTGGAATCTGACAACAGATATTTCCTTTCCCTTTGAAGACTATAGGGCCAAAGGAAATATCCTCCGATAACCAAGAGAAAGAAGCTTTCTGAGAAACTTCTTTGTGTTCTGTGAAATCATCTCACAGAGTTACAGCTTTCCCCTCAAGAAGCCTTTCGCTAAGACAGTTCTTGTGGAATTGGCAAAGTGATATTTGGAAGCCCATAGAGGGCTATGGTGAAAAAGGAAATATCCTCCGATGAAATCTGGAAAGAAGCTTTCTGAGAAACTGCTTAGTGTTCTGTTAATTCATCTCACAGAGTTACATCTGTATTTCGTGGATCTCTTTGCTAGCCTTATTTCTGTGGAATCTGACAACAGATATTTCCTTTCCCTTTGAAGACTATAGGGCCAAAGGAAATATCCTCCAATAACCAAGAGAAAGAAGATTTCTGAGAAACTTCTTTGTGTTCTGTGAATTCATCTCACAGAGTTACAGCTTTCCCCTCAAGAAGCCTTTCGCTAAGACAGTTCTTGTGGAATTGGCAAAGTGATATTTGGAAGCCCATAGAGGGCTATGGTGAAAAAGGAAATATCCTCCGATGAAATCTGGAAAGAAGCTTTCTGAGAAACTGCTTAGTGTTCTGTTAATTCATCTCACAGAGTTACATCTGTATTTCGTGGATCTCTTTGCTAGCCTTATTTCTGTGGAATCTGACAACAGATATTTCCTTTCCCTTTGAAGACTATAGGGCCAAAGGAAATAACCTCCGATAACAAAGAGAAAGAAGCTTTCTGAGAAACTTCTTTGTGTTCTGTGAAATCATCTCACAGAGTTACAGCTTTCCCCTCAAGAAGCCTTTCGCTAAGACAGTTCTTGTGGAATTGGCAAAGTGATATTTGGAAGCCCATAGAGGGCTATGGTGAAAAAGGAAATATCCTCCGATGAAATCTGGAAAGAAGCTTTCTGAGAAACTGCTTAGTGTTCTGTTAATTCATCTCACAGAGTTACATCTGTATTTCGTGGATCTCTTTGCTAGCCCTATTTCTGTGGAATCTGACAACAGATATTTCCTTTCCCTTTGAAGACTACAGGGCCAAAGGAAATATCGTCCGATAACAAAGAGAAAGAAGCTTTCTGAGAAACTTCTTTGTGTTCTGTGAAATCATCTCACAGAGTTACAGCTTTCCCCTCAAGAAGCCTTACGCTAAGACAGTTCTTGTGGAATTAGCAAAGTGATATTTGGCAGCCCATAGAGGGCTATGGTGAAAAAGGAAATATCCTCCGATGAAATCTGGAAAGAAGCTTTCTGAGAAACTGCTTAGTGTTCTGTTAATTCATCTCACAGAGTTACATCTGTATTTCGTGGATCTCTTTGCTAGCCTTATTTCTGTGGAATCTGACAACAGATATTTCCTTTCCCTTTGAAGACTATAGGGCCAAAGGAAATATCTTCCGATAACCAAGAGAAAGAAGCTTTCTGAGAATCTTCTTTGTGTTCTGTGAAATCATCTCACAGAGTTACAGCTTTCCCCTCTAGAAGCCTTTCGCTAAGACAGTTCTTGTGGAATTGGCAAAGTGATATTTGGCAGCCCATAGAGGGCTATGGTGAAAAAGGAAATATCCTCCGATGAAATCTGGAAAGAAGCTTTCTGAGAAACTGCTTAGTGTTCTGTTAATTCATCTCACAGAGTTACATATGTATTTCCTGGATCTCTTTGCTAGCCTTATTTCTGTGGAATCTGACAACAGATATTTCCTTTCCCTTTGAAGACTATAGTGCCAAAGGAAATATCCTCCGATAACCAAGAGAAAGAAGCTTTCTGAGAAACTTCTTTGTGTTCTGTGAAATCATCTCACAGAGTTACAGCTTTCCCCTCTAGAAGCCTTTCGCTAAGACAGTTCTTGTGGAATTGGCAAAGTGATATTTGGAAGCCCATAGAGGGCTATGGTGAAAAAGGAAATATCCTCCGATGAAATCTGGAAAGAAGATTTCTGAGAAACTGTTTAGTGTTCTGTTAATTCATCTCACAGAGTTACATCTGTATTTCGTGGATCTCTTTGATAGCCCTATTTCTGTGGAATCTGACAACAGATATTTCCTTTCCCTTTGAAGACTATAGGGCCAAAGGAAATATCCTCCGATAACAAAGAGAAAGAAGCTTTCTTAGAAACTTCTTTGTGTTCTGCGAAATCATCTCACAGAGTTACAGCTTTCCCCTCAAGAAGCCTTTCGCTAAGACAGTTCTTGTGGAATTGGCAAAGTGATATTTGGAAGCCCATAGAGGGCTATGGTGAAAAAGGAAATATCCTCCGATGAAATCTGGAAAGAAGCTTTCTGAGAAACTGCTTAGTGTTCTGTTAATTCATCTCACAGAGTTACATCTGTATTTCGTGGATCTCTTTGCTAGCCTTATTTCTGTGGAATCTGACAACAGATATTTCCTTTCCCTTTGAAGACTATAGGGCCAAAGGTAATATCCTCCGATAACAGAGAGAAAGAAGCTTTCTGAGAAACTTTTTGTGTTCTGTGAAATCATCTCACAGAGTTACAGCTTTCCCCTCAAGAAGCCTTTCGCTAAGATAGTTCTTGTGGAATTGGCAAAGTGATATTTGGAAGCCCATAGAGGGCTATGGTGAAAAAGGAAATATCCTCCGATGAAATCTGGAAAGAAGCTTTCTGAGAAACTGCTTAGTGTTCTGTTAATTCATCTCACAGAGTTACATCTGTATTTCGTGGATGTCTTTGCTAGCCTTGTTTCTGTGGAATCTGACAACAGATATTTCCTTTCCCTTTGAAGACTATAGGGCCAAAGGAAATATCCTCCGATAACCAAGAGAAAGAAGCTTTCTGAGAAACTTCTTTGTGTTCTGTGAAATCATCTCACAGAGTTAAAGCTTTCCCCTCTAGAAGCCTTTCGCTGAGACAGTTCTTGTGGAATTGGCAAAGTGATATTTGGAAGCCCATAGAGGGCTATGGTGAAAAAGGAAATATCCTCCGATGAAATCTGGAAAGAAGCTTTCTGAGAAACTGCTTAGTGTTCTGTTAATTCATCTCACAGAGTTATATCTGTATTTCGTGGATCTCTTTGCTAGCCTTATTTCTGTGGAATCTGACAACAGATATTTCCTTTCCCTTTGAAGACTATAGGGCCAAAGGAAATATCCTCCGATAACCAAGAGAAAGAAGCTTTCTGAGAAACTTCTTTGTGTTCTGTGAAATCATCTCACAGAGTTACAGCTTTCCCCTCAAGAAGCCTTTCGCTAAGACAGTTCTTGTGGAATTGGCAAAGTGATATTTGGCAGCCCATGGAGGGCTATGGTGAAAAAGGAAATATCCTCCGATGAAATCTGGAAAGAAGCTTTCTGAGAAACTGCTTAGTGTTCTGTTAATTCATCTCACAGAGTTACATCTGTATTTCGTGGATCTCTTTGCTAGCCCTATTTCTGTGGAATCTGACAACAGATATTTCCTTTCCCTTTGAAGACTATAGGGCCAAAGGAAATATCCTCCGATAACAAAGAGAAAGAAGCTTTCTGAGAAACTTCTTTGTGTTCTGTGAAATCATCTCACAGAGTTACAGCTTTCCCCTCAAGAAGCCTTTCGCTAAGACAGTTCTTGTGGAATTGGCAAAGTGATATTTGGCAGCCCATAGAGGGCTATGGTGAAAAAGGAAATATCCTCCGATGAAATCTGGAAAGAAGATTTCTGAGAAACTGTTTAGTGTTCTGTTAATTCATCTCACAGAGTTACATCTGTATTTCGTGGATCTCTTTGCTAGCCTTATTTCTGTGGAATCTGACAACAGATATTTCCTTTCCCTTTGAAGACTATAGGGCCAAAGGAAATATCCTCCGATAACAAAGAGAAAGAAGCTTTCTGAGAAACTTCTTTGTGTTCTGCGAAATCATCTCACAGAGTTACAGCTTTCCCCTCAAGAAGCCTTTCGCTAAGACAGTTCTTGTGGAATTGGCAAAGTGATATTTGGAAGCCCATAGAGGGCTATGGTGAAAAAGGAAATATCCTCCGATGTAATCTGGAAAGAAGCTTTCTGAGAAACTGCTTAGTGTTCTGTTAATTCATCTCACAGAGTTACATCTGTATTTCGTGGATCTCCTTGCTAGCCTTATTTCTGTGGAATCTGACAACAGATATTTCCTTTCCCTTTGAAGACTATAGGGCCAAAGGAAATAACCTCCCATAACAAAGAGAAAGAAGCTTTCTGAGAAACTTCTTTGTGTTCTGTGAAATCATCTCACAGAGTTACAGCTTTCCCCTCAAGAAGCCTTTCGCTAAAACAGTTCTTGTGGAATTGGCAAAGTGATATTTGGAAGCCCATAGAGGGCTATGGTGAAAAAGGAAATATCCTCCGATGAAATCTGGAAAGAAGCTTTCTGAGAAACTGCTTAGTGTTCTGTTAATTCATCTCACAGAGTTACATCTGTATTTCGTGGATCTCTTTGCTAGCCTTATTTCTGTGGAATCTGACAACAGATATTTCCTTTCCCTTTGAAGACTATAGGGCCAAAGGAAATATCCTCCGATAACAAAGAGAAAGAAGCTTTCTGAGAAACTTCTTTGTGTTCTGTGAAATCATCTCACAGAGTTACAGCTTTCCCCTCAAGAAGCCTTTCGCTAAGACAGTTCTTGTGGAATTGGCAAAGTGATATTTGGAAGCCCATAGAGGGCTATGGTGAAAAAGGAAATATCCTCCGATGAAATCTGGAAAGAAGCTTTCTGAGAAACTGCTTAGTGTTCTTTTAATTCATCTCACAGAGTTACATCTGTATTTCGTGGATCTCTTTGCTAGCCTTATTTCTGTGGAATCTGACAACAGATATTTCCTTTCCCTTTGAAGACTATAGGGCCAAAGGAAATATCCTCCGATATCAAAGAGAAAGAAGCTTTCTGAGAAACTTCTTTGTGTTCTGTGAAATCATCTCACAGAGTTACAGCTTTCCCCTCAAGAAGCCTTTCGCTAAGACAGTTCTTGTGGAATTGGCAAAGTGATATTTGGAAGCCCATAGAGGGCTATGGTGAAAAAGGAAATATCCTCCGATGAAATATGGAAAGAAGCTTTCTGAGAAACTGCTTAGTGTTCTGTTAATTCATCTCACAGAGTTACAACTGTATTTCGTGGATCTCCTTGCTAGCCTTATTTCTGTGGAATCTGACAACAGATATTTCCTTTCCCTTTGAAGACTATAGGGCCAAAGGAAATAACCTCCCATAACAAAGAGAAAGAAGCTTTCTGAGAAACTTCTTTGTGTTCTGTGAAAACATCTCACAGAGTTACAGCTTTCCCCTCAAGAAGCCTTTCGCTAAGACAGTTCTTGTGGAATTGGCAAAGTGATATTTGGAAGCCCATAGAGGGCTATGGTGAAAAAGGAAATATCCTCCGATGAAATCTGGAAAGAAGCTTTCTGAGAAACTGCTTAGTGTTCTGTTAATTCATCTCACAGAGTTACATCTGTATTTCGTGGATCTCTTTGCTAGCCTTATTTCTGTGGAATCTGAGAACAGATATTTCCTTTCCCTTTGAAGACTATAGGGCCAAAGGAAATATCCTCCGATAACAAAGAGAAATAAGCTTTCTGAGAAACTTCTTTGTGTTCTGTGAAATCATCTCACAGAGTTACAGCTTTCCCCTCAAGAAGCCTTTCGCTAAGACAGTTCTTGTGGAATTGGCAAAGTGATATTTGGAAGCCCATAGAGGGCTATGGTGAAAAAGGAAATATCCTCCGATGAAATCTGGAAAGAAGCTTTCTGAGAAACTGCTTAGTGTTCTGTTAATTCATCTCACAGAGTTACATCTGTATTTCGTGGATCTCTTTGCTAGCCTTATTTCTGTGGAATCTGACAACAGATATTTCCTTTCCCTTTGAAGACTATAGGGCCTAAGGAAATATCCTCCGATAACCAAGAGGAAGAAGGTTTCTGAGAAACTTCTTTGTGTTCTGTGAAATCATCTCACAGAGTTACAGCTTTCCCCTCAAGAAGCCTTTCGCTAAGACAGTTCTTGTGGAATTGGCAAAGTGATATTTGGAAGCCCATAGAGGGCTATGGTGAAAAAGGAAATATCCTCCGATGAGATCTGGAAAGAAGCTTTCTGAGAAACTGCTTAGTGTTCTGTTAATTCATCTCACAGAGTTACATCTGTATTTCGTGGATCTCTTTGCTAGCCTTATTTCTGTGGAATCTGACAACAGATATTTCCTTTCCCTTTGAAGACTACAGGGCCAAAGGAAATATCCTCCGATAACCAAGAGAAAGAAGCTTTCTGAGAAACTTCTTTGTGTTCTGTGAAATCATCTCACAGAGTTACAGCTTTCCCCTCTAGAAGCCTTTCGCTAAGACAGTTCTTGTGGAATTGGCAAAGTGATATTTGGAAGCCCATAGAGGGCTATGGTGAAAAAGGAAATATCCTCCGATGAAATCTGGAAAGAAGCTTTCTGAGAAACTGCTTAGTGTTCTGTTAATTCATCTCACAGAGTTATATCTGTATTTCGTGGATCTCTTTGCTAGCCTTATTTCTGTGGAATCTGACAACAGATATTTCCTTTCCCTTTGAAGACTATAGGGCCAAAGGAAATATCCTCCGATAACCAAGAGAAAGATGCTTTCTGAGAAACTTCTTTGTGTTCTGTGAAATCATCTCACAGAGTTACAGCTTTACCCTCAAGAAGCCTTTCGCTAAGACAGTTCTTGTGGAATTGGCAAAGTGATATTTGGCAGCCCATGGAGGGCTATGGTGAAAAAGGAAATATCCTCCGATGAAATCTGGAAAGAAGCTTTCTGAGAAACTGCTTAGTGTTCTGTTAATTCATCTCACAGAGTTACATCTGTATTTCGTGGATCTCTTTGCTAGCCTTATTTCTGTGGAATATGACAACAGATATTTCCTTTCCCTTTAAAGACTATAGGGCCAAAGGAAATATCCTCCGATAACAAAGAGAAAGAAGCTTTCTGAGAAACTTCTTTGTGTTCTGTGAAATCATCTCACAGAGTTACAGCTTTACCCTCAAGAAGCCTTTCGCTAAGACAGTTCTTGTGGAATTGGCAAAGTGATATTTGGAAGCCCATAGAGGGCTATGGTGAAAAAGGAAATATCCTCCGATGAAATCTGGAAAGAAGCTTTCTGAGAAACGGCTTAGTGTTCTGTTAATTCATCTAACAGAGTTACATCTGTATTTCGTGGATCTCTTTGCTAGCCTTATTTCTGTGGAATCTGACAACAGATATTTCCTTTCCCTTTGAAGACTATAGGGCCAAAGGTAATATCCTCCGATAACAAAGAGAAAGAAGCTTTCTGAGAAACTTCTTTGTGTTCTGTGAAATCATCTCACAGAGTTACATCTTTCCCCTCAAGAAGCCTTTCGCTAAGACAGTTCTTGTGGAATTGGCAAAGTGATATTTGGCAGCCCATAGAGGGCTATGGTGAAAAAGGAAATATCCTCCGATGAAATCTGGAAAGAAGCTTTCTGAGAAACTGTTTAGTGTTCTGTTAATTCATCTCACAGAGTTACATCTGAATTTCGTGGATCTCTTTGCTAGCCTTATTTCTGTGGAATCTGACAACAGATATTTCCTTTCCCTTTGAAGACTATAGGGCCAAAGGAAATATCCTCCGATAACCAAGAGAAAGAAGCTTTCTGAGTAACTTCTTTGTGTTCTGTGAAATCATCTCACAGAGTTACAGCTTTCCCCTCAAGAAGCCTTTCGCTAAGACAGTTCTTGTGGAATTGGCAAAGTGATATTTGGAAGCCCATAGAGGGCTATGGTGAAAAAGGAAATATCCTCCGATGAAATCTGGAAAGAAGCTTTCTGAGAAACTGCTTAGTGTTCTGTTAATTCATCTCACAGAGTTACATCTGTATTTCGTGGATCTCTTTGCTAGCCTTATTTCTGTGGAATCTGACAACAGATATTTCCTTTCCCTTTGAAGACTATAGGGCCAAAGGAAATATCCTCCGATAACAGAGAGAAAGAAGCTTTCTGAGAAACTTCTTTGTGTTCTGTGAAATCATCTCACAGAGTTACAGCTTTCCCCTCAAGAAGCCTTTCGCTAAGACAGTTCTTGTGGAATTGGCAAAGTGATATTTGGAAGCCCATAGAGGGCTATGGTGAAAAAGGAAATATCCTCCGATGAAATCTGGAAAGAAGCTTTCTGAGAAACTGCTTAGTGTTCTCTTAATTCATCTCACAGAGTTACATCTGTATTTCGTGGATCTCTTTGCTAGCCTTATTTCTGTGGAATCTGACAACAGATATTTCCTTTCCCTTTGAAGACTATAGGGCCAAAGGAAATATCCTCCGATAACCAAGAGAAAGAAGCTTTCTGAGAAACTTCTTTGTGTTCTGTGAAATCATTTCACAGAGTTCAGCTTTCCCCTCAAGAAGCCTTTCGCTAAGACAGTTCTTGTGGAATTGGCAAAGTGATATTTGGCAGCCCATGGAGGGCTATGGTGAAAAAGGAAATATCCTCCGATGAAATCTGGAAAGAAGCTTTCTGAGAAACTGCTTAGTGTTCTGTTAATTCATCTCACAGAGTTACATCTGTATTTCGTGGATCTCTTTGCTAGCCTTATTTCTGTGGAATCTGACAACAGATATTTCCTTTCCCTTTGAAGACTATAGGGCCAAAGGAAATATCCTCCGATAACCAAGAGAAAGAAGCTTTCTGAGAAACTTCTTTGTGTTCTGTGAAATCATCTCACAGAGTTACAGCTTTCCCCTCAAGAAGCCTTTCGCTAAGACAGTTCTTGAGGAATTGGCAAAGTGATATTTGGAATCCCATAGAGGGCTAAGGTGAAAAAGGAAATATCCTCCGATGAAATCTGGAAAGAAGCTTTCTGAGAAACGGCTTAGTGTTCTGTTAATTCATCTCACAGAGTTACATCTGTATTTCGTGGATCTCTTTGTTAGCCTTATTTCTGTGGAATCTGACAACAGATATTTCCTTTCCCTTTGAAGACTTTAGGGCCAAAGGAAATATCCTCCGATAACCAAGAGAAAGAAGCTTTCTGAGAAACTTCTTTGTGTTCTGTGAAATCATCTCACAGAGTTACAGCATTCCCCTCTAGAATCCTTTCGCTAACACAGTTCTTGTGGAATTGGCAAAGTGATATTTGGAAGCCCATAGAGGGCTATGGTGAAAAAGGAAATATCCTCCGATGAAATCTGGAAAGAAGCTTTCTGAGAAACTGCTTAGTGTTCTGTTAATTCATCTCAGAGAGTTACATCTGTATTTCGTGGATCTCTTTACTAGCCCTATTTCTGTGGAATCTGACAACAGATATTTCCTTTCCCTTTGAAGACTATAGGGCCAAGGGAAATATCCTCCAATAACAAAGAGAAAGAAGCTTTCTGAGAAACTTCTTTGTGTTCTGTGAAATCATCTCACAGAGTTACAGCTTTCCCCTCTAGAAGCCTTTCGCTAAGACAGTTCCTGTGGAATTGGCAAAGTGATATTTGGAAGCCCATAGAGGGCTATGGTGAAAAACGAAATATCCTCCGATGAAATCTGGAAAGAAGCTTTCTGAGAAACTGCTTAGTGTTCTGTTAATTCATCTCACAGAGTTACATCTGTATTTCGTGGATCTCTTTGCTAGCCCTATTTCTGTGGAATCTGACAACAGATATTTCCTTTCCCTTTGAAGACTATAGGGCCAAATGAAATATCCTCCGACAACAAAGAGAAAGAAGCTTTCTGAGAAACTTCTTTGTGTTCTGTGAAATCATTTCACAGAGTTACAGCTTTCCCCTCAAGAAGCCTTTCGCTAAGACAGTTCTTGTGGAATGGGAAAGTGATATTTGGCAGCCCATGGAGGGCTATGGTGAAAAAGGAAATATCCTCCGATGAAATCTGGAAAGAAGCTTTCTGAGAAACTGCTTAGTGTTCTGTTAATTCATCTCACAGAGTTACATCTGTATTTCGTGGATCTCTTTGCTAGCCTTATTTCTGTGGAATCTGACAACAGATATTTCCTTTCCCTTTGAAGACTATAGGGCCCAAGGAAATATCCTCCGATAACCAAGAGAAAGAAGCTTTCTGAGAAACTTCTTTGTGTTCTGTGAAATCATCTCACAGAGTTACAGCTTTCCCCTCTGGAAGCCTTTCGCTAAGACAGTTCTTGTGGAATTGGCAAAGTGATATTTGGAAGCCCATAGAGGGCTATGGTGAAAAAGGAAATATCCTCCGATGAAATCAGGAAAGAAGCTTTCTGAGAAACTGTTTAGTGTTCTGTTAATTCATCTCACAGAGTTACATCTGTATTTCGTGGATCTCTTTGCTAGCCCTATTTCTGTGGAATCTGACAACAGATATTTCCTTTCCCTTTGAAGACTATAGGGCCAAAGGAAATATCCTCCGATAACAAAGAGAAAGAAGCTTTCTGAGAAACTTCTTTGTGTTCTGCGAAATCATCTCACAGAGTTACAGCTTTCCCCTCAAGAAGCCTTTCGCTAAGACAGTTCTTGTGGAATTGGCAAAGTGATATTTGGCAGCCCATAGAGGGCTATGGTGAAAAAGGAAATATCCTCCGATGAAATCTGGAAAGAAGCTTTCTGAGAAACTGCTTAGTGTTCTGTTAATTCATCTCACAGAGTTACATCTGTATTTCGTGGATCACTTTGCTAGTCTTATTTCTGTGGAATCTGACAACAGATATTTCCTATCCCTTTGAAGACTATAGGGCCAAAGGAAATATCCTCCGATAACCAAGAGAAAGAAGCTTTCTGAGAAACTTCTTTGTGTTCTGTGAAATCATCTCACAGAGTTACAGCTTTCCCCTCAAGAAGCCTTTCGCTAAGACAGTTCTTGTGGAATTGGCAAAGTGATATTTGGAAGCCCATAGAGGGCTATGGTGAAAAAGGAAATATCCTCCGATGAAATCTGGAAAGAAGCTTTCTGAGAAACTGCTTAGTGTTCTGTTAATTCATCTCACAGAGTTACATCTGTATTTCGTGGATCTCTTTGCTAGCCTTATTTCTGTGGAATCTGACAACAGATATTTCCTTTCCCTTTGAAGACTAGAGGGCCAAAGGAAATATCCTCCGATAACCAAGAGAAAGAAGCTTTCTGAGTAACTTCTTTGTGTTCTGTGAAATCATCTCACAGAGTTACAGCTTTCCCCTCAAGAAGCCTTTCGCTAAGACAGTTCTTGTGGAATTGGCAAAGTGATATTTGGAAGCCCATAGAGGTCTATGGTGAAAAAGGAAATATCCTCCGATGAAATCTGGAAAGAAGCTTTCTGAGAAACTGCTTAGTGTTCTGTTAATTCATCTCACAGAGTTACATCTGTATTTCGTGGATCTCTTTGCTAGCCTTATTTCTGTGGAATCTGACAACAGATATTTCCTTTCCCTTTGAAGACTATAGGGCCAAAGGAAATATCCTCCGATAACAGAGAGAAAGAAGCTTTCTGAGAAACTTCTTTGTGTTCTGTGAAATCATCTCACAGAGGTACAGCTTTCCCCTCAAGAAGCCTTTCGCTAAGACAGTTCTTGTGGAATTGGCAAAGTGATATTTGGCAGCCCATAGAGGGCTATGGTGAAAAAGGAAATATCCTCCGATGAAATCTGGAAAGAAGCTTTCTGAGAAACTGCTTAGTGTTCTCTTAATTCATCTCACAGAGTTACATCTGTATTTCGTGGATCTCTTTGCTAGCCTTATTTCTGTGGAATCTGACAACAGATATTTCCTTTCCCTTTGAAGACTATAGGGCCAAGGGAAATATCCTCCGATAACCAAGAGAAAGAAGCTTTCTGAGAAACTTCTTTGTGTTCTGTGAAATCATTTCACAGAGTTACAGCTTTCCCCTCAAGAAGCCTTTCGCTAAGACAGTTCTTGTGGAATTGGCAAAGTGACATTTGGCAGCCCATGGAGGGCTATGGTGAAAAAGGAAATATCCTCCGATGAAATCTGGAAAGAAGCTTTCTGAGAAACTGCTTAGTGTTCTGTTAATTCATCTCACAGAGTTACATCTGTATTTCGTGGATCTCTTTGCTAGCCTTACTTCTGTGGAATCTGACAACAGATATTTCCTTTCCCTTTGAAGACTATAGGGCCAAAGGAAATATCCTCCGATAACCAAGAGAAAGAAGCTTTCTGAGAAACTTCTTTGTGTTCTGTGAAATCATCTCACAGAGTTACAGCTTTCCCCTCTAGAAGCCTTTCGCTAAGACAGTTCTTGTGGAATTGGCAAAGTGATATTTGGCAGCCCATAGAGGGCTATGGTGAAAAAGGAAATATCCTCCGATGAAATCTGGAAAGAAGCTTTCTGAGAAACTGCTTAGTGTTCTGTTAATTCATCTCACAGAGTTACATCTGTATTTCGTGGATCACTTTGCTAGTCTTATTTCTGTGGAATCTGACAACAGATATTTCCTATCCCTTTGAAGACTATAGGGCCAAAGGAAATATCCTCCGATAACAAAGAGAAAGAAGCTTTCTGAGAAACTTCTTTGTGTTCTGTGAAATCATCTGACAGAGTTACAGCTTTCCCCTCAAGAAGCCTTTCGCTAAGACAGTTCTTGTGGAATTGGCAAAGTGATATTTGGAAGCCCATAGAGGGCTATGGTGAAAAAGGAAATATCCTCCGATGAAATCTGGAAAGAAGCTTTCTGAGAAACTGCTTAGTGTTCTGTTAATTCATCTCACAGAGTTACATCTGAATTTCGTGGATCTCTTTGCTAGCCTTATTTCTGTGGAATCTGACAACAGATATTTCCTTTCCCTTTGAAGACTATAGGGCCAAAGGAAATATCCTCCGATAACCAAGAGAAAGAAGCTTTCTGAGTAACTTCTTTGTGTTCTGTGAAATCATCTCACAGAGTTACAGCTTTCCCCTCAAGAAGCCTTTCGCTAAGACAGTTCTTGTGGAATTGGCAAAGTGATATTTGGAAGCCCATAGAGGGCTATGGTGAAAAAGGAAATATCCTCCGATGAAATCTGGAAAGAAGCTTTCTGAGAAACTGCTTAGTGTTCTGTTAATTCATCTCACAGAGTTACATCTGTATTTCGTGGATCTCTTTGCTAGCCTTATTTCTGTGGAATCTGACAACAGATATTTCCTTTCCCTTTGAAGACTATAGGGCCAAAGGAAATATCCTCCGATAACAGAGAGAAAGAAGCTTTCTGAGAAACTTCTTTGTGTTCTGTGAAATCATCTCACAGAGTTACAGCTTTCCCCTCAAGAAGCCTTTCGCTAAGACAGTTCTTGTGGAATTGGCAAAGTGATATTTGGAAGCCCATAGAGGGCTATGGTGAAAAAGGAAATATCCTCCGATGAAATCTGGAAAGAAGCTTTCTGAGAAACTGCTTAGTGTTCTCTTAATTCATCTCACAGAGTTACATCTGTATTTCGTGGATCTCTTTGCTAGCCTTATTTCTGTGGAATCTGACAACAGATATTTCCTTTCCCTTTGAAGACTATAGGGCCAAAGGAAATATCCTCCGATAACCAAGAGAAAGAAGCTTTCTGAGAAACTTCTTTGTGTTCTGTGAAATCATTTCACAGAGTTCAGCTTTCCCCTCAAGAAGCCTTTCGCTAAGACAGTTCTTGTGGAATTGGCAAAGTGATATTTGGCAGCCCATGGAGGGCTATGGTGAAAAAGGAAATATCCTCCGATGAAATCTGGAAAGAAGCTTTCTGAGAAACTGCTTAGTGTTCTGTTAATTCATCTCACAGAGTTACATCTGTATTTCGTGGATCTCTTTGCTAGCCTTATTTCTGTGGAATCTGACAACAGATATTTCCTTTCCCTTTGAAGACTATAGGGCCAAAGGAAATATCCTCCGATAACCAAGAGAAAGAAGCTTTCTGAGAAACTTCTTTGTGTTCTGTGAAATCATCTCACAGAGTTACAGCTTTCCCCTCAAGAAGCCTTTCGCTAAGACAGTTCTTGAGGAATTGGCAAAGTGATATTTGGAATCCCATAGAGGGCTATGGTGAAAAAGGAAATATCCTCCGATGAAATCTGGAAAGAAGCTTTCTGAGAAACGGCTTAGTGTTCTGTTAATTCATCTCACAGAGTTACATCTGTATTTCGTGGATCTCTTTGTTAGCCTTATTTCTGTGGAATCTGACAACAGATATTTCCTTTCCCTTTGAAGACTTTAGGGCCAAAGGAAATATCCTCCGATAACCAAGAGAAAGAAGCTTTCTGAGAAACTTCTTTGTGTTCTGTGAAATCATCTCACAGAGTTACAGCATTCCCCTCTAGAAGCCTTTCGCTAACACAGTTCTTGTGGAATTGGCAAAGTGATATTTGGAAGCCCATAGAGGGCTATGGTGAAAAAGGAAATATCCTCCGATGAAATCTGGAAAGAAGCTTTCTGAGAAACTGCTTAGTGTTCTGTTAATTCATCTCACAGAGTTACATCTGAATTTCGTGGATCTCTTTGCTAGCCCTATTTCTGTGGAATCTGACAACAGATATTTCCTTTCCCTTTGAAGACTATAGGGCCAAAGGAAATATCCTCCGATAACCAAGAGAAAGAAGCTTTCTGAGTAACTTCTTTGTGTTCTGTGAAATCATCTCACAGAGTTACAGCTTTCCCCTCTAGAAGCCTTTCGCTAAGACAGTTCCTGTGGAATTGGCAAAGTGATATTTGGAAGCCCATAGAGGGCTATGGTGAAAAACGAAATATCCTCCGATGAAATCTGGAAAGAAGCTTTCTGAGAAACTGCTTAGTGTTCTGTTAATTCATCTCACAGAGTTACATCTGTATTTCGTGGATCTCTTTGCTAGCCCTATTTCTGTGGAATCTGACAACAGATATTTCCTTTCCCTTTGAAGACTATAGGGCCAAATGAAATATCCTCCGACAACAAAGAGAAAGAAGCTTTCTGAGAAACTTCTTTGTGTTCTTTGAAATCATTTCACAGAGTTACAGCTTTCCCCTCAAGAAGCCTTTCGCTAAGACAGTTCTTGTGGAATGGGAAAGTGATATTTGGCAGCCCATGGAGGGCTATGGTGAAAAAGGAAATATCCTCCGATGAAATCTGGAAAGAAGCTTTCTGAGAAACTGCTTAGTGTTCTGTTAATTCATCTCACAGAGTTACATCTGTATTTCGTGGATCTCTTTGCTAGCCTTATTTCTGTGGAATCTGACAACAGATATTTCCTTTCCCTTTGAAGACTATAGGGCCCAAGGAAATATCCTCCGATAACCAAGAGAAAGAAGCTTTCTGAGAAACTTCTTTGTGTTCTGTGAAATCATCTCACAGAGTTACAGCTTTCCCCTCTAGAAGCCTTTCGCTAAGACAGTTCTTGTGGAATTGGCAAAGTGATATTTGGAAGCCCATAGAGGGCTATGGTGAAAAAGGAAATATCCTCCGATGAAATCAGGAAAGAAGCTTTCTGAGAAACTGTTTAGTGTTCTGTTAATTCATCTCACAGAGTTACATCTGTATTTCGTGGATCTCTTTGCTAGCCCTATTTCTGTGGAATCTGACAACAGATATTTCCTTTCCCTTTGAAGACTATAGGGCCAAAGGAAATATCCTCCGATAACAAAGAGAAAGAAGCTTTCTGAGAAAATTCTTTGTGTTCTGTGAAATCATCTCTCAGAGTTACAGCTTTCCCCTCAAGAAGCCTTTCGCTAAGACAGTTCTTGTGGAATTGGCAAAGTGATATTTGGAAGCCCATAGAGGGCTATGGTGAAAAAGGAAATATCCTGGGATGAAATCTGGAAAGAAGCTTTCTGAGAAACTGCTTAGTGTTCTCTTAATTCATCTCACAGAGTTACATCTGTATTTCGTGGATCTCTTTGCTAGCCTTATTTCTGTGGAATCTGACAACAGATATTTCCTTTCCCTTTGAAGACTATAGGGCCAAAGGAAATATCCTCCGATAACCAAGAGAAAGAAGCTTTCTGAGAAACTTCTTTGTGTTCTGTGAAATCATTTCACAGAGTTACAGCTTTCCCCTCAAGAAGCCTTTCGCTAAGACAGTTCTTGTGGAATTGGCAAAGTGATATTTGGCAGCCCATGGAGGGCTATGGTGAAAAAGGAAATATCCTCCGATGAAATCTGGAAAGAAGCTTTCTGAGAAACTGCTTAGTGTTCTGTTAATTCATCTCACAGAGTTACATCTGTATTTCGTGGATCTCTTTGCTAGCCTTATTTCTGTGGAATCTGACAACAGATATTTCCTTTCCCTTTGAAGACTATAGGGCCAAAGGAAATATCCTCCGATAACCAAGAGAAAGAAGCTTTCTGAGAAACTTCTTTGTGTTCTGTGAAATCATCTCACAGAGTTACAGCTTTCCCCTCAAGAAGCCTTTCGCTAAGACAGTTCTTGAGGAATTGGCAAAGTGATATTTGGAATCCCAAAGAGGGCTATGGTGAAAAAGGAAATATCCTCCGATGAAATCTGGAAAGAAGCTTTCTGAGAAACGGCTTAGTGTTCTGTTAATTCATCTCACAGAGTTACATCTGTATTTCGTGGATCTCTTTGTTAGCCTTATTTCTGTGGAATCTGACAACAGATATTTCCTTTCCCTTTGAAGACTTTAGGGCCAAAGGAAATATCCTCCGATAACCAAGAGAAAGAAGCTTTCTGAGAAACTTCTTTGTGTTCTGTGAAATCATCTCACAGAGTTACAGCATTCCCCTCTAGAAGCCTTTCGCTAACACAGTTCTTGTGGAATTGGCAAAGTGATATTTGGCAGCCCATAGAGGGCTATGGTGAAAAAGGAAATATCCTCCGATGAAATCTGGAAAGAAGCTTTCTGAGAAACTGCTTAGTGTTCTGTTAATTCATCTCACAGAGTTACATCTGTATTTCGTGGATCTCTTTGCTAGCCTTATTTCTGTGGAATCTGACAACAGATATTTCCTTTCCCTTTGAAGACTATAGGGCCAAAGGAAATATCCTCCGATAACAGAGAGAAAGAAGCTTTCTGAGAAACTTCTTTGTGTTCTGTGAAATCATCTCACAGAGTTACAGCTTTCCCCTCAAGAAGCCTTTCGCTAAGACAGTTCTTGTGGAATTGGCAAAGTGATATTTGGAAGCCCATAGAGGGCTATGGTGAAAAAGGAAATATCCTCCGATGAAATCTGGAAAGAAGCTTTCTGAGAAACTGCTTAGTGTTCTGTTAATTCATCTCACAGAGTTACATCTGTATTTCGTGGATCTCTTTGCTAGCCTTATTTCTGTGGAATCTGACAACAGATATTTCCTTTGCCTTTGAAGACTATAGGGCCAAAGGAAATATCCTCCGATAACCAAGAGAAAGAAGCTTTCTGAGAAACTTCTTTGTGTTCTGTGAAATCATCTCACAGAGTTACAGCTTTCCCCTCAAGAAGCCTTTCGCTAAGACAGTTCTTGTGGAATTGGCAAAGTGATATTTGGCAGCCCATAGAGGGCTATGGTGAAAAAGGAAATATCCTCCGATGAAATCTGGAAAGAAGCTTTCTGAGAAACTGCTTAGTGTTCTGTTAATTCATCTCACAGAGTTACATCTGTATTTCGTGGATCTCTTTGCTAGCCTTATTTCTGTGGAATCTGACAGCAGATATTTCCTTTCCCTTTGAAGACTATAGGGCCAAAGGAAATATCCTCCGATAACCAAGAGAAAGAAGCTTTCTGAGAAACTTCTTTGTGTTCTGTGAAATCATCTCACAGAGTTACAGCTTTCCCCTCAAGAAGCCTTTCGCTAAGACAGTTCTTGTGGAATTGGCAAAGTGATATTTGGAAGCCCATAGAGGCCTATGGTGAAAAAGGAAATATCCTCCGCTGAAATCTGGAAAGAAGCTTTCTGAGAAACTGCTTAGTGTTCTGTTAATTCATCTCACAGAGTTACATCTGTATTTCGTGGATCTCTTTGCTAGCCTTATTTCTGTGGAATCTGACAACAGATATTTCCTTTTCCTTTGAAGACTATAGGGCCAAAGGAAATATCCTCCGATAACCAAGAGAAAGAAGCTTTCTGAGAAACTTCTTTGTGTTCTGTGAAATCATCTCACAGAGTTAGAGCTTTCCCTTCAAGAAGCCTTTCGCTAAGACAGTTCTTGTGGAATTGGCAAAGTGATATTTGGAAGCCCATAGAGGGCTATGGTGAAAAAGGAAATATCCTCCGATGAAATCTGGAAAGAAGCTTTCTGAGAAACTGCCTAGTGTTCTGTTAATTCATCTCATAGAGTTACATCTGTATTTCGTGGATCTCTTTGTTAGCCTTATTTCTGTGGAATCTAACAACAGGTATTTCCTTTCCCTTTGAAGACTTTAGGGCCAAAGGAAATATCCTCCGATAACCAAGAGAAAGAAGCTTTCTGAGAAACTTCTTTGTGTTCTGTGAAATCATCTCACAGAGTTACAGCATTCCCCTCTAGAAGCCTTTCGCTAAGACAGTTCTTGTGGAATTGGCAAAGTGATATTTGGAAGCCCATAGAGGGCTATGGTGAAAAAGGAAATATCCTCCGATGAAATCTGGAAAGAAGCTTTCTGAGAAACTGCTCAGTGTTCTGTTAATTCATCTCACAGAGTTACATCTGTATTTCGTGGATCTCTTTGCTAGCCTTATTTCTGTGGAATCTGACAACAGATATTTCCTTTCCCTTTGAAGACTATAGGGCCAAAGGAAATATCCTCCGATAACCAAGAGAAAGAAGCTTTCTGAGAAACTTCTTTGTGTTCTGTGAAATCATCTCACAGAGTTACAGCTTTCCCCTCAAGAAGCCTTTCGCTAAGACAGTTCTTGTGGAATTGGCAAAGTGATATTTGGCAGCCCATAGAGGGCTATGGTGAAAAAGGAAATATCCTCCGATGAAATCTGGAAAGAAGCTTTCTGAGAAACTGCTTAGTGTTCTGTTAATTCATCTCACAGAGTTACATCTGTATTTAGTGGATCTCTTTGCTAGCCTTATTTCTGGGGAATCTGACAACAGATATTTCCTTTCCCTTTGAAGACTATAGGGCCAAAGGAAATATCCTCCGATAACCAAGAGAAAGAAGCTTTCTGAGAAACTTCTTTGTGTTCTGTGAAATCATCTCACAGAGTTACAGCTTTCCCCTCAAGAAGCCTTTCGCTAAGACAGTTCTTGTGGAATTGGCAAAGTGATATTTGGAAGCCCATAGAGGGCTACGGTGAAAAAGGAAATATCCTCCGATGAAATCTGGAAAGAAGCTTTCTGAGAAACTGCTTAGTGTTCTGTTAATTCATCTCACAGAGTTACATCTGTATTTCGTGGATCTCTTTGCTAGCCTTATTTCTGTGGAATCTGATAACAGATATTTCCTTTCCCTTTGAAGACTACAGGGCCAAAGGAAATATCCTCCGATAACCGAGAGAAAGAAGCTTTCTGAGAAACTTCTTTGTGTTCTGTGAAATCATCTCACAGAGTTACAGCTTTCCCCTCAAGAAGCCTTTCGCTAAGACAGTTCTTGTGGAATTGGCATAGTGATATTTGGAAGCCCATAGAGGGCTATGGTGAAAAAGGAAATATCATCCGATGAAATCTGGAAAGAAGCTTTCTGAGAAACTGCGTAGTGTTCTGTTAATTCATCTCACAGAGTTACATCTGTATTTCGTGGATCTCTTTGCTAGCCTTATTTCTGTGGAATCTGACAACAGATATTTCCTTTCCCTTTGAAGACTATAGGGCCAAAGGAAATATCCTCCGATAACCAAGAGAAAGAAGCTTTCTGAGAAACTTCTTTGTGTTCTGTGAAATCATCTCACAGAGTTAGAGCTTTCCCCTCAAGAAGCCTTTCGCTAAGACAGTTCTTGTGGAATTGGCAAAGTGATATTTGGAAGCCCATAGAGGGCTATGGTGAAAAAGGAAATATCCTCCGATGAAATCTGGAAAGAAGCTTTCTGAGAAACTGCTTAGTGTTCTGTTAATTCATCTCACAGAGTTACATCTGTATTTCGTGGATCTCTTTGCTAGCCTTATTTCTGTGGAATCTGACAACAGATATTTCCTTTCCCTTTGAAGACTATAGGGCCAAAGGAAATATCCTCCGATAACCAAGAGAAAGAAGCTTTCTGAGAAACTTCTTTGTGTTCTGTGAAATCATCTCACAGAGTTACAGCTTTCCCCTCTAGAAGCCTTTCGCTAAGACAGTTCTTGTGGAATTGGCAAAGTGATATTTGGAAGCCCATAGAGGGCTATGGTGAAAAAGGAAATATCCTCCGATGAAATCTTGAAAGAAGATTTCTGAGAAACTGCTTAGTGTTCTGTTAATTCATCTCACAGAGTTACATCTGTATTTCGTGGATCTCTTTGCTAGCCTTATTTCTGTGGAATCTGACAACAGATATTTCCTTTCCCTTTGAAGACTATAGGGCCAAAGGAAATATCCTCCGATAACCAAGAGAAAGAAGCTTTCTGAGAAACTTCTTTGTGTTCTGTGAAATCATCTCACAGAGGTACAGCTTTCCCCTCAAGAAGCCTTTCGCTAAGACAGTTCTTGTGGAATTGGCAAAGTGATATTTGGCAGCCCATAGAGGGCTATGGTGAAAAAGGAAATATCCTCCGATGAAATCTGGAAAGAAGCTTTCTGAGAAACTGCTTAGTGTTCTGTTAATTCATCTCACAGAGTTACATCTGTATTTAGTGGATCTCTTTGCTAGCCTTATTTCTGTGGAATCTGACAACAGATATTTCCTTTCCCTTTGAAGACTATAGGGCCAAAGGAAATATCCTCCGATAACCAAGAGAAAGAAGCTTTCTGAGAAACTTCTTTGTGTTCTGTGAAATCATCTCACAGAGTTACAGCTTTCCCCTCAAGAAGCCTTTCGCTAAGACAGTTCTTGTGGAATTGGCAAAGTGATATTTGGAAGCCCATAGAGGCCTATGGTGAAAAAGGAAATATCCTCTGATGAAATCTGGAAAGAAGCTTTCTGAGAAACTGCTTAGTGTTCTGTTAATTCATCTCACAGAGTTACATCTGTATTTCGTGGATCTCTTTGCTAGCCTTATTTCTGTGGAATCTGACAACAGATATTTCCTTTTCCTTTGAAGACTATAGGGCCAAAGGAAATATCCTCCGATAACCAAGAGAAAGAAGCTTTCTGAGAACCTTCTTTGTGTTCTGTGAAATCATCTCACAGAGTTAGAGCTTTCCCCTCAAGAAACCTTTCGCTAAGACAGTTCTTGTGGAATTGGCAAAGTGATATTTGGAAGCCCATAGAGGGCTATGGTGAAAAAGGAAATATCCTCCGATGAAATCTGGAAAGAAGCTTTCTGAGAAACTGCTTAGTGTTCTGTTAATTCATCTCAGAGAGTTACATCTGTATTTCGTGGATCTCTTTGCTAGCCCTATTTCTGTGGAATCTGACAACAGATATTTCCTTTCCCTTTGAAGACTATAGGGCCAAGGGAAATATCCTCCGATAACAAAGAGAAAGAAGCTTTCTGAGAAACTTCTTTGTGTTCTGTGAAATCATCTCACAGAGTTACAGCTTTCCCCTCTAGAAGCCTTTCGCTAAGACAGTTCTTGTGGAATTGGCATAGTGATATTTGGAAGCCCATAGAGGGCTATGGTGAAAAAGGAAATATCCTCCGATGAAATCTGGAAAGAAGCTTTCTGAGAAACTGCTTAGAGTTCTGTTAATTCATCTCACAGAGTTACATCTGTATTTCGTGGATCTCTTTGCTAGCCTTATTTCTGTGGAATCTGACAACAGATATTTCCTTTCCCTTTGATGACTATAGGGCCAAAGGAAATATCCTCTGATAACCAAGAGAAAGAAGCTTTCTGAGAAACTTCTTTGTGTTCTGTGAAATCATCTCACAGAGTTACAGCTTTCCCCTCAGGAAGCCTTTCGCTAAGACAGTTCTTGTGGAATTGGCAAAGTGATATTTGGAAGCCCATAGAGGGCTATCTTGAAAAAGGAAATATCCTCCGATGAAATCTGGAAAGAAGCTTTCTGAGAAACTGCTTAGTGTTCTGTTAATTCATCTCACAGAGTTACATCTGTATTTCGTGGATCTCTTTGCTAGCCTTATTTCTGTGGAATCTGACAACAGATATTTCCTTTCCCTTTGAAGACTATAGGGCCAAAGGAAATATCCTCCGATAACAGAGAGAAAGAAGCTTTCTGAGAAACTTCTTTGTGTTCTGTGAAATCATCTCACAGAGTTACAGCTTTCCCCTCAAGAAGCCTTTCGCTAAGACAGTTCTTGTGGAATTGGCAAAGTGATATTTGGAAGCCCATAGAGGGCTATGGTGAAAAAGGAAATATCCTCCGATGAAATCTGGAAAGAAGCTTTCTGAGAAACTGCTTAGTGTTCTGTTAATTCATCTCACAGAGTTACATCTGTATTTCGTGGATCTCTTTGCTAGCCTTATTTCTGTGGAATCTGACAACAGATATTTCCTTTCCCTTTGAAGACTATAGGGCCAAAGGAAATATCCTCCGATAACCAAGAGAAAGAAGCTTTCTGAGAAACTTCTTTGTGTTCTGTGAAATCATCTCACAGAGTTACAGCTTTCCCCTCAAGAAGCCTTTCGCTAAGACAGTTCTTGTGGAATTGGCAAAGTGATATTTGGCAGCCCATAGAGGGCTATGGTGAAAAAGGAAATATCCTCCGATGAAATCTGGAAAGAAGCTTTCTGAGAAACTGCTTAGTGTTCTGTTAATTCATCTCACAGAGTTACATCTGTATTTAGTGGATCTCTTTGCTAGCCTTATTTCTGTGGAATCTGACAGCAGATATTTCCTTTCCCTTTGAAGACTATAGGGCCAAAGGAAATATCCTCCGATAACCAAGAGAAAGAAGCTTTCTGAGAAACTTCTTTGTGTTCTGTGAAATCATCTCACAGAGTTACAGCTTTCCCCTCAAGAAGCCTTTCGCTAAGACAGTTCTTGTGGAATTGGCAAAGTGATATTTGGAAGCCCATAGAGGCCTATGGTGAAAAAGGAAATATCCTCCGATGAAATCTGGAAAGAAGCTTTCTGAGAAACTGCTTAGTGTTCTGTTAATTCATCTCACAGAGTTACATCTGTATTTCGTGGATCTCTTTGCTAGCCTTATTTCTGTGGAATCTGACAACAGATATTTCCTTTTCCTTTGAAGACTATAGGGCCAAAGGAAATATCCTCCGATAACCAAGAGAAAGAAGCTTTCTGAGAAACTTCTTTGTGTTCTGTGAAATCATCTCACAGAGTTAGAGCTTTCCCCTCAAGAAGCCTTTCGCTAAGACAGTTCTTGTGGAATTGGCAAAGTGATATTTGGAAGCCCTTAGAGGGCTATGGTGAAAAAGGAAATATCCTCCGATGAAATCTGGAAAGAAGCTTTCTGAGAAACTGCCTAGTGTTCTGTTAATTCATCTCACAGAGTTACATCTGTATTTCGTGGATCTCTTTGTTAGCCTTATTTCTGTGGAATCTGACAACAGGTATTTCCTTTCCCTTTGAAGACTTTAGGGCCAAAGGAAATATCCACCGATAACCAAGAGAAAGAAGCTTTCTGAGAAACTTCTTTGTGTTCTGTGAAATCATCTCACAGAGTTAGAGCTTTCCCCTCAAGAAGCCTTTCGCTAAGACAGTTCTTGTGGAATTGGCAAAGTGATATTTGGCAGCCCATAGAGGGCTATGGTGAAAAAGGAAATATCCTCCGATGAAATCTGGAAAGAAGCTTTCTGAGAAACTGCTTAGTGTTCTGTTAATTCATCTCACAGAGTTACATCTGTATTTCGTGGATCTCTTTGCTAGCCTTATTTCTGTGGAATCTGACAACAGATATTTCCTTTCCCTTTGAAGACTATAGGGCCAAAGGAAATATCCTCCGATAACCAAGAGAAAGAAGCTTTCTGAGAAACTTCTTTGTGTTCTGTGAAATCATCTCACAGAGTTACAGCTTTCCCCTCAAGAAGCCTTTCGCTAAGACAGTTCTTGTGGAATTGGCAAAGTGATATTTGGAAGCCCATAGAGGGCTACGGTGAAAAAGGAAATATCCTCCGATGAAATCTGGAAAGAAGCTTTCTGAGAAACTGCTTAGTGTTCTGTTAATTCATCTCACAGAGTTACATCTGTATTTCGTGGATCTCTTTGCTAGCCTTATTTCTGTGGAATCTGATAACAGATATTTCCTTTTCCTTTGAAGACTACAGGGCCAAAGGAAATATCCTCCGATAACCGAGAGAAAGAAGCTTTCTGAGAAACTTCTTTGTGTTCTGTGAAATCATCTCACAGAGTTAGAGCTTTCCCCTCAAGAAGCCTTTCGCTAAGACAGTTCTTGTGGAATTGGCATAGTGATATTTGGAAGCCCATAGAGGGCTATGGTGAAAAAGGAAATATCATCCGATGAAATCTGGAAAGAAGCTTTCTGAGAAACTGCGTAGTGTTCTGTTAATTCATCTCACAGAGTTACATCTGTATTTCGTGGATCTCTTTGCTAGCCTTATTTCTGTGGAATCTGACAACAGATATTTCCTTTCCCTTTGAAGACTATAGGGCCAAAGGAAATATCCTCCGATAACCAAGAGAAAGAAGCTTTCTGAGAAACTTCTTTGTGTTCTGTGAAATCATCTCACAGAGTTAGAGCTTTCCCCTCAAGAAGCCTTTCGCTAAGACAGTTCTTGTGGAATTGGCAAAGTGATATTTGGAAGCCCATAGAGGGCTATGGTGAAAAAGGAAATATCCTCCGATGAAATCTGGAAAGAAGCTTTCTGAGAAACTGCTTAGTGTTCTGTTAATTCATCTCACAGAGTTACATCTGTATTTCGTGGATCTCTTTGCTAGCCTTATTTCTGTGGAATCTGACAACAGATATTTCCTTTCCCTTTGAAGACTATAGGGCCAAAGGAAATATCCTCTGATAACCAAGAGAAAGAAGCTTTCTGAGAAACTTCTTTGTGTTCTGTGAAATCATCTCACAGAGTTACAGCTTTCCCCTCTAGAAGCCTTTCGCTAAGACAGTTCTTGTGGAATTGGCAAAGTGATATTTGGAAGCCCATAGAGGGCTATGGTGAAAAAGGAAATATCCTCCGATGAAATCTGGAAAGAAGATTTCTGAGAAACTGCTTAGTGTTCTGTTAATTCATCTCACAGAGTTACATCTGTATTTCGTGGATCTCTTTGCTAGCCTTATTTCTGTGGAATCTGACAACAGATATTTCCTTTCCCTTTGAAGACTATAGGGCCAAAGGAAATATCCTCCGATAACCAAGAGAAAGAAGCTTTCTGAGAAACTTCTTTGTGTTCTGTGAAATCATCTCACAGAGTTACAGCTTTCCCCTCAAGAAGCCTTTCGCTAAGACAGTTCTTGTGGAATTGGCAAAGTGATATTTGGAACCCCTAGAGGGCTATGGTGAAAAAGGAAATATCCTCCGATGAAATCTGGAAAGAAGCTTTCTGAGAAACTGCTTAGTGTTCTGTTAATTCATCTCACAGAGTTACATCTGTATTTCGTGGATCTCTTTGCTAGCCCTATTTCTGTGGAATCTGACAACAGATATTTCCTTTCCCTTTGAAGACTATAGGGCCAAGGGAAATATCCTCCGATAACAAAGAGAAAGAAGCTTTCTGAGAAACTTCTTTGTGTTCTGTGAAATCATCTCACAGAGTTACAGCTTTCCCCTCTAGAAGCCTTTCGCTAAGACAGTTCTTGTGGAATTGGCAAAGTGATATTTGGAAGCCCATAGAGGGCTATGGTGAAAAACGAAATATCCTCCGATGAAATCTGGAAAGAAGCTTTCTGAGAAACTGCTTAGTGTTCTGTTAATTCATCTCACAGAGTTACATCTGTATTTCGTGGATCTCTTTGCTAGTCCTATTTCTGTGGAATCTGACAACAGATATTTCCTTTCCCTTTGAAGACTATAGGGCCAAAGGAAATATCCTCCGACAACAAAGAGAAAGAAGCTTTCTGAGAAACTTCTTTGTGTTCTGTGAAATCATCTCACAGAGTTACAGCCTTCCCCTCAAGAAGCCTTTCGCTAAGACAGTTCTTGTGGAATTGGCAAAGTGATATTTGGAAGCCCATAGAGGGCTATGGTGAAAAAGGAAATATCCTCCGATGAAATCTGGAAAGAAGCTTTCTGAGAAACTGCTTAGTGTTCTGTTAATTCATCTCACAGAGTTACATCTGTATTTCGTGGATCTCTTTGCTAGCCTTATTTCTGTGGAATCTGACAACAGATATTTCCTTTCCCTTTGAAGACTATAGGGCCAAAGGAAATATCCTCCGATAACCAAGAGAAAGAAGCTTTCTAAGAAACTTCTTTGTGTTCTGTGAAATCATCTCACAGAGTTAGAGCTTTCCCCTCAAGAAGCCTTTCGCTAAGACAGTTCTTGTGGAATTGGCAAAGTGATATTTGGAAGCCCATAGAGGGCTATGGTGAAAAAGGAAATATCCTCCGATGAAATCTGGAAAGAAGCTTTCTGAGAAACTGCTTAGTGTTCTGTTAATTCATCTCACAGAGTTACATCTGTACTTCGTGGATCTCTTTGCTAGCCTTATTTCTGTGGAATCTGACAACAGATATTTCCTTTCCCTTTGAAGACTATAGGGCCAAAGGAAATATCCTCTGATAACCAAGAGAAAGAAGCTTTCTGAGAAACTTCTTTGTGTTCTGTGAAATCATCTCACAGAGTTACAGCTTTCCCCTCTAGAAGCCTTTCGCTAAGACAGTTCTTGTGGAATTGGCAAAGTGATATTTGGAAGCCCATAGAGGGCTATGGTGAAAAAGGAAATATCCTCCGATGAAATCTGGAAAGAAGCTTTCTGAGAAACTGCTTAGTGTTCTGTTAATTCATCTCACAGAGTTACATCTGTATTTCGTGGATCTCTTTGCTAGCCTTATTTCTGTGGAATCTGACAACAGATATTTCCTTTCCCTTTGAAGACTATAGGGCCAAAGGAAATATCCTCCGATAACCAAGAGAAAGAAGCTTTCTGAGAAACTTCTTTGTGTTCTGTGAAATCATCTCACAGAGTTACAGCTTTCCCCTCAAGAAGCCTTTCGCTAAGACAGTTCTTGTGGAATTGGCAAAGTGATATTTGGAAGCCCATAGAGGGCTATGGTGAAAAAGGAAATATCCTCCGATGAAATCTGGAAAGAAGCTTTCTGAGAATCTGCTTAGTGTTCTGTTAATTCATCTCACAGAGTTACATCTGTATTTAGTGGATCTCTTTGCTAGCCTTATTTCTGTGGAATCTGACAACAGATATTTCCTTTCCCTTTGAAGACTATAGGGCCAAAGGAAATATCCTCCGATAACCAAGAGAAAGAAGCTTTCTGAGAAACTTCTTTGTGTTCTGTGAAATCATCTCACAGAGTTACAGCTTTCCCCTCAAGAAGCCTTTCGCTAAGACAGTTCTTGTGGAATTGGCAAAGTGATATTTGGAAGCCCATAGAGGCCTATGGTGAAAAAGGAAATATCCTCCGATGAAATCTGGAAAGAAGCTTTCTGAGAAACTGCTTAGTGTTCTGTTAATTCATCTCACAGAGTTACATCTGTATTTCGTGGATCTCTTTGCTAGCCTTATTTCTGTGGAATCTGACAACAGATATTTCCTTTTCCTTTGAAGACTATAGGGCCAAAGGAAATATCCTCCGATAACCAAGAGAAAGAAGCTTTCTGAGAAACTTCTTTGTGTTCTGTGAAATCATCTCACAGAGTTACAGCTTTCCCCTCAAGAAGCCTTTCGCTAAGACAGTTCTTGTGGAATTGGCAAAGTGATATTTGGAAGCCCATAGAGGGCTATGGTGAAAAAGGAAATATCCTCCGATGAAATCTGGAAAGAAGATTTCTGAGAAACTGCTTAGTGTTCTGTTAATTCATCTCACAGAGTTACATCTGTATTTCGTGGATCTCTTTGCTAGCCTTATTTCTGTGGAATCTGACAACAGATATTTCCTTTCCCTTTGAAGACTATAGGGCCAAAGGAAATATCCTCCGATAACCAAGAGAAAGAAGCTTTCTGAGAAACTTCTTTGTGTTCTGTGAAATCATCTCACAGAGTTAGAGCTTTCCCCTCAAGAAGCCTTTCGCTAAGACAGTTCTTGTGGAATTGGCAAAGTGATATTTGGAAGCCCATAGAGGGCTATGGTGAAAAAGGAAATATCCTCCGATGAAATCTGGAAAGAAGCTTTCTGAGAAACTGCTTAGTGTTCTGTTAATTCATCTCACAGAGTTACATCTGTATTTCGTCGATCTCTTTGCTAGCCTTATTTCTGTGGAATCTGACAACAGATATTTCCTTTCCCTTTGAAGACTATAGGGCCAAAGGAAATATCCTCCAATAACCAAGAGAAAGAAGATTTCTGAGAAACTTCTTTGTGTTCTGTGAAATCATCTCAGAGAGTTACAGCTTTCCCCTCAAGAAGCCTTTCGCTAAGACAGTTCTTGTGGAATTGGCAAAGTGATATTTGGCAGCCCATAGAGGGCTATGGTGAAAAAGGAAATATCCTCCGATGAAATCTGGAAAGAAGCTTTCTGAGAAACTGCTTAGTGTTCTGTTAATTCATCTCACAGAGTTACATCTGTATTTCGTGGATCTCTTTGCTAGCCTTATTTCTGTGGAATCTGACAACAGATATTTCCTTTTCCTTTGAAGACTATAGGGCCAAATAAAATATCCTCCTATAACAGAGAGAAAGAAGCTTTCTGAGAAACTTCTTTGTGTTCTGTGAAATCATCTCACAGAGTTACAGCTTTCCCCTCAAGAAGCCTTTCGCTAAGACAGTTCTTGTGGAATTGGCAAAGTGATATTTGGAAGCCCATAGAGGGCTATGGTGAAAAAGGAAATATCCTCCGATGAAATCTGGAAAGAAGCTTTCTGAGAAACTGCTTAGTGTTCTGTTAATTCATCTCACAGAGTTACATCTGTATTTCGTGGATCTCTTTGCTAGCCTTATTTCTGTGGAATCTGACAACAGATATTTCCTTTCCCTTTGAAGACTATAGGGCCAAAGGAAATATCCTCCAATAAGCAAGAGAAAGAAGATTTCTGAGAAACTTCTTTGTGTTCTGTGAAATCATCTCACAGAGTTACAGCTTTCCCCTCAAGAAGCCTTTCGCTAAGACAGTTCTTGTGGAATTGGCAAAGTGATATTTGGAAGCCCATAGAGGGCTATGGTGAAAAAGGAAATATCCTCCGATGAAATCTGGAAAGAAGCTTTCTGAGAAACTGCTTAGTGTTCTGTTAATTCATCTCACAGAGTTACATCTGTATTTCGTGGATCTCTTTGCTAGCCTTATTTCTGTGGAATCTGACAACAGATATTTCCTTTCCCTTTGAAGACTATAGGGCCAAAGGAAATAACCTCCGATAACAAAGAGAAAGAAGCTTTCTGAGAAACTTTTTTGTGTTCTGTGAAATCATCTCACAGAGTTACAGCTTTCCCCTATAGAAGCCTTTCGCTAAGACAGTTCTTGTGGAATTGGCAAAGTGATATTTGGAAGCCCATAG